>NC_080666.1:1545527-1854633 GCF_027579445.1 Ammospiza nelsoni
GTGGGCTCCTGGCCCTGCCAACAGCCCCCAGCACCCACCGTGCCCCGGGCTGGGGCTGAGGCAGCGAGCCCGACACAAACAAACCCCATGGTGGGAGCAGAGGTGGGACTCCAGAACCTGTGCACAGCTGCTTTGCTGTGCAGGCAAGGAAGGGCTTGGGCTGCTCCACTGCCCTTGTTTGCTTCGGGGTCACCGTGATTTTGGGGGGCAGTGCAGGGGGGAAGAGAGAAAGTGTGGGTTTCTCACAGCCATGGCTGGGTTTTTCCCTACCATGTAGGGGTTGGGCCTTCCTCAAGGGCCTGACAGAGATAAGAGTTTTTACCGTTTTTCTTTTTTTCCCTTTTTGTCTCTAAACTCTTTTCAATAATGTGTTGTTTGTTATTCCAGAGGAAGCATTCGAGGTGGTCCAGTGTGGATGGGGAAGTGCTTGGGAGCAGCTGTGGCATGGATGGGCCGTGCCCTTGGAGAAGGCTGAGGCCATGGTTTGGGAGCAGCTTTCCTTGCAGCTGTGGCTGGCGTGAGGTGGGTCCCTGTGTGCTTGGCAGGATGGGATCAGAGCTTTTGGGAGATGGCAGCGAGCACAGGAGCATCCTGCTCTGGGCAGCTGCTGAGGGCTGGATGTGCCGTGGCTGGCTGCAGGCTGGGCACATGTCCTGCCCTCCTGCTCTGTGCCAAAGGCAGCAGCGATGGGCAGCTCTGGGCACAGCTCTGGGCACAGCCAGCATGGCCTGGGCACCGCAGGCTTTGGTACAAGGGCACAGGAGCCCCCAGCTGACGGGCACTTTCTGCTTTCTCTCCTTGCAGCCGGGCTCTGCGGGTGCTGAGGCTGCTCTGGGCTCTGCCAGGGCTCTGCTGGGCTCAGCCCTGGGCCCAGCTGGGCTGGCTCTGCCCTCACATTGCTCTGACAGCTCTGCATCAGACGAGCCCGTTGTCAGCACAGCGCCTGAGCTTTCTGCTTTGGCAGGTGAGTGAGACTCTGCTGCAGGCCCAGAGATTGCAGCTGGGGACACACATCCAACTGGCAAGGACCCAAACTCTCCACAGTCCCAGCTGAACGCCTGGATCTGCACAGGGTGTTTTGTCTGTCCCATTCTTCCTTCTTTATTGGCTGGAATTGTGCAGTTGCACTTTGTTCCTCCTCTAGCAGTGCCACGAGTGGGCCAAAGCTGGCGAGTGGGCCGTGCTCCTGAGGCAGTGCAGTCTGGAGCTGGTGGATGGAGAATTGCCCTTCTGCACTGCCAAACCAGAGCAAAAAGCCGTAAGTGGGACTTTGTGACTCTAAGAAACTCCTGGCAGTTTCAAAGGGAATGTGCAGCTCATTCGCAGGGTGAGAAGGAAGATCATCTTCTAAAGGATTGGGGCTTTGACAGAGTTTCCATTCCCAGTCCTGCTTGGAGCTGGAAGGGCACAAAGCAATTTCCTCTTGCTTCGAGCACAATTTCAAATACCAGTGTTGGGAACAAAGCCCAAAATCTTTTAAGAGGCTGCTGAGGTCAGTAAGATGGATCCATGCAATCAGCACATTTACAATGTAAAGAACTGAGTTCTCTTTTGAAAAAGATCATTTACCTCTTAATGCAAAGAATGTATCTTTGCATTTATGTTTTGGTTTTTTCACTAACATTGTGTTATGTTTTTTCACTAACACTTGGATTTTATTCTTATCTTTTACAATTTACCTATTTTTTTCCTTTTTCCTTTTTTTTCCCTCTAAATAGAAAACATGTCCTACAAAAGGAATGTCCTTTGCTCCTGGTTCCCGTGTGGAGCAGCTCCCTTCCTGCTGGCTGAGCTGCTCAGGCAGAGCCCGGCAGCTCCTGGCCCTGCAGGGCTGAGGCTTTTCCCCGTTGCTGGGCACAGACTGATGGAGCAGCACTGCTGAACATGGGCACACAGAGGGACCAGCAGCAGCTGCCTTTGGCCACCTGAGGCTCCCAGGCCCAAACTCTGAGCAGCCAGGGCTGGAAGAGACTGGCAGGATCTGATCCCTGACTCTGGGCAGACAGGGCTGCACAAATGACCCCACAGCAGCAGCAGCAGCAGCAGCAGCAGCACATGGAGCTGACTTTGAGCACAGCCCCTGCCCCTCTTCCCTCCCGTGTGCAGCGGTGTCACAGCAGCCTGAGGCACCTGGGAGCCCCCAGTGCCAGCAGGGACTGGAGATGGCAGCCCTGGGCTCCTGGAGGCTGTGCAAAGAAGAGAGCTGGGCACTCCCTGTGCATGGGGAGCTTCCAGATGGAAAAGGCTGCTGTGCCCAGGCAGCTCCAAGGGCACAGAAAGGAGGCTCTGGAGCACTGGATCTGTGCCAGTGCCACAGTCCTGGGCAGCAGCCAGCGAGCCCTGGGGGAACAGAGGGCACAGCAAGAGGGACAGAAGCAGGCAAGGGCAGAGACTGGAGAGAGCCAGGCCCGGGAGCAGGAACAGCTGCTCCATTGCACTCTTGGAGAAAGCTCTTGGCTGGTTCAAAGCGCTGAAAGGCGTGAAGGGCAGAGAGGAGGCCACAGCAAACAATGCTCCTGTTTGCACAGCCTCCCCTCTCCGTGTCCCAGAAGGAATTGCATGGACTGTGTTCTTCTCTCCGAGTTATCTTTTTCAGCATGAGCAGGTCAGCACCAGGAGCTGAAGCCTCAGGCCACAGGAGCTGGGCAAAAGGGAACTTTTGGAGCAAAGGAATGCTGCTAAAATAGCCCCAGCTGAATGCAGTGGATATAATCATGGAATCACAGAATCCTTTCTGTTGGAAAAGCCCTCTGAGCTCACCCAGTGCAGCCGCTCACCCAGCAGTGCCAAGCCCAGCACTAAACCACGTCCCTGAAGTGGCAAGGCCTGGACACCAGCCCTGAGTGAGGCCTGGACAGCAGGCCCTGAGCCAAAGGTGGCCTCTGGATGAACCTTCCAAGCAAAGGTTCTCTTTGTATCTGCTCCCTAATGAAATGTGCATGGTTTTTAGCACTGAGATAGATGTAGCCACTCATTAGTGAAACATGTATTGACCTTTGTGTATGTAGAAGCCAGACAAGGCCATGAAATCTGACATCTGGCCTTGTTTGGGGCTGTATGGTCAAAGTCACCTCCCTTGGTTCCTCCTTGAGCCCTGGCCAGGCTTTGGGAGGGACCCAAGAGGAGGATGAAAGCAGATGTTGCCACACTAGCAGTGCTGTCAGTTTGTTCATTCAGCACTGTCAGAGCTGGGCCCTCTCCCAGCGGGGTTGGAGCCTCACCTGGGGCTGGAGGCACCTGCAGGAATTCCCAGTGCCCAGGAGTGGCTCTGCAGCCCTTGGCTGTGACAGCTTCCCCAGCTGCTGTGTGGGTCTGGGGGATGGTAAAGGCTGAGGGTAAATGCTGCTGGATCTTTCTTAATCACTGCAGGCAATCTTTGGTGGGGATGGTTGGGTGCATTGCTGAGCTGCTCCTTTTGTGATTCTTTGCTGCTCTGAACTGCAGGAAATGACACTGATTCCTTCAGTTGGAGTCTGTGCCTTTGGTGCTGACCCTGCCCACTGGTAAAACAAAACTGGCACAGTCTGGCCAGATGCCAACAAAATGTCACTTGTTCAATGTAAATGTGAGGAATCAGTCCCCTCAGAAATTCCCAGCTGGGAAGCCCTTCCCTGGAGTTCCCTGGCTCTGGAGTGGGCTGAGGTCGGAGCCCCGTGGGAGCAGTGGCGCAGTCGGGTAAAAGAAGCTGCACCCCTGGATGGCTTCAAATGCACCCAAAAATTGCACATGGAAAAGGAAAAGACCTTGTGGGTTTGGGCAGACAAAGATGAATTTGTTGTGAGTACATAGGAAACAGCACCTTCAGAAGGAGCAATTATTGTTGGAATGCTCCCACATGGAGCAACAGAAAAAGGTTTTAATCTTGAGCTCAGATGCATTTGTACAAGTGAAATATCAATATAATAAATAACAATATATGTATTTATAGAATAAGAAGGTATTAATATACATGTCTTTATATATATATTTATATATATATGTTTGTATCTATCTGTCTATATGTATATCAATATGTGTATCTATATTTAAAATAATAATAATGTGAAATAGTGCTGACAATACTAATTTGGTAGCTTTGGCTGCTCAGGGATGTAACACTAAATACTCTACAGAACAGGATTCGCCAGGACCCTAATGTCAGTGGTCAACTTTTTGAGATTGTATACAATGAAAAAGGGAGAAAGGGAGGAAATTGGCTATTTTTGCAGGGTTTGCTGATACTGTGATGCAGAGTGCTTTGTCTGTTCCTGTGAAAAATACAGTGATTTTGCCTGCAGGGTTTTTCATGTACCAGATTATGCACAAGCTGCAGGATTGGTTGCACGGGTGAAGGGTTGTTAAAAGAGCAGTTGGAAAAATGAGGAGATGGGAACCTTTGCCCATGGAGAACCCATCTCCCAGATGTGCTCCATGTCCTTCACAATGGCCCACTGGGGAAATGGAACCCCCTGGCTGTGCACGGCTGCCCCCAGTTTGCAAATCCAGCCATGGGCAGTGAGACTTGGGCTGCCTGGGAAATTGTTCTGGCTGTGATGGCCCCTGGCTGGGCCAGCCCAGAGGCTGCAGGGCTGGGCCTTCGTGCATTGGAATTCATTAGGAAAAATTCAAAGCAAATGAGAGCTATCAGTACTGAAACAGGAATTCAGATTCCTCCAGACACTTTGATTTGGTAACTGCTCCCTTGGAGCTTGGCCTTGCAAAGTGTTCCTGTCATGGCAGGAGGAAATGATGCAGATTATCAAGGAGAAATTACAGTAATTCTGTAAAAAATAACAAACAAGATTGGATTATTCAACCCCATGACAGGGTAGCACAATTATTGATTTTGCAATTTTAAGAACGATTGTGAAAACAGGAGATCCACCTCCAGTCACCACCGTTTGTGGAGATAAAGGATTTGGATGCAGCAGTCCTAATAATGGAGCCAGAGTGTGGGTCTGGAGGCCAAATGGCCCTCCCGAGGCAGCTGAAGGAGCAGCTCCTAGGAAAGACAACTCTGAGTCCTGAACCCTGGGCAGGAACTATGGGAATGTGTCCCTGCAGCCAAGGATTCTGTGTGAGAACAAGTAGATCTGCCAGGATATTGTTTTACACATCCTGCCAGACCAGATCTCCCTGTTTGCCCCAAGGGCCCCTTTGGAACATGCTCTGATCCATGGGGCTCCATGTGAAGGCTGCTGTGACACTGAGGGACTTGCACAGGAATTCCATCCAGGAGCCTGGGTGCCCCTCAGGGACTGGGACCCGGCCCCTTCCAGCCAGAGGGGAAAGGGCCCCCCCCAAGCCTTGTTAGCCACAGACAGCATGGTAAAGCTGAACAGCAAAGGGTCTGGGGGCATTATTCTGGAATTAAAAAGGTGCCAGCTCCATGGACAACAGAATCCTTGTTCCTAACTCGAATGAGATTGAAAAAAAAGAATGAAGAACAGTGTCACTAAAGTACTACTGATGTCTGTAAGGTGTACCTTGATAGTCAGCCAGAATCTTTGTCTGCCACAAACACCTCTAGTGTTTCACCAAGGAATTGGTCATCAAAATGTAATGATGGGTTATGATGGATTGCTGAGCTTCTTTTGTAATTCTTTGCTAATGATGATGAGCTTTGCTGAGCTTATCCTTTTGTCAATCTCTGCAGCTGTGCATGATATAAATGACACAATTCCTTAAGTTGGTGTCTGTGTCTTTGGTCGTGACCCTGCCCACTGGTGAAACAGGGCCCCCTCTTGCCTAAGTGTTCCCTGGGAAGGCAAAAGCCCTCCCTCCAAAATTCCCCCCTTCCTCCCTGTTCCCCCCTTCACACCCTGAGCATGATGTGCTCTGGTCTGGGCTATGCCCAGGGTCAGTTGGGGTCCCCTGTCCTGGCTGTGTCCCCTGCCCAGCTCCCCCGCAGCCCCAGCCCCTCCCCAGCGTGGCTGGACGAGGGGCAGGACAGGCCTTGGCTGTGCTGCAGCTCAGCAAGAACAAAACCATCTCTGCGTGCTCAGCCCTGTGCCCAGCACCCGGCCCAGCAGTGTCTCAGTGCCAGGGGCTGTGCCCTCAGTACCTGCCAGGGGTTTCCATGGCAACTGCCAGGCCAGATGACCCAGGTGTCCCCCCCAGTGCCGGTTGCCATGGAAACAGTGCCCAGCCCTGCCCCTTTCTGTCTGGCTGACCTGGCCTTTGGCCCTGGCAGTGCCGGTGGCTGCTGGTTCCTGGTGCCTGAGCGGCCAGCGCGGCACAGGGCAGGTGGCCATGGCACAGCCCCCAGCAAGGGATCCCCTCTGGCTCTGGGCACTGACACCAGCCCTGAGCAAGGGCCCAGGGCAGCTTTCCATGGCCACCAACCATCACAATGGGGCTGGGCATTGGTTGCCATGGCACCAAACCAAGGACCGGTCCCCGTGGCTGTTGCCATGGCACCTGGTGGCACCAATTCCAGGTACAATTGTCACTGGAATTGTACCTGGAACAGCCCTGGCACCGCTTTGTCCCAGGGTTGCCATGGCAGCCAAGGGCAGCAACAGCTCTGCAGGCAATTGGCCATGGAACCTGGCTTCAGAAATGGCTCCTTGGGCTGGTTTCCAAGGAAACCTGAACTGATGGGGGTTGCCATGGCACCCAAACGCAGCAGTGGGGTCATTGCAGTGTCCATGGCAACAGTCCCTTGCAATGGCACCACTGCATGTTGGGATGATGATCCACCCTCACAGCTGGCCCAGGGCAGGTCTGGAGTGCTCCTGGTGGCAGCTTGGGCTTGGCACACACTTGAGGAGGATGTCTGTTTGCAATGGGGAAACTCAGGAGTTTTAGATTGCTTCAAAAATCAAAGAAGGAAAATCCCTCTTTGGCTGTGTGCAGCCACTTCTCCAAGCAAAGCAGGTTCCAGGTGAGTGAGGAGAGACACAATGGGCGTGGGGAAAGTGGAGCAAGGTTGTCCACACTGGCTCAGAGCTCAAGGCACAGCTTCTCTGAGCAGGCCAGACCTCCTTAGGAGAGTCCCTGCATCAATATCAGTCACTGAATGCTGCAATCACCTCTTGTGTAATAGGAACAGCAATAAAAGACACCCTTTAAAATAGGACTACATATTTCCTGGAAGCTCTTTGAACTATTTCTCCATAACTGTCAAAGGAAAACCTCCTAATGAACTACACTGGAGCAGAGGGAAATCAAGGCAGAGCCAGGGTTTGTCAGGACATGCTTGATCCTCATGAGCCTCACTGTGCATTTGGAGTGAGCCCTTGAACCTCAGGGCCTGGGAGGAGATTGCACAAACCTTGCCAGGAGTCAAAGGCAGAGGAAACACCCAAAGTGTCTCCAGGCATTCATGGCTCCCACTCAGGTTCCTCCCACAGGCTCCTCATGGACTCCTTGGAGGAGAGAATTGGTGGCCAGGATGGCACAAAAACCTCTCAGACAGTGTGGAAAGGAAAATCCAAAGCACCTTCAACACGTTGAGTCTCAAAGCATTAATGAGCCCCACTGAGTGTCAGTACAAAGCTCTCCAGGGACTAATTAACGCAGATATTTGGGGCCATGATTGCACAAACCTCTCCCAGAGTATGTATCCAAAGGGAAACACCAAGTACCTTAAAAGAACTGAAGTAACTTGAAGCATTAAAGAGCCCCACTGAGTGGTGTTACTGAGAAAGCCTCTGCAGGGACTAATTACAACACATAATTGGAGGCCATGGCTGCACAAAGCTGTCAGAGTTTCCAAGGCAAAAGCAAAACCCAAAGCCCTTTCAAAAACCGGCAGGCCCTGCAGGGAGCATTAAGGAGCCCCCAGGGCCATTGCTGAGCAAGGCTCCCCAGGGACTCCTTCCAGCAGATCCTTGAGGCCACTGGGATGTGGGCTGGGGGGGGATGCTGAGTGCAGGACAAGGGGCTGTCAGTGCCCAGCCTGGCTGGGGCTGTGCCAGGAGGCCTCAGTGCCTCAGGACAAGGTGTCTCCTCACAGCTCTTGGTGGCACAGACCCTGCTGCTGTGCTCCAGGGCACCAAGAACTGGCTTCTCTTTGTCCCCACCTGTCAGCACTGCCTGCAGATCTCTGCTCTGCCTGGGGCCTGGGGACACTTTCTCTGTCGTGTCCCTGTACACAACAGTACAAGAAACTTCAGTGTTTCAATAGAATTGAGTTCTTGAGGGTTCTGAAGGGTTCTGTGACATCACAGAGCTGGCTGTGACATCACAGAGCTGGCTGGGAGGCCACAGAGCAGTGTCTGCCATCATAGAGGGTGGCTCTGAGGCATCAGAGAATGGGTTGTGACATCACCTGGTGGTTGTGTAACATCATAGAGGAGGCTGTGACATCACAGAACAGATTGTGACATCACAGAGTGACTTTGTGACATCAGTCTTCTGCGATGTCACAGCACTGCTGTATGAAATCACAGGGTGACATAGAGTTGGCTCTGTGACGTCACAGGGTCAGTGTGATATCACAGGGGCTGTGTGACATCATGGGGGCAGTGTGACATCACAGGGGTTGTATGACATCACAGGGGCTGTGTGAGGTCCCTGGGGAGGTCACTGTGCCGTGGCCCCCCTCACAGTTCCCCCAGAGCAGTCCAACCCTGCTTGTGCACAGCGGGGTCCCCTGTCCCCCCGGGTTCCCCTGCCCCCGGCCCCGCAGCCTCCCCCAGAGGATGTTCCACGAGATCGACCCCAGAGCCTGAATCGAGGCCGGGGGGCCGGGCCCTGGGGGTGGCACAGGGGGACAGGGACCCCCCGGCAGCGTCCCCGTGTCCCCCAGGGCCAGAGCCTGGGCCAGGGCTCCTTCACCCTGGTACCAATGAGGCCTTGAGAGCGCTGAAAATATCCCCAGCAAGGGAGCAGCAAAAACCAGATTTAATATTAACCAACAGCAGCACAAAGTTCCTTGGCAAGAGTCACTCTGCTCCTGACTGGGCACTTCAGGCACACCAAAGAAACAAAGCAAAAACAAAACCAAACAGAATCCAGGCAATCAAACCAGAAATTAACCTAGAAGTGTCCCTGTGACACAAGGACAGCAAGGGCAAGGATAAAAGGAACACGGCCTGAAAGCTTAACAGACCTCAAACTTAACAGGACTTTACTAATACATTAACCTTAACTGATACTTTCAACCTCACAGTTTAGTAAAAGAGCAGAGTATAACAGTATGTAACCTAACTTAAACCTATGACTTTGCAATTTGACAGAGGAATAACACTTAACAATATTGAACTTAACATATAACTTATACTAAAGGTAACCGCTTAGTAAAAGCAAACTTCTCAGCAGCATTTAACTTCATTTAGGCCTTGTGATTTAACCTTCCCTACAGGCCTGACTGACTCAGCTATCCAAGGCACTCAATCCCTCAGAGAGCAGCATTTCTGCCACATTTCCCCAGCACAGGCACTCCTGTGTACACACAGACACCAAGAGTCAGTGCAAGGCACCTGTGAGAAATTCCCCTGAGGGCAGGCAATGCTCACTGTGGATCTTTGGTATCTCCCCAGCGAGCAAAGAGTTGAGCCTGGAGGAGTGGGGGCATCGGCCCAGGCTCCGTCAGTGTTCAGGATCCCCGAGTGCAGCAAACGGGAGAGTTCCCGGCTGGGAGAGGCCCCACTCAGAAGGAGTCGTTGGCCCAGGAGAGCACCAAGGGCTCCTTTTGGAGTGCTGTGTGCAGGGCCCCAAGAGAGGGGCTTCAGTCCCAGCGATGGTTCATCCTGGCCGCACTTGGCACCAACAGCTTTCTTTGGCAGTGTGAGAACAGGGATGTTGTGCCACAGAGGGAACAAAAACACCTCCCTGGGCTGCTCCTACAGAACCCAGGATCTGGTTGGGCAGCAGCAGTGCCTGGAGCAGACAGTGTTTGTGATGAGCTGCAGAGGAGCTGAGCCCAGGGGCTGTTGGCCAAGGCCGAGGCCCAAGGAGCATTTCTGAGCTGGCAGGGCGGCCTGAGAAGGGGAGGGGGGAATGCAGCAGCACAGGGCCCATGGAACCAAGGGACCATTGTGACACTGTGGGGCCCTGTGAGACCAAGGGAACATTGTGACACTGTGGGGCCCTGTGACAGCAAATGACCAGTGTGACACTGGGGCCTTGTGAGACCAAGGGACCACTGTGACACTGTGGGGCCCTGTGAGACCAAGAGACCACTGTGACATTGTGGGGCCTCATGGAATCATGGAGAGCACTGTGACATTGCTGGGCCTCATGGAACCAAGAGGGCTGTACTGACACTGTGGGTCCATGGAATGTAGTGACCATTGTGACACTGAGAGGCCCCATCAAACCAAGGGTCCATTGTGACACCGTGGGGCCTCATGCAACTGTGGAGACCATTGTGACACTTTGGGGTGTCATGGAACCAAGAGGCCATTGTGACACTGTGAGACCCCATGGATCTAAAGGTCCATTGTGACATTGCAAGGCCTCATGGAACCAAGGGCCATTGTGACACTGAGGGTACTCATGGAAGCATGAAGACCATTGGGACACTATGAGGCCTCATGGAATAAGAAAAGCATTGTGACACTGTGAGCCCTCATGGAACCAGTGAGACCATTGTGACCCCGCGGGTCCCCACAGAACCAAGAGCACCATTATGATACTGTGGGGCCTCATGAAACCAAGAGGCCTTTGTGACACTGCAGGGCTGCATGGAACCAAAGGTCCATTGTGACACTGCAGGGCCTCGGTCATCAGTGCTCCATTGTGACACTGTACAACCAAAGGAGACCATTGTGACACTGCAGGGATGCATGGAACCTTGGGGCCATGGTGACATTGTTGAACCCCATTGAAACTAGGGCTCATTGTGATGCTGCAGGGCTGCATGGAACCAAAGCTCCAGGGTGACACAGAGGGGCCTCCTGTCATCAATCGTCCATTGTGACACTCTTGAGTCAAAGGAGACCATTGTGACTCCGCAAACCCCCAAGGTCCAAAGGTCCTTTGTGACATTCAGGGCTCATGGAACAGAAGACTCACATGTTATTGTGGGGCCTGGGGAACCACAGAGACCATTGTGACACTGCGAGGCCTCATGGAATCATTTGGACCATTCTGACACTTGGGGCCCTCTGGAACCTGGGGGCCACTTTGACATTGTGCGACTCCACTGAACTAAGGGTGCATTATGACACTGCTGGACCCCATGGATTGAAGGCACCATTGTGACATTATGGGGCCTCTTAAAACCAAGGAGACACAGAGCATGTCTGACTGGTTAGGCCTCCCATGGACTGCCTGACTGGTCCAACTGACCTTGGCATGTTGAGGGTTGCTTCTCATCTGCTAATGAAACACTGGGGCTCCATGCTTTCCTTCTCAATGGAAAAGAACTCTCCTTCTCCTCCAGGCACCCATGGCCAGAATTGGGATTTCACCTCCAAATTTCCTTATATCTAGGGATTGTTCCCATAGGAATATTGCCAGGACAAGTCTATCTTGCATTGGTTTTACAAGGGTCACCTCCCATCTGTCTCCAAAACATCGGGGAAGGCTCTGCACTTTCCTTCCCATGGGAAAGAATTGTTCTGCTTCTCCAGGTGCCCATGGCTGAGATTGGACTTCCACCTCCAAAATTCCCTACATCCAAAGAGAGCTCCCAGACAAAATATGTCATTTCTGAAAAGTCTGGATGGCCTTGGCCTACTGAGGCTCTCACCTGCTTTCCAACCACTGGGGCTCTGTGCTTTCCTTCCTATGGAAAAGAACTGTATTCTTGGCCAGGTACCCATGCCCAGAATTGGGATTTCACCTCCAACACTGCCTGTTGTGACAGACTGGAGGAGATTGTTGGCTGGAAATATTTCATGTGTGGGGGAGGAAGAAGGGGTAGGTCCAGCCTTGCCCTGCCCTGTGACCCCAGCACTGCCCTGCCCTGGAACCCCAATCCCCCCAGAGCCTCTATCCCAGCCCAGCAGTGGCTGCCAGTCCCTGGCACAGCACAGGCAATGCTCCACGGCCACCTCTGCAGCCCCCAACCCAGCTCCTGAGCAACCAAATGAGCGCAAGTCCCACCAGGGGGAAGGGCCCAGGAAGACCAAGGGGTATTGGTGGCTGACCACAAGGCAAGCGCACATCTTGACCCTACCTCTTCTTGGAATTTCCATCTGAACACCACTGGAATCCAGGAGTTGGTAGCTCTGTGTGTGCCTCTCTGTATTTTTTTTGTCTTTCTGTCTTTCTGTGTCTTCTTCTTCTGTTTCTCTTGCAAATTTTGATTAACATTAAATTGAACAGGCATAGAGTTTGTGAAGTTGAATGGGCCAAGTCAATGATTTGAGAAGAGTTTTTTGTTGGTTGAATGTCTGTTGTAGTTTGACATGAGAAGAATTTTAAAAAGTAATACAAAATTTTTGTGTAACTGAAAATCTGTTAAACCACTAAGATACTGAACACGCCTCTGTGAAAGACAAATGTTAAAGACAAAAAAAACCAGGAACCTCCTCTTTTGTTCCCAGTCAACAAAGAAGCAGCAGGCCCTGGCCCCAGCCCCCATCTCAACCAAACCAACCCAAACCAACCCAAACCAACCAAACCAAACCAAACCAAACCAAACCAAACCAAACCAAACCAAACCAAATCAAGCAACTCTGCCACGGGCTGAGCCCCTTCCCACCTCCCCAGGCTGCCCCCTGCCCCCCCCATCAGCCCCATTCTAACCAAACCAAACGTCAACAACTACCAAACAGGAAAACAAGAGAGGCTACAAACCCCTAACCAGAACAAAGCCAGCCACAGCTATTAAAATCTTACCATCAAGTCCCCTCTCCCCAAGACAATTAAAACAAAAAACTCCTACAACCTACAACGCACACAAATTCAACCCTAGAACTAAAGTTAAACAAAAAAACCCACAAAAATGAACCATAAAACCAATCCTAACCCAACCACAACTTCAACCACAAGCTACTGGCAGGTCAGGTGTTAATCCTTTCAATACTTCAGTCCTCCCTCGAGTAAAAGAAAAACAAAATACAACCATATAAAAAACAAACATAAAACCATCAAAGTCAGTAAAGAAGAAATTAAATCCCAAAAAACCTATTTTTCATTAAAATACATAAAACTAATAAAAGAAATTCAAATTAATATCAAAGAAAAACCTCCATACTAAAATAAAAGAATTGTTAAAATAACTGTAATAACATAAAAAGTTTAAACAGGGGATAAAAAAGTAATCCAGTATTCCCAAGAGAAGATCTGTATTCCAAGAGATAAAAATAATTTTAAAATAAATTATGAACACTTTTACCTTTAAAGAACTATTTTTAAAACAATACCCCATAAGTCAACATGGCCCATCAACATGTAAAAAACCTTCTGGCAATAAAAATAACTTCACAATAACAAAGTCCCCCAGACCACTGTTATCCATGACAAAATTAAGAACCAGAAAAAAAGCTATTTTTTTCCTCTTGCAAAAGAATCTCCATAACTTTAACAAGAAAAACTTCTCTCCCAAAGTAAACTAGAAAAAAGACTATTCTAGAAATAGTAAATAACTAGAAATTTTAAGTTTAGTTTCTTTACATTGTCAGTAAAAATAAAGTTGTAAAAAAAAGTGTTCTTAAGAGCTTATTTTAATTATTACTATATTTTTTTCTTTTAATTACTTTTAATAACATGTTCTTTCTACCATTTAAAAATCTAAAGCCTACTTTACCTTTCTCGCAATCCTATCTCACAACAACCACAAAAAAATACATAAATAATTATTTGACGATAAAACCCAACACACTCATCAATACGCTAATTAAGAAATCTCAATATTAGAAAAATCTTGAATAAACAAACCAACAACAATGTCATAATAAACGTTTTGCCAAAGTTTCTCTGATTTTGTCAAGTTCCCAGTAAAGGCTGTTTTATAGTTTTGAGCTCCTAAGAATCTCTTGATGGTACTTCTCCAGTGAGTTCAACTCAGAGCACATAACTGTAATTCCTTTAGAATGTCTCCTTAAAAGAGTTTTTTTTGGGGGATGGGAGTCAGGGCTTGTGTGTCCTGCTTGGCCCAGCCCAGGCAGGGCTTTCCCAGCCACATTCCACACTCCATTTCCCAGCTGGAGTCGCTGCTGCCTCTGAGTTGTGCTGCCCCAGCCCCAGGGACGCTCTCCTTGTCTGCCCATTCCCCCACGGTCTCTGGGCAGGGATGGCCTCAGTGGGGGCTGCTGACATCCTCAGCACCTTGGAGGCTGCTGCTGAATTTTCCTGCTCCAGAGGCTTGTTCAGCCTTCAGCTCTTCAGTGCAGGAATTCAGTGTCCCAGGCCTCATTAACATTCAGAACAGCTGAACAAGCCAAGCCTCTGGGGATAATCTGATTTCAGTTTTCAAATAATTTGTGGTTAATTCAACAGATATCAGTAGTATATCCAAACTGAATGCAATATATTTTAAAATGAGTGACAAAACATATGTTTTAGGTCTTGTAATATTTTTTCCTGTTAATTCATTAAAATGTGCAATCTCCAATTGACACTGACTCCAAGTACTGCTCCAGAGGCTTGTTCAGCCTTCAGCTCTTCAGTGCAGGAATTCAGTGTCCCAGGGCTCATTAACATTCAGAGCACCTGAACAAGCCAAGCCTCTGGGGATAATTTTATTTCAGTTTCCAAATCTTGTGTGGTTAACAAAGAGAGATTTCAGAAGTGCATTCAACTGAATATGTTCTATTTAAAAAGACAGTGAGAAAACATTTTTTAGGTCCTATTTAGTTTTTTTTTTCCCCTGTTAATAACAATCTCCAATTGACTTTGAATCCAAGTACCTCCTCATGTAGATGGAACAGATATGAAAATCAAGACTGTGACGTTTTTCACAGGGGTTCTTGGATGAGGGAAGAGATGAGGATCTGACTCCACGTTTCAGAAGGCTTGATTTATTATATTATGATATATAATTCATTAAAACTATACTAAAAGAATAGCAGAAAATGTTTCATCAGAAGGCTTAGGAAAGAAGAGAAAAGAAAGAAATTATAACAAAGGTTTGTGGCTCGAGCTCCGTGTCAAAGCCAGCAGTGCTGTGATTGGCCATTAATTACAAACAACTACATGAGACTAATCAGAGATCTACGTGTTGCCTTCCACAGCAGCAGATAATCATTGTTTACATTTGGTTCCTGAGGTCTCTCAGCTTCTCAGGAGGAAAAATCTTAAAGAAAGGATTTTTCATAAAAGTTCTCTGCGACATAAGACCCTTCATGGCTGACAATCAATCAGACTCTGTCCCTACCCCCACCCCACCATTTCCCCCATCCAAGGCCTGGCACTCAGAGCAGCCTTGTGCAAATCTGAGCTCCCTCCAGCCCAGGCTGCACCTGCAGCTTTCAGCTCCTTGGCTCCAACTCCCACCTGCTTTCCTTGGAGAAGGAGTTGCCTGAGACACAGAGGGATGTTCATTTCTTGTCAGCCAACAAAGCCAAGGGAAGGCACAGCTTCATCATATGCCAAAATCATTCCTCTGCAAGGTATTAAATCCACTTTGCACAGCAGACATCTCAGAGCAATGGAAAACACCTTCTGTGCCCAGCACAGATCCCAACAGATCCTCCCGTGCAAACCCTCCCTGCCCCAATTCTGCCCAGATTTGCTCTTTGCACACACGAGTCACACACTGAAGTCAGGAGCTCCCTCCATACCCAGAGGCAGGAAAAGAGAGAAAGGAGATGAAGAGCTCTCCTGCACAGAGCCAAGGTCCAAGTGCCCCTGCAGTGGGAGCCACAACTCATCAGGTTTGTGTCCTTTGGGCTCAGGGCCTGGTGATACTCAGAGACACAGAAAGGTTTCTTGCCAAAAAACAGAAGTTGAACATTTGAACAGTTTAATAACCATCACAGCTCTTCCCTTGGATCAATGGGATGTCCCAGCACCATCTGACATGTCCACCATTCCCCATGAATTGTCGTATAGCAAGAGTTTTGGACAAAGACATAAGAAATGGTAATTCTATGATAGATAAAAACACAATTAGGATGCTGTCTAATGTGATATTTATTTAAACTTCAGAAAGATTTGACAACTACCTGATGTTCAATGCATGAAACGAGTCGGTTGAGAGGTACTTGAATGACCAGAGAGCATCTGGATGAGAAAATCTGGGAGCAATGGAAAGGACATAGATGCAGCTGCTCTAAATGAAGAGATGTTCTTAGACAGGGCCATTTCAACAGGACAGCTGAAAATACC
The DNA here is from genome assembly GCF_027579445.1 of Ammospiza nelsoni. Classification (NCBI taxonomy): domain Eukaryota; kingdom Metazoa; phylum Chordata; class Aves; order Passeriformes; family Passerellidae; genus Ammospiza; species Ammospiza nelsoni. Next base: position 1,561,677 of record NC_080666.1, read on the forward strand.
TGAAGGGAAGGGCTGATTAAATATTAGAGTGAATGTTTGTGGCAAAGGCAGAGGGGAAGATGAGTATTTCTTCTCTGCCATCAGAAGAAGAATCCAGCACATCCAGGAAATTCCTGTTCCAGGACAGAAAACGTTTACATTTCGCAAAAGTTCTCTAAAGACCCAGAAAATAAAGATTTGCTTGTATATTATGAAACTAACAGGTATTAACACCTGTGCCCCTTTCCAGGCAGACATCAGCTGTGTGCCCACTTGTGCCCTGAGGTGCCCAGCTGGGATTGGATCTCTCTGAGAGCACCTGAGGGAGAGCAGAGCACCTTGAGAGCTGCGGGTCCCTGACAGCCCCGCAGGGCTCCTGTCCCATCAACATCTGCTCTGCTCCAGTCTGAAACAGGGCCCAGCATGGTGCCGGGATCTTCAGAGAGCTGAGGTATGTGCTGGAATTCAATGCCCTCCCCATCCCGCAGCAGCCCTGCATTTCCCTCCTGCAGCCTTGGTCTCCAGCACAGCCATGGAGGCTCTTTGGGCTCTGGACTGTTGCTGCAGCCCCCAAGGGCAGCTGAGCTCTGCCTTTGGCACAGTCAGGCCTGGCCAGCGCAGGCCATGCTCAGCAATTGCTTGTGTGTGCCTGGCCTTGCTGTCAGCCCCGGCAGCGGCTGCATGGCCCCTTTGTGGCCCTGTGCTGGCCCAGCCATGGTGGCCCAGCCCCTGTGCAGGCCCAGCGCAGGCCAGGAGCATTGCGGCTGGGAACGGCCCCTGTGCCGTGGTGCCCACAGCAGCCTTGGGGCTCTGTGCCCCATGGCCTCCCTGCTGGGCAGCCTCTGCCAGCTCCTGCAGAGCCCGGGGCACCTGTGGGGCTGCACAGACAGCCCTGCTCCAGGCTCTGCCACCCTCTGGGCCAGAAGAGAGACAGCCAGGGCTGGCCATGGCCGGGAACAGGCCCTGAGCCCCGCAGAAGGATGGAGCTGGGCCACAGCCAAACTCAGCCCAGGCCAAAGCTGGGCTCAGAAGCCAGCGCTGCCAAGGGCTGGGCACAGAGGCTGGCAGTGACAAATGTCCTGGGGCCCTTCCCTGCTCTGTCCATGCCACCAAGGGCACAGAGCAGCCTCCTCTCTGGGCCACTTGCCTGTTTGCAATGCCTTGCACAGGCGCTGGCCCTGCCCCACAAGGCCTGGCCTGAGTCCTGCCCCTGCACGCTCAGCCAGACTGAGATGGACACTGATGGTTTCTGGGCCAGGCTCTTTGAGCCCAGCCCAGCTCCCTGCAAGCTCTGCCAGCTGCCCTGAGCTCTGGGCAGCACCAAGGGCCTCTCTCCAGCCCAGCCCAGCCGGCTCTGGCCCCACAGCTCTGCTCAGGCCAGGCTGCTCTGGGCACTGCCCCACGGCCTCAGCCCCTGGCAAGGGCACAGCAGCAGCTGCAGCTGCCACAGGACTCAGCCCCAGCCATGGGGGAAGGTGCTGGGCCAAGGCCAAAGGAGGCTCCCTGGCTGCCCTGCTCCCCTCGGGCTGAGGTGCTGAGAGCTCTGCAGCCCCTGCTGCCATCCCATCTGCCCAGGGCAGCACAAGAGCCCCGGCCTTGGGGCCCTCAAGAGCTGCTCCTGCTCCAGGCCCAGGGCCCATCCCAGAGCTGGGGCAGCCACAAAGCTGTGCCCATTTCTGTTCATTGCTGCTCTGATGGGGATGGATCCTCAGCCACTTGGAGGTTGCTCATGGATTTTATTCCTCCAGCAGCCTCATCTTTCTTGGACTCTTCAGTTCAGGAATTCAGTGAGAAAAGCTCATAAACATTTGTTCAAAACACCCGAACAAAAAAAGCTTCTGGGAACATTTAGATTCTCAATCCTTCTGTGATTAATTCAATTTCAGAAGTGTATTCAAAGTGAATATCCTATATTGAAAACAATGCAGATAGAATTGGTCTCTCCTGTTAAGTTTTCATTTCTTGTTTATACTTTGGTATCAGCAATGTCCATATCAGCAATGTCCTCCAGCACCTTCTAATGCAGTCTGCATAGATACGAAAATCAAGACCCTTCATGGCTGACAATTAGGAACACTTTGCCTTCACCCCCTCCCCACCATTTCCCTCATCATACACCTGGCACTCCTATGGATATGGAATGGTGTGGCCAGCAGGACCAGGGCAGTGATTCATCCCCTGTCCTCAGTGCTGGTTTGGTAGCACCTCGAGTGCTGTGTCCAGTTCTGGGTCTCCAAGTTAAGGAAAGACATGGAGGGGCTGGAGTGTGTCCAGAGAAGGGCAACAAGGCTGGTGAGGGGTCTGGAGCACAAGTCCAGTGAGGAGCGGCTGAGGGAGCTGGGGTTGTTTATCCTGGAGAAGAGGAGGCTCAGGGGAGACCTCATCACTCTCTACAACTCCCTGACAGGAGGGTGCAGTCAGGTCAGGGTTGGGCTTTTTTCCCAGAGAACAGCGACAAGAAGAGAGGACACAGCCTTCAGCTGCCCCAGGGGACGTTTAGACTGGACCTTAGTAAATATTCTTCACACAAAGGGTGATTCGGCATTGGAATGGGCTGCCCAGGGAGGTGAGTGAGTCAGTGTCCCTAGAAGTGTATAAGGAAAGACTGGTTGTGGAATTCAGTGCCATGGCCTGGGTGACAAGGTGGTGTTGGGTCCCAGGTTGGACTTGAAGCTCTCCAAGGCCTTTTGCAGCCTGGTTGATTCTCTGATGATTGTGGCACTGCAGGGCCCTGAGGAAGCAAGGGGCCATTGTGACATTGCGGGGCCTGGTGGCACTAAGACGACCATGGTGACACTGTGTGTGACATGGCAGCACAGAGCCAAGGGGCCACTGTGACACTATGGGGCAGAATGGAAGCAAGGAGTCCATGGTGACAGTCTGGGTCCTGCTGGAACCACAGAGGCCACTGTGACCCTTCGGGGCCTTGTAGAACCTAAGGGCCATTGTGACACTGAGGAACCAAGGAGACCCTTGGGAGAGCCTGGAAACAATGGAATCGAGGGGCCATTGTGCCATTGCACCATTGCAGGGACTCTGGGAACTGAGGGAACAATTGTGACTCTGTGATGGCCCATGGAACCAAAGGGTCCCTGGTGACACGGCAGTATCTTCTGTCACCAGGGCTCCATTGCGACACTGCAGCACCAAGGAATTCGTTGTGGCAATCTGAGGCCTCATGGAACCAAGAGGCCACTGTGACCCTGCAGGGCCTTGTGGAACCATGCAGAGCTTTGTGACAGAGCAGGACATGGTGTCATGATGGGGCCATTGTGACACTGCAGGGCCCCATGGGACCAAAGGGTCAGTGCTGCTCCTCAGGGACTCCAGGAATGAAAGAAACATGTTTGACACCATGGTGGCGCTTGGGACCAAGAGGCCATTGTGACACTATGGAACCAAGGAGAGCATTGCTGCACTGCCAGACCTCGTGGAACCAAGGATCCATTGTGACACTACAGGGCCTTGGGGGACATGGTGAGATTGTGACATCAAGGGATGCCAGGGAACCAAAAGGAACATTGTGCCACTGGGAGGCCTCATGGAATCATGGAGACCACTGGGACACTCTGGGGCCTTGTGGAACCGTGGTGACACCAAGATGTCTGGGAGTGTTGGTGTGCTGGAGGGTAGGAGGGCTCTGCACAGGGCACTGGACAGGCTGGATCCAGGGCCCCAATCAAACAACGTGAGGTTTAAGAAGTCCAAATGCTGGGTCCTGCACTTGGGCCACAACAACCCCTGCAGCACTACAGGCTGGGGACAGAGTGGCTGGAGAGCAGCCAGGCAGAAAGGGACCGGCAGGGACTGATGGACAGCAGGCTGGACATGAGCCAGCAGTGTGCCCAGGTGGGCAAGGAGGCCAATGGCTCCTGGCTTGGATCAGGAATGGTGTGGCCAGCAGGAGCAGGGCAGGGATTCTTCCCTTGTGCTCAGCACTGCTTGGGCAGCACCTCAAGTGCTGCGTCCAGTTCTGGGCTCTCCAATTTAAGAAGGACATGGAGGGGCTGGAGCATTTCCAGAGAAGGGCAACAAGGTTGTGGAGGGGTTTGGAACACAAGAGCTTTGAGGAGTGGCTTAGGGAACTGGGGTTGTTTATCCTGGAGAAGAGAAGGCTCAGGGGAGAAAAGGCAGTGTCAAGGCACAGGTGGGACTCGATGACCTCCAAGGTCTTTTCCCACCTTGCTGACTCTGGGATTCTCTGAAACCACCCTTGGAGCAGTTGCAGGAGGAGCCCTGGGCCTCCTCTTAAGCAGCTCCAGCAGCCCAGGTCCCTGAGCTTCTCCTGCCAGCCCCAAAGCCCATCCTGTCAGTCCTGCAGAGCCTCTGCAGCTCCTCCTCACTGCCCAGAACAGGGAGCCCCAGAGCCAGACACAGCAGCCCGGATGTGCCCACCTGGCCTGGGGTGCCTCTGGCAAGGGAGCAGCACCAGGCACTGCAGGAGCCTGCAGACAATTCCTGCAGCACTTGTAGGATGATCCTGCTGCCCAAGGGACGTTCCCATGGTGCCAAGTCAGGAACTGCAATGGGGAGTGGGGCCAGAGAGGAAAGGGCAAACAGGGAAGGGCTGTTTGCAGGGCAGGGAACAGGGATGGGCAATAGGAAGAAATTTGAATCAGGAAGAGTAGAGAAACCAAAGATGAAGCAAAGAAAAGGCTGAGGGCAGTTTAGGGGTGGCTCTGGCTCTGAGCAAAAGCATCTGCAGTGGGACAGGAAACTCCCAGCTGATGGGAAAATATCATCTGGCTGACTGCAGAGGCCACGACAAAGCTGAGTGGTTTCCCTGGTGTTCCCCCAGCCCTTGCTGGCCCCAGGGGCTGATGGCATTTGTGCTCCCTCAGGTTCATGTCCCCACACCAACAGCATGGGGGTGCTCCCCCTGCTCTGTGCAATGCAAACAGGGGCTGCTGAGCCAGTGCTGCCGTGTCTGTGCCTGCAAGGATGGGGCACCTGTGTGAGCTGGGGGAGAGGCCAGGGCTGCAGAGGGGGGGATGTTGTTGGCAGCTCCATCAGGACGCTCTGGGACGCTGCCCTGGGCTGAGCAGCGCACTGGGGATGGATCAGCCCCTGCTCTGCTGCTCCTTCCCATCTCCCCCAGGGCCCTTGCAGAGCCCCAGCAATGCTGTTTGCCCCCAGCCTGCCCACGGCCAGCCGGGGGCTGCTCACGGGGCTTTTCTGTGCTGAGCATTGGCCTGGGTGTGTTCTTGAGAGAGCCTGGGCAAGGAGCCTGGAGCCCCCAGGCCCCGGGCTGAGGCGTCAGCGCTGCCCCAGCAGTGCCCATGGCCTGTCCCTGCTGCAGCCCCGGCACTGCCACCCCCAGGGCTGTGCCCAGCCCCGAGAGCACTCAGGCCCTACAGCAACACCAGGGCCACCAGGGCAGCGGGGCAGGGCCACGGCAGCAGCACTGGCAACACCAAGTGCTGCTGCTGCTGGGCACAGCTGCTGGGCCAGCACTGATCTGCCCCCAGCTCTGCACACAGACATTGCTGCTGCAGCTGCAGAGAAGGCAACAAAAGGGCATCTCTGCAGAAAACTCTGCTGGGAGATCCTTTAGTTCCTTTAAAGCCACTGAGAGCGCCGCCCCTCATTGACACAGTCGGTGTCCATAAAGAAGGTGGAGAGGATCAAAATGAGAAATGGCACAAACATTGACATTTATTTGTGGACAATATGAAAAATATAAAACAACAAAAATCAACCCTCCAAATGAAACCATCAAGAAGTATCGAAGATTACTTTTATTACAAGTGATTTGCAGAAATTACCCAGCAGTTTAATGTTTCTGAAACCATCCAGTCATCAGTTTCCTCACAGAAGCCTTGAGCTCCTGGTTCCTCAGGCTGTAGATGAAGGGATTCAGCACTGGAGGCACCACCGAGCACAGAACTGACAGGGCCAGATCCAGGGATGGGGAGGACATAGAGGGGGGCTTCAGGTGGTAAATTGAGCTGATGGTGACAAATAGACAGACCACTGCCAGGTGAGGGAGGCAGGTGGAAAAGGCTTTGTGCCGTCCCTGCTAAGAGGGGATCCTCAGCACAGCCCTGAAGATCTGCACATAGGAAAAAACAATGAACATAAAACAACCAAATAGCAAACAGACACTAACTGCAATGAGTCCAACTTCCCTCTGGTAGGATTTGGAGCAGGAGAGCTTGAGGATCTGTGGGATTTCACAGAAGAACTGGCCCAGGGCATTGCCATGGCACAAGGGCAGAGCAAATGTATTGGCTGTGTGCAGCAGAGCATTGAGAAAGGCACTGGCCCAGGCAGCTGCTGCCATGTGGGCACAAGCTCTGCTGCCCAGGAGGGTCCCGTAGTGCAGGGGTTTGCAGATGGACACGTAGCGGTCATAGCACATGATGGTCAGGAGGAAATACTCTGCTCCAATGAAGAACATAAAGAAAAAGAGCTGAGCAGCACATCCAGTGTAGGAGATGTCCCTGGTGTCCCAGAGGGAATTGTGCATGGCTTTGGGGACAGTGGTGCAGATGGAGCCCAGGTCAGTGAGGGCCAGGTTGAGCAGGAAGAAGAACATGGGCGTGTGCAGGTGGTGGCCGCAGGCTACGGTGCTCATGATGAGGCCGTTGCCCAGGAGGGCAGCCAGGGAGATGCCCAGCAAGAGGCAGAAGTGCAGGAGCTGCAGCTGCCGCGTGTCTGCCAATGCCAGCAGGAGGAAGTGCCTGATGGAGCTGCTGTTGGACATTTGCTGTGCCTTGGCATGGGGATCTGTAAGAAAAGTAATCATGGAATAGTTGGGTTTGGAGAGGACTTGAAATATCCCAGCACAGCCTGGGGGCACTTCCCCCCCTCTGCCTGCTCAGGGCGCTGCTGCCTGGAGCTGTCCCTGCCAGCAGCTGCTTCCCTGTGCCCAGGGCTGGGACCTGCCAGTGCTGCCAGAGCCCAGCCCAGCCCTGGGGGCTCAGCTCTGCCCTGCAGACCCCTCCCAGCTCTGGCACTGCCCAGGGGCAGCTCTGGCTCTGCAGGCTCTGATGGCAATGTCAGAGTAACCCTGAGGAGACTGGAAAAGTGACAAAGATGCCGCCTGTAAGGGGCCCTGTGCTGATTTTCGTCAGCGTCTGGTTTATTCACATCTGAGATAACTTTTTTTTTTTTCCTAAATGTGAACTGAGAGATTAATATCTGTGTGCAACTTCCCATTTAGGAAACCCACAGTAGTAGAATAAAAAGCATGATTTTCTCTTTTATGCAGCCCCTGCCTTGCTGTGCTCCCTGTATATTCTATTTATTCTATTTGCAAATATTTGGCAGTTTAATGCCGTGCTGGGAGCAGTCCTGAACAATGCAGCATCCACCCCACACAAGGAGAAAACTTCCAAGCCTGACCAGCTGTCTCCTCCCAACCAGATCTTGTACCCCATCACTGGGAGCAGCTGCCAGGGCTGGCTGAGAACTGTCCCTGGCAGGCAGCAGAGTCCCTGCCCAGCACAGCGCCCTGGGCTGCAGGACCCTGCTCTGCAGGACAGCCCTGGGCACCCCTGGCTCTCTGCACAAGAGACAATCAGAGAATGTACTCACAGGGTCTGTAGGCATTGGGATGTTCCAACTTAAGGAGATGGCTCCAGGAGCTGCAGCTGCATTGTCCTGCAGCCAGAGGTTCCTGTGCCAAGGGCTGGCAGTGATTGTGCCCCAGGCACTTCTCAGCACCTTCCCAGCCCTCACTGATTGAAGCTCTCTGTGCCTTTGTGCTGTGCCCGGGATGGCTGCAGGCAGTGCCCCAGCCCTGCTGGGCTGGCAGGAGAGCTGCTCATCAAGAGAAATGTGCTTTTGAAGCTCCTCTTGGTTACCAGGAGCTGCCTCTGTGCCAGGAGCCCAGCCCAGCTCAGCAGCACAGACACAGCACAAGGACATTAATGAGCCTCTGGGGCTTTGTGCTCAGGCCCTGAACATCAGTTCCTTAGAGGGAGCTAAGAAACCTCTCCAGAACTCCAAGGCAGAATCCAACTCCAAAGTTTCTTGGACTTTTAATGGGTCCCACTGAGGAACACAAATGAGAAAGTGTCCCCAGGCTCCAGGCAGAGCAGAGAACTGGAGGCAGTGATGACAGGTGGGGACAAAGAGAAGCCAAGTCTTGGTGCCCTGGGGCACAGCAGCAGGGTCTGTGCCACCAAGGGCTGTAAGGAGACACCTTGTCCTGAGGCACTAGCACAGTCCCAGCCAGGCTGGGCACTGGCAGCCCCTTATCCTGCCCTCAGCATCCCCCCCCAGCCCACATCCCAGTGGCCTCAAGGATCTGCTGGAAGGAGTCCCCGGGAAGCCTTGCTCAGGAATGGCCCTGGGGGCTCCTGAATGCTCACAGAGTTTTTCAAAGGTCTTTGGGTTTGGTTTTTGCCTTGGAGTCTCTGAGAGGCTTGTGCAATCATGGCCTCCAATTATCTGCTGTAATTAGTCCCTGGAGAGGCTTTGTCAGTAACTACACTTTGTGGGCTCATTAATGCTTCAGGGTACTTCAATTATTTTAGGGTACTTGGTGTTTCCCTTTAGATAGAGACTCTGTGAGAGGTTTGTGCAATCATGGCCCCAATTATCTGCTTTAACCAGTCCCTGGAGAGCTTTGTACTGACACTCAGTGGAGCTCATTAATACTTTAGGATACTCAAGGTTTTTAAAGTACTTTGGATTTTTCTTTCCACACTGTATCTCTGAGAAGTTTTTGTGCCATCCTGGCCTCCAAATCTCTCCTCCAAGAAGTCCATGAGGAGCCTGTGTAGCAGATGGACCTCAGTTGGACACATCAATGATTTGAGACACTTTGGGGTTTTTTTCTGAGTTTGACTCCTGGAAAGGTTTTTGCAATCTCCTCTCAGGCCCTAAGATTCCAGGGCTCAGTTCCAAATGCACCACGGGGCTCATTAGGATCAAACAAGTCCTGACAAACCATGGCTCTGCCTTGATTTCCCTCTGCTCTCATTCAGTTAATCAGAAATATTTCTGTAGTGGTTTTGGTTCACCAATTTGAGATTTCTTGGAGCATGCAGCATTTATTGTTGTGGGTCCAGTGTGGGCTAATTACCAGTGCACTCACTAGAATATACTTACTCATTTCCTCCTGTGTGATAAGATTAGGAGAACAGCAAAGCAGGCTCAAAACTTTAAGAGGGTATAAGGAAAAGTTCATTAATAGCAACTAAAAGAAAGAGTAATAAGAACAAAACTTTCAGAACACTTCTCCTCTCCCTACAACCTTTTCTTTCTTACTGACAGTATAAAGAGACAAACCTAGAATTTTCAGTCAGTTTAACCCTACTAGAATAGTCTTTCTTGAGTTCACTTAGGGAGAGGAGTCTCTTTTTCATGCTATGGAGACTTCTCCAGAAGAAACACTTCTGTTGTGGCTCTCAATTTCCATGAATAGCAACTGCCCAGAAAAATCTGCAATTGTGACATCCGTCCCAGTTGTTCAAAGCTCTTTTACAGTTGTGTTTGTGGGCCATGTCAACTTATGGGGTATTAGTTTAAAGATGAGCTGTGTAAGAGCAAAGGTTCTCCTCATCTATTTCTGAAATCATCTTCATCTCTGAGAACAGAGATCTTTTTCTTCTCCCTTGGAAAGCACAGGATCTCATCACTCTTCACTTTTTCAGTGTTCTAACTTCTCATGGGATCACAGCTACTTTGACATTTGCTACTTTAGCATGGAGGCCTTTGCTGAACAAGTCATTTCCTCGTACTTTTCAATGTGATACGGGGAAAAAGAGAGTCTGATGTATCAGTTACATCCTTCTCCATAGCTTTACAAGAGGATTTCAGCCCCAAGATCAGGACATCTCCTCATCCCTCCCATCTGGGACAAAACTTCCTCTTCACTGACCTCGGTGTCTTCATGTTGCTCCTCTATGTGCCTGCACTTTGTCCTTTTCTCTCACTCGAGGGAGGATGGAAGCACTGAAAGAGTTCATATCTCACCCGGGGCCTGCAGATAGTTCCATGACCCCAGCTGGGCTCAGTACTCGCAGCCAGACCTGCTCCCTGTTCCCTCGGTTCCATGGGGCCCCACAGTGTCCCAGTGGTCCCTTGCTTCCATGAGGACCTGAGGTGTCATAATGCCCCCTTGGTGACACGAGGCCCTGAAGGGTCACAATGGTTTTCATGGTTCCATCAGGCCCCACAGACTCATAATGGTCTCTGGGTCCATGGAGCCTTTCTGTGTCACCATGGCACTTTGGTTCCATGGGCTCCAGTGGTGCCACAAGGATCCCCTTGGTTCCACGAGGTCCCCAGAGTGTCCCAGGGATCTTCCTTCTTTCCCAAGGAAAGAACCCAGCCCCAGAGTTGCAGGGGCATCCGCCAGAGGCCAAGGCCAGCCAGACTTGACGGTACTGACAGATTTACCTGGGAGCAACCCTTGGTATAGGGAATTTTGGAGGTGGAATCCCAATTTCAGACATGGACATCTGGAGGAGAAGGATGGTTCTTTTACATAGGAAGAAAAGCAGGGAACACCGATATTTGAGGGGCAAATGAAAGGTGGCCATCAGAGGCCTAAGTCAGCCAGACCTCTCTGTTCTAATTGCTTTTGTATGAAAGCAACCCTTGGATATAGGGAATTTGGGAGGTGGAATCCCAATTTTGGCCATTTCTTTGTAGATAAGAACGACAGCTCTTTTTCATAGGAAGGAAAGCATGGAGCCCAAGTGTTTCAAAGGCAAAAGAGGGGACAGGTGGCTCCTGTCCTGGCTCCCAAGCCAGCCAGGCCTCATTGTCATGGCAACTTTTGTCATGGAGGGTCCTTGGATATCAGAGGAGAAATCTCACTTTTTTGACCTTGGACTCCTTGAGAAGAAGGATGGTTCTTTTCCATAGGAAGGAAAGCATCGAGCCTCAGTGTTTTGAGGCAGGTGAGGAACAGCTCCCAAGTGGCAAGGGCAGCTAGACCTGTCTGGCTTTCATTTGGGAGCAATCCTTGGATGTACAGAGTTTTGGAGGTAGAATTCCAGGTTTGGCTATGGGCACTGGGTCAGGATGGATGGTTTTTACCAATAGGAAAGAAAAATGCCAAGTCTAAGTGTTTTTGAAGAAGATGAGAGGTGGCCACCCTTAGGCCAACAGAGCCACACCTGTCTGTCCTGGCACCTTTTATCTAGGGAGTCTCCTTGGACATAGGGCATTTTGGAGGTGGAACATCAATTTTGGCCGTGGGTGCCTGGACAGAAAAAGAGTTCTTTTCATTAGGAAGGAAAGCACAGAGCCCCAGTGTTTCAGGGGCAGTTGAGTGCCAGCCCTCAGGAAGACAAGGCCAGCCAGATTTGTCAGTCCTGGCAGCTTTTTTCTGGGAGCTATCCTTGGATATTGGGAATTCTGGAGGCAGATTCTCAATTTTGGCCATGAGCACCTGGTCGAGATAGATGTTATTTTCCCCTCGGCAAGAAAAGCACATGGTCCCAGGGTTTCAAAGGCATAGGAGAGGTGGCCCCTGGGTGGCCAAGGCAGGCAGACCTGTCTCTTCTGGCAGATTTCATCTGAGAACAATCTGTGCATATATGGAAATTTGGAGGAGGAATTCAAGTTTGGCCATGCTCCCCTGGAGGAGAAGGACAGTTCTCTCCCATAGGACAGAAAGCCAAGAGCCCCAGTGCTTCAGGGGCTGATGAGAAGCAACCCTCGACATGCCAAGGTCAGCCAGACCTGTCAGGTGATTGCTAGGAGGCCCAGCCAGCCAGACCTGTTCCATGTTCTCTTGGTTTCATGGGACACCACAGTGTCACAATGGTCTCCTTGGTTCCATGAGGCCCTGGAGTGTCACAATGTTCTCCTTGATTCTGTAGTGTCACAATGGCTCTGTGCTCCCATGAGGCCTTGCAATGTCACAATGGCTTCATGGTTCCACAAAGCCCTGATGTGTCACCATGGCCCCTCGGCTCCATGCGCCCTCGCTGTGTCACAGTGGCTCCTCTGTGACACTACGGGCTGCACAAGGTCACCATGGACCCTTGGTTCCTTGGGGCCCCCAAGTTTCACAATGGTCTCCTTGATTCCATGAGGCACCACAGTGTCACCATGGCCCCTTGGTTCCATGAGGTTCCGTAGAGTCACTGTGGTGTCCTTGGACATGCATTGTCACAACTGACCCTTGGTTCCATGAGGTTCTGTAGTGTCACCGTGGTCGCTGTCAGAGGCTGGATGAGATCGATGTCCCGAGACACCTTGGGATGCTCGGAATGCCCGTGTGGGGCCAGGGCTGGGTCAGGTTTGTGGTGGAACAGAGTCCCGCCCCCAGCCCTGGTCTGGCAGAGCTGTCAATCACACAGCAGGGGCTGTGCTAACCCAGCTCTGATTAGCCCAGATGTTAATCAATCAATCAATCAATCACACACCAGCAGCTGGTGCCTACCCTGGCTCTGATTGGACAAGCAACTGGCAGTCCCACCCCAGGGGCAGGCCCATGAAGGCCCAGGGGGTTAACAGCTGGAGCACGAGGGCAGCCCATGGTCTGGATCCTGCCTTCTCCTGGGGTTTCTCTGTTGGTGATGCTGGAACCCCAGCAGTTGGTACCTATGTGCGTCTCTTTCTATGGATCTTCTGTCTTTCTGTTGTTCTCTATTTCTTCCCCTTCTAATCCTACTTACCTGGAGCATTTTGGGGTAACTTCACATGTCAAGGATTAAAGGGTTTTAGGTTAAATGTGTGGGAATCCAAGGCACAGGGAATATTTCTCTGTCTGCTCTAAAGGTGTCCTGACCCCCAGAGAAATGCTGCCTTTAACCGTCCCCCATGGAGAGTACTTCCAGGACTTTGAGACAGATTAGAATTTACCAAAGTCCAAAATAGATTAGAGGGTAGTATAGCATGTGCTTTGGGTGAGAAATTTAGGTCTTGGGATTTTTAATATGATGTAGATAGGAAGCAAGATGGAGGAATTTGGATGTAGTCCATTTCATCTCCTTCATCTACTCCATGTTCTGCAGTGTTGGTGGCACAGGGTCATTGGTCGAGGAAAGCACAGTGTAGAGGTTATGTGGACAGTCAAGGGATGAGTAATTGGTAGATAAGTAGAAATAATATACATTTTAAGACTTAATTGGTGAGACAACTTTAAAAGACCTTGAAACCGTACATTTTGGAACCATTTTGAGGTGTTTGTCCAGGCTGCTTAGCCTGGTATGCACAGCATGCAAAACTTTAGAGAAGATAACAATACACAAGAAGCTGAAGACCAAAAAAGTCCTGTGCATCTCCTTTTACCTGGCACAGAACTGCTACAGGACGGTTTCCCACATCCAGAGAGCGCCCACAAAGGCTGAATGTAAAACAAACATCAATAACTGGCACCTTGACAATATTTATAATAGGTTGTTTTTTCCATAAAGTTGTTTAATGAAGAATGTTGTCTTAATTAGCCAATCATGTGAAATGTGTTGATTAAAGGACCAATGAGGTCCATGTGTAGCAAACTAAGGTATAAAAGAAGAGGATTGAAAAAAGGGTGGCTTTGAGCCCTTAGCCTTCAGATCTGAGTCTGTGTCATCTCTGATTCAACAATGCCATTTGGGGATCTATGGAGGCTATTGGGGATCCTTTCTGCACCTTGTGACCCAACAGGAGCTTCTCTAATAAACTTTGCCTGAAGCTCCCACTGTGCCCATGACAGAAATGCCTGTGAGTGTCTGGGACATCCTGGCTCTTTGGCAGCCTGGAGACTCCTGGGATGTCCCCGTGGAGCCCCTGTGAGTGCCTGTGACAGATCGGTGCCTTTGCAGCACATCCCAAGGTCCCCTGGGATGTCACCATGGAATGGCTGTGACTGCCTCTGACCACACGGCTCTTTACCATCCCCAGAAAGCCATAGGGGGGTGTCCATGGAGCCCCTGTCTCTGCCTATGACATTCCAGCTCTGGAAGAGCCTGGAGACTCTTGGAAAGTCCCCAGGGAACCCCTGTGATGGCCTGTGACAAATCTGATCCTTAGCAGGCAACTACCACCAGGACTCTGTTGCTATGGTCAGTTTCCATGGCAACCATTCCTAGTCCCCTGTTGCTATGGGCAGTCCCTTGGCAGCTCCATGGAGACCCCATGCCAGGGGTGGTTGCCATGGACACCAGCTCAGACCTCCAGCCAGAGCCCGTTGCCATGGCAACCATTGGCAGCCCCATTCCCAGGCTCATGGGGTCCCAGAACCACAGAACTGGCTGAGTTGGGAGGGACCCATCAGGATCCTCCAGTCCATCTGCTGGCCCTGCACAGGACACCCCAACAATGCCAGCCTGGGCCTGGCAGCGCTGTCCAAATGCTGCTGCAGCTCAGAGAGCCCTGGAGCTGGGACCCTTCCCTGGGGAGCCTGGGCAGGGCCCCAGCAGCCTCTGGGCAAAAACCTTTTCCTGACATCCAACCGGAGCCTGCCCCGACTCAGCTGCAGCCGTTCCCTCCACTCCTGTCCCTGAGCACCAGAGGGAAGAGCTTCCCACAGCCCCAGCCGGGGACCCGCTCCCAAGGCTGTTGCCATGGCCACCAGGGCTGGGACCAGCTGGGATGCTCGGTTTCCACAGGCCGGGGTTCGGGAATGGGATTCCCCAATTTCCTGCTCCTGCTAAAACCGCTCTGCCCTCACTGCCCTCCCGCCTCCCATGGAAAGCACAAAAGGCAGAGATCCTGGGCTGGGATAAGAACAATTCATTGGGAACAGCAACGAGATAAGAAATATACAGAACAGAAACAATATTGATAAGAGAAGGGATAAATAAAACTTTACAGGGAAGGGATAAATAAAACTTTACAGGGAAAACTAAAACACAACTTACTGGGTCTCCCTGGCCACAATTTCCCCCTGCCTGGAAAGGGCACTCCTCTCCTAAGGGAAAGAGACATAGAGAGTTCCTTTCCTGCCCCTGGCAATAACCTGAGGTGGGAGTGAATGTAATGACAGGGCCATGGCCAGACCCTCATGTTCTTCAATCCCACATCATGTCAAGGGCAGGGGCAGGACAACAGGCAGGTGTCTTCCCAGCATGGATCACAGGGAAAATGGATCACAAGGGCTCTTCTCAATGTGGGTTCTCCCATGGGTGATGAAGATAGAGCAGTGCATGAAGCTGTTCCTGCAGCTGGGGCATTTGCAGGGCCTCCCTTACTGGTGGCTCTGTTGGTGTCTTGTCAAGTGAGAGCTCTGGGTGAAGCTCTTCCCACACTGGGGACACTCGAAGGGCCTCTCCCCATGGTGGATGCGCCGGTGCCTGATGAGGGTGAAGTTGTGCTTGAAGCCCTTCCCACAGTCTGGACAGCAAAATGGCCTCTCATCTGTGTGAATCCGCTCATGCAAGAGGAGATGGGAGCTGATGTGAAACCTCTTCCCACATGTGGCGCACTGGTAGGGCCCCTCCCCTGTGTGGATGCACTGGTGCCTGATGAGGTAGGAGCTGTGGTTGAAGCCCTTCCCACAGTCAGGACAGCAGAAGGGCCTCTCCTCCGAGAGAATCTGTGGGTGCTGGAGGAGCCTGGAGCTGGTGTGAAACCTCTTCTGACACTGGGGGCACCCACAGGGCCTCTCCCCAGTGTGGATGCCTTGGTGGGTCACGAGGGTGGATTTGTAGCTGAAGCCCTTCCCACATTCCCCACACTCGTAGGCCCAATCCCCGGTGTGGATCATGTGGTGGCTGACCAGGTGCTTGCTCTGTTTGAAGCTCTTCCCACACTGCAAGCACTTGTGGGGCTTCTCCCCATCACGAAGCTGCTCATGAACCAACATCTCTGAGCTCTGCCTAAAGCTCTGTCCCCCTTCCTGGCTCTGGGTGGTTCTTTCTTCCTCAGAGAATCCTGGGCTGGCTTTGGAGCCCCTCCTCCTGTGGGATCTCTGTGGCATTTCCTCCATGTTGGATTCCTCTGCACTAGAGTCGCTCAAAACGGCCTCTTTCACAAGGTTCTGATGTGGAGATTTTTCCTCCCTGGTCTCCATCCTCAGCTCCTTATCTGGGGAAGGAAGGAGAAAGAGAGGATGGGATTTGCCTCCGTGCCAGAGGGAAGGGGATCCCCCCAGTGCATCACTGGCAGGATGGCATTGGCACCAGGGTTGTCCTGCAGCCGGGGGCTGTGCTGGGCTGGAAGCTGGAGCAGGAGAGAGGGGGAAAGGAGCACTGACTTCCTCCTCACCTGCCTGGGTGTCCCGGGGCATCTTCCTCTTCCTCGCAGCTTTCTCCTCCATCAGGTGAAGGTTTGGGATTGAGAAATTTTGTTTTGGGAGGAAAACAAGGGATGAGCACATTGAGTTTTGTATTTGTTTGACAGCAAACATGAGGGAAAGTCTAAATCAGAATTAAAATTTAATAAGAAAATTAGGACCAAGGCAATGATACAGAAACACTGCCTTAAACTGACAGAGTCAGGATATAACCTGACACCCTGTGGGTCAGGGTGGTGGCAGCAGTCCCATTAAATGGTGGCTGCAGTCCTGTTGGAGTGATGAACGTGACTCTGTCAAAGCAGTGGTCCTGCAGAAGGGTCTGGTCTTCCTCTGAAGGTCCAGTGGTGGTTATGGAGCTCTTGTCCTCTGGGAATCCAGTAGGCAAGCTGCTCCTGGTCTTTCATACCTCAGCTTATATCCAGGTAGGAATGCTTGGTTCCTCCCCCTGGGCGGAGCATCCCACAATGGGATGATGGAATTTTATCAGTCCTGCAGTGTCAATCAATGGCCCATTCACAGAAGATATCTCCCTTGGAGGGCGTTATCAGGGGTGAGTCATGGAAGAGATAAAGAACACTGCCCCACCTGTTCATAACAGTTGATGAAGATGGGGATTGAAAACATGCATTTGGTTACATCTTACATTGCACCCTGAAACAGCGGGGTAATCCCTGCTCAGGGGGTGAACACCACCCCCCTTACCCAAACTGGCTCAGGTGTAAAACCCCCACCATGGGATGGCAACACACACATAGGGGAGAAAGTCACACTTGCCCTGCTCCAGGGGAGGTCTCTGTCCCTGTCACTCCCTCTCTCTCCCCCCCTTTTCTCTTTTTTCGATCTCTCTCTCTACCTCACTTTTACTGTTTAATAAAATCTACTTTGGATTTGGTCTCGTTAGCACCTTAATTGGGGCAGAGGCATCTCTCTACCAGTTTTCTTAACCATATTGCAACAATATTTTGGCACAGTGAGTTCAGCCACTGTTCTTTGACCCCAAGTGCCTTTGAGTACAGCATGGTTCCCTCCACTGAGGAGGTTGTGTGGTTCTTTCTGAAAGAACTCTGGGAAACATGGACACAGCTTCCTTTGAGCGACTCATGGGAGAACTGATGAGGAAAATGGCCATTGTGGGTGGCCAGGGTAAAGTAAATGTTTTGTTGTCCTTCCGGAACAGTTTGTTAAAATCACTGGAGGAAAGGGAGCAAATGTTACCAGAGAGACTGACCAGGTTCATTCACACTGCGGTGAGGAACACAAGGCTGCTGAAAGTTCTATAAGATGCCCAGCCCAAGTTGCTAAATTTCCAAATAACTCCGGCCAGGGGTCTCTGGGAGGATTTTTTTGGAGAGTGTTCAGAGCTGGCAGATCTCTTGAGCCCCAGATATGTCCAGGCTCCCTAAGAGGAGCTTTTTCAGGGGCAGAGGACCTGTGATCACCCCTCGGGAAGGTCCCGGCAGTTCCAAATAGGGATGGCCCGTTACTGAAGGGGCGGGACATTGATTCTGGGGATCCCCATGAGAGCCGGGGCTGTGGAACGGGGGACCCCCGGGGTGGGGAGAGGGGAAGGGGCAATAGCGGAGCTGGGGGACCCCCGGCAGCCCGGAGATGAGGCGGAGACAGGACCCCCTGACCCTGACAGGGGCGTGTCCTGGGGTGGCTTCATGATGCTCGTACTGCATCAGTCTATTTAGCCCAGAAATGAGTTCTGCACCTTTAAGGCTGGTTCTGAGAGTGAAGGGGAGGAGGAAGAAGCTGCAGTTTGTTTTCAGAAACTGCACTCACTCCTCTACATTCCATCTGCTGGATGGAGAGACAGCAGGACAGAGCTCTCCTTTGCTTTTAGTTAGTTTTTAGGTCTCTGAGGCAGAGAAGTTCCCTGGACTGTGGGTTTTCTTTTTCTTTGGAGCTGTTTAAACCTGCTCTGGACTGAACACCCAGAGAGCACCGACAGCATGCACCTTTGGCCCACCTGGCCGGGCCTGGGCCGTGGCATTTCCAGTGCTGAAGGGGCTGATAAGAGACTGATAAGAGACTGATAAGAGACTGATAAGAGGCTGAGTGAGCTGAGCTACAGACCAAGGAGACTTTATGAATTTCTCATCTCTTTTGGAGTAGCAGGAGGTAGTATTGCTTAATATTGCTCAATTTTTTTGCTGGTGAATGCTTTGCCTGTTAAATAAAGGGCTTTTTTACTAGTCTCTGAGGAAATATTTTCCCAAACTGGCCGAGGGTTGGGCTGCTGAATCTGCATTCTAGAGGAAACTCCTTTTGGAGGTTTTCAACCAAATTTGCCCTAAACCAGGACAGGGTGGTGGAAAGAAGGGGGAACCCCAAGTGGCTGGATTGAGGGGAGGCTGGAGAGGGGGACCCTGGGACTCCAAAAACTCCCAAAATCCAAAAGCAGGACCCTGGAAAGGGGGGATCCCCAGCAGCCCTGAGATGGGGGACCACCAGAACCTGAGAGGGATGAAACTGGACATGGGACACTCCTGGTAGACTTTTTTTATTCATTCTTGATTTTGGGACATCAGGTGACTTCTAGAGATGGACTTGGGCAAGAGGAATCCCAGACTGAAGGCATTCACACCTTGTTTTTCCCCAGACTATCTCATAGAGACATCCCCCCTGTCTCACTCTGGGTGAGCTCAGTCCCAAACTTGACCCAGATCCTGGTCTCAATCTCATTCCACATTTAGACATCCCCACAGTTCTGTATTTTATCTCATCCCAGTCTCAGACTTGTCTAGCCCCAGACCCAGTCCCAATCCCAGCCTTAAATCCAATCCCACTTTTAGCCTTAACCCCAATCCTAGCTCTAATCCAAATCTCAGCTCCAACTCCAACCCAAGCCCCAGTTGCAGCCCCTTCCTAAATCCTCAGCCCCAAACCAAATCCCAGGTTCAGCCCTTCTGGGGCTTTGGGGGTGTCTCTGTCCCTCTGACCCCAATGATGTTTGGGTGGGGTCACAGCAGGGCTGAGAGGGACAGAGACCCCCCAGCCTCCCCAGGTGTGAGAAGGTCGGAGAGCCCCCCCAGCCCCGAGCACCCTCAGCGGTGAGAGGGACACAGAGCCCCTGGCCCCCAGCCCTGCACAGGCATTGCCTGAGGCCAGAGGGATGGAGACCCCCCAAGCATCCCTCAGGACACGGGGACAGAGACCCCCAAGCATCGCCTGGGCTGAGAGGGACAGAGACTGCCCCGAGCACCCCCTGGCACAGGAGTGAGAGGGAGGGAGACCCCCCAGGAATTCCCTGGGGTGAGAATGATGGAGACCCCCAGGGGAATGGCCTGGGGAGAGAGGGACAGGGACACCCCCTGGGGAATGGCCTGGGGTGACAGGGAAAGGGACACTCCCTGGGGAATGGCCTGGGGTGACAGGGACAGGGACCCTCCCCAGCCCCTCCCAAGCATCCCCCAGGGTGAGAGGCACAGAGCATCCTCTGGGCACCGGACAAAATAAACTTTACAGAAATCAAACTTAACTCTGCATAAAATACTTTGATGAATATTTGCTTTTCCCACAAGTCACGTGATGAAAACGCAAACAAATCCCAAAATTTTATAAACTGACAATAGAAGCTATTTTGTGGCAAATCCAAATTCCATTGGTCCTGCACAGCTCCAGCTCAGCTGCTGGCACATTCTGATAAAAGAAAAGTGGAAATTAGGCCCAATACAGCATATGAAAAGGAAGGGGAAGCTCTGTGTAGCTGTCACAAAGGTGACAGGGACAAAGAGAAAAATTATTCTAACATTTGGCAAAGTCACCCAGCCTGTGAAAAAGCATGACTGGGACAGAGACCTCACCTGGAGGGGGACAAGTGTGACATTTTCCCCTGTGTGTGTGGCCTTCCCATGGTGGGGGTTTTACACCTGAGCCAGTTTGAGTAAAGGGGGTGGTGTTCAGCCACCCAAGCAGGGATTACCACACAGTTTCAGGGTGCAATGTAAGATGTAACCAAATGCATGTTTTCAATCCCCATCTTCATCAACTGCTATAAACAGGTGGGGCAGTGTTCTTTATTGCTTCCATGACTCACCCCTGATAACGCCCTCCAGGGGAGATATCTTCTGTGAATGGGCCATTGAGTGTCACTGCAGGACTGATAAAATTCCATCATCCTATGGTGATATGCTCTGCCCAGAGGGAGGATCCAAGCATTTCTACCTGGATATATTCTGAGGCTTTTAACACCAGGAGCACCTTGCCTGCTAGACAGTAATTCTGGTTTAGACCCTCCCCAGGTTTGCCTTCTAACCAGTACAAAATTTAGTGTACTCATCCCTTGTTTTCCTCCCAAAACAAAATTTCCCATTCCCAAACCTTCACCTGATGGAAGAGGAAGCTGCAAGGAAGAGGAAGATGCCCCAGGACACCCAGGCAGGTGAGGAGGAAGTCAGTGCCCCTTTCCCCCTCTCTCCTGCTCCATCCCCAGACCAGCATGGCCCCCGGCTGCAGGACAACCCTGCTGCCAATGCCATCCAGCCGGGGATGCACTGGGGGGATCTCCTTCCCCTTCCCTCTGGTACGGAGGCAAATCCCATCCTCTCCTTGTCCTTCCTCCTCCAGAAAAGCAGCTGAGCATGGAGACCAGGGAGGAAAAATCCCCATGGCAGAACCTCGTAAAAGAGGCTGTTTTGAGCGGCTCCATAGCCCAGGAATGTGGTGTGGAGGAAAAGCCCCAGAGATCTCATAGGAGGAGGGGCTCTAAACCCAGCCCAGGGGGCTCTGAAGAGGAAAGACCCACCTTGAGCCAGGAAGGTAGACAGAGCTTCAACCAGAGTTCGAAGCTGGTGGTCCATGAGCAGCTTCATGATGGGGAGAAGGCCCACAAGTGCTTGGAGTGTGGGAAGAGCTTCAGGCAGAGCAGTACCCTGATCAGCCACCAGTGCATCCACACTGGGGAGAGGCCCTATGAGTGTCCTGAGTATCAGAAGAGGTTTCAGGCCAGCTCCCATCTCCTCTGCCACCAGCGAAATCACACAGAGGAGAGGCCCTTCTGCTGCCATGAGTGTGGGAAAGGCTTCAAGAAAAAAATCCATCCTTATCACCCATCGGCACATCCATACTGGGGAGAGGCCCTAAGACTGCCCCACATCATGAGAAGAGCTTCTCCATGAGCTCGGACTTGACCAGACACCAATGGAGTCATCAGTAAGGAAGTTCTGTGAGTGCCCCAACTGCAGGAAGAGCTTCATGCCCAGCTCCAGTTTCTTTCCCCATTGGAAGTCACATTGAGAAGAGCCCTGGTGATCCATGTTCTCTGTGATCCATGCTGGGAAGACAGCTGTCCCTTTTCCTGCCCCTGCCAATGACATGATGTGGCAGTGAAAACATGAGGGTCTGCCCATGGCCCTCTCATTACATTCACTCCAACCTCAGGTTATTGCCAGGGGCAGGAAGGGGGCTCTCTCTCTCTCCCCAGAGGAGAAGGGTGTCCTTTCCAGGCAGGGGGAATTACGTGGCCAGGAAGAGCCTGCTGTTGATATTGCAGTTTTCCCTGTAAATAGCTTTTCTTATATCTTCTGTTATCAATATTGTTTCTGTTCCATTTTTTCCTTATCTCGTTGCTGTTCCAAATAAATTGTTCTTATCCCAGCCCGCGATCTTTGCCTTTTGTGCTTTCCCTGGGAGGCAGGAGGGCAGCGAGGGCAGTGCAGTTTTAGCAGGAGCAGGAAATTGGGGAATCCCATTCCTGAACCCTGGCCCGTGGAAACCGAGCATCCCAGCTGGTCCAAGCCGGGTGGCCATGGCAACAGCCTTGGGAGCGGGTCCCTGGCTGGGGCTGTGGGAACATCTTCCCTCTGGTGCAAGGACAGGAGTGGAGGGAACGGCTGCAGCTGAGTCGGGGCAGGCTCAGGTTGGATGTCAGGAAAAGGTTTCTGCCCAGAGGCTGCTGGGGCCCTGCCCAGGCTCCCCAGGGAAGGGTCCCAGCTCCAGGGCTCTCTGAGCTCCAGCAGCGTTTGGACAGCGCTGCCAGGCCCAGGCTGGCATTGTTGGGGTGTCCTGTGCAGGGCCAGCAGTTGGACTGGAGGATCCTGATGGGACCCTCCCAACTCAGCCAGTTCTGTGGTTCTGGGATCCCATGAGCGTGGGGATGGGGCTGCCAATGGTTGCCATGGCAACGGGCTGTGGCTGCAGGCCTGAGCTGGTGTCCATGGCAACCACCCTGGCATGGGGTCTCCATGGAGCTGCCAAGGGACTGACCATAGCAACAGGGGATTAGGGATGGTTGCCATGGAAACTGACCATAGCAACAGAGTCCTGGTGATGGTTGCCATGGAAACTGACCATAGCAACAGGGTTCTGGTGGTGGTTGCCTGCTAAGGATCAGATTTGTCACAGGCCATCACAGGGGTTCCCTGGGGACTTTCCAAGAGTCTCCAGGCTCTTCCAGAGCTGGAATGTCATAGGCAGAGACAGGGGCTCCATGGAGACCTCCCAAGACCTCCCAGGGCTTTCTGGGGATGGTAAAGAGCCCTGTGGTCAGAGGCAGTCACAGCCATTCCATGGTGACATCCCAGGGGACCTTGGGCTGCAAAGGCACCGATCTGTCACAGGCACTCACAGGGGCTCCACGGGGACATCCCAGGAGTCCCCAGGCTGCCAAAGAGCCGGGATGTCCCAGACACTAACAGGGGTTTCTGTCATGGGCACAGTGGGAGCTTCAGGCAAAGTTTATTAGAGAAGCTCCTGTTGGGTCACAAGGTGCAGAAAGGATTCCCAATAGCCCCCATAGATCCCCAAATGTCATTGTTGAATCAGAGATGACACAGACTCAGATCTGAAGGCTAAGGGCTAAAAGCCACCCTTCTTTCAATCCTCTTCCTTTATATCTTAGTTTGCTACACATGGACCTCATTGGTCATTTAATCAACACATTTCACATGATTGGCTAATTAAGACAACGTTCTTCATTAAACAACTTTATGGAAAAAGCAACCTATTATAAATATTTTCAAGGTGCCAGTTATTGATGTTTGTTTTACATTCGGCCTTTGTGGGCACTCTCTGGATGTGGGAAACCCTCCTGTAGCAGTTCTGTGCCAGGTAAAAGGAGATGCACAGGACTTTTTTGGTCTTCAGCTTCTTGTATATTGTTATCTTCTCTAAAGTTTTGCATGCTCTGCATACCAGGCTAAGCATGCTGGATAAACACCTCAAAATGGCTCTAAAATGTACGGTTTCAAGGTCTTTTAAAGTTGTCTCACCAATTAACTCTTAAAATGTATATTATTTCTACTTATCTACCAATTACTCATCCCTTGACTGTCCACATAACCTCTACACTGTGCTTTCCTCGACCAATGACCCTGTGCCACCAACACTGCAGAACATGGAGTAGATGAAGGAGATGAAATGGACTACATCCAAATTCCTCCATCTTGCTTCCTATCTACATCATATTAAAAATCCCAAGACCTAAATTTCTCACCCAAGGCACATGCTATACTACCCTCTAATCTATTTTGGACTTTGGTAAATTCTAATCTTTCTCAAAGTCCTGGAAGTCCTCTCCATGGGGGATGGTTAAAGGCAGCGTTTCTCTGGGGGTCAGGACACCTTTAGAGCAGACAGAGAAATATTCCCTGTGCCTTGGATTCCCACACATTTAACCTAAAACCCTTTAATCCTTGACATGTGAAGTTACCCCAAAATGCTCCAGGTAAGTAGGATTAGAAGGGGAAGAAATAGAGAACAACAGAAAGACAGAAGATCCATAGAAAGAGACGCACATAGGTACCAACTGCTGGGGTTCCAGCATCACCAACAGAGAAATCCCAGGAGAAGGCAGGATCCAGACCATGGGCTGCCCTCGTGCTCCAGCTGTTAACCCCCTGGGCCTTCATGGGCCTGCCCCTGGGGTGGGACTGCCAGTTGCTTGTCCAATCAGAGCCAGGGTAGGCACCAGCTGCTGGTGTGTGATTGATTGATTGATTGATTAACATCTGGGCTAATCAGAGCTGGGTTAGCACAGCCCCTGCTGTGTGATTGACAGCTCTGCCAGACCAGGGCTGGGGGCGGGACTCTGTTCCACCACAAACCTGACCCGGCCCTGGCCCCACACGGGCATTCCGAGCATCCCAAGGTGTCTCGGGACATCGATCTCATCCAGCCTCTGACAGCGACCACGGTGACACTACAGAACCTCATGGAACCAAGGGTCAGTTGTGACAATGCATGTCCAAGGACACCACAGTGACTCTACGGAACCTCATGGAACCAAGGGGCCATGGTGACACTGTGGTGCCTCATGGAATCAAGGAGACCATTGTGAAGACCTCATGGAACCAAGGGTCCATGGCGACCTTGTGCAGCCCGTAGTGTCACAGAGGAGCCACTGTGACACAGCGAGGGCGCATGGAGCCGAGGGGCCATGGTGACACATCAGAGCTTTGTGGAACCATGAAGCCATTGTGACATTGCAAGGCCTCATGGGAGCACAGGGCCATTGTGACACTACAGAATCAAGGAGAACATTGTGACACTCCAGGGCCTCATGGAACCAAGGAGACCATTGTGACACTGTGGTGTCCCATGAAACCAAGAGAACATAGAACAGGTCTAGCTGGCTGGGCCTCCTAGCAATCACCTGACAGGTCTGGCTGACCTTGGCATGTCGAGGGCTGCTTCTCATCAGCCCCTGAAGCACTGGGGCTCTTGCCTTTCCTTCCTATGAGAGAGAACTGTCCTTGTCCTCCAGGGTAGCATGGCCAAACTTGAATTCCTCCTCCAAATTTCCATATATGCACAGATTGTTCTCAGATGAAATCTGCCAGAAGAGACAGGTCTGCCTGCCTTGGCCACCCAGGGGCCACCTCTCATCTGCCTTTGAAACCCTGGGACCATGTGCTTTTCTTGCTGAGGGGAAAATAACATCTATCTCGACCAGGTGCTCATGGCCAAAATTGAGAATCTGCCTCCAGAATTCCCAATATCCAAGGATAGCTCCCAGAAAAAAGCTGCCAGGACTGACAAATCTGGATGGCCTTGTCTTCCTGAGGGCTGGCACTCAACTGCCCCTGAAACTCTGTGCTTTCCTTCCTAATGAAAAGAACTCTTTTTCTGTCCAGGCACCCACGGCCAAAATTGATGTTCCACCTCCAAAATGCCCTATGTCCAAGGAGACTCCCTAGATAAAAGGTGCCAGGACAGACAGGTGTGGCTCTGTTGGCCTAAGGGTGGCCACCTCTCATCTTCTTCAAAAACACTTAGACTTGGCATTTTTCTTTCCTATTGGTAAAAACCATCCATCCTGACCCAGTGCCCATAGCCAAACCTGGAATTCTACCTCCAAAACTCTGTACATCCAAGGATTGCTCCCAAATGAAAGCCAGACAGGTCTAGCTGCCCTTGCCACTTGGGAGCTGTTCCTCACCTGCCTCAAAACACTGAGGCTCGATGCTTTCCTTCCTATGGAAAAGAACCATCCTTCTTCTCAAGGAGTCCAAGGTCAAAAAAGTGAGATTTCTCCTCTGATATCCAAGGACCCTCCATGACAAAAGTTGCCATGACAATGAGGCCTGGCTGGCTTGGGAGCCAGGACAGGAGCCACCTGTCCCCTCTTTTGCCTTTGAAACACTTGGGCTCCATGCTTTCCTTCCTATGAAAAAGAGCTGTCGTTCTTATCTACAAAGAAATGGCCAAAATTGGGATTCCACCTCCCAAATTCCCTATATCCAAGGGTTGCTTTCATACAAAAGCAATTAGAACAGAGAGGTCTGGCTGACTTAGGCCTCTGATGGCCACCTTTCATTTGCCCCTCAAATATCGGTGTTCCCTGCTTTTCTTCCTATGTAAAAGAACCATCCTTCTCCTCCAGATGTCCATGTCTGAAATTGGGATTCCACCTCCAAAATTCCCTATACCAAGGGTTGCTCCCAGGTAAATCTGTCAGTACCGTCAAGTCTGGCTGGTCTTGGCCTCTGGTGGATGCCCCTGCAACACAGGGGCTGGGTTCTTTCCTTGGGAAAGAAGGAAGATCCCTGGGAAACTCTGGGGACCTCGTGGAACCAAGGGGATCCTTGTAGCACCACTGGAGCCCATGGAACCAAGGAGCCATGGTGACACAGAAAGGCTCCATGGACCCAGAGACCATTATGAGTCTGTGGGGCCTGATGGAACCATGAAAACCATTGTGACCCTCCAGGGCCTCGTGTCACCAAGGGGGCATTATGACACCTCAGGTCCTCATGGAAGCAAGGGACCACTGGGACACTGTGGGGCCCCATGGAACCGAGGGAACAGGGAGCAGGTCTGGCTGCGAGTACTGAGCCCAGCTGGGGTCATGGAACCATCTGCAGGCCCCGGGTGAGATATGAACTCTTTCAGTGCTTCCGTCCTCTATTGAGTGAGAGAAAAGGACAAAGTGCAGGCACATAGAGGAGCAACATGAAGACACCGAGGTCAGTGAAGAGGAAGTTGAGTCCCAGATGGGAGGGATGAGGAGATGTCCTGATCTTGGGGCTGAAATCCTCTTGTAAAGCCATGGAGAAGGATGTAATTGATACATCAGACTCTCTTTTTCCCTGTATCGCATTGAAAAGTATGGGGATATGACTTGTTCAGCAAAGGCCTCCATGCTAAAGTAGCAAATGTCAAAGTAGATGTGATCCCATGAGAAGTTTGAACATGGAAAAAGGGAAGCGTGATGAGATCCTGTGCCTTCACAGGGAGAAGAAAAAGATGTCCTCAGAGATGAAGATGATTTCAGAAATAGATGAGGAGAACCTTTGCTCTTACACAGCTCATCTTTTAACTAATACCCCATTAAGTTTACATGGCCCATAAACACAACTGTAAAAGAGCTTTGAACAACTGGGACGGATGTCACAATTGCAGATTTTTCTGGGCAGTTGCTATTCATGGAAATTGAGAGCGACAAGAGAAGTGTCTCTTCTGGAAAATTCTCCATAGCATGAAAGAGAGACTCCTCTCCCTAAGAGAACTCAAGAAGGACTATTCCAGTTGGGGTAAACTGACTGAAAATTCTAGGTTTGTCTCTTTATACTGTCAGTAAGAAAGAAAAGGTTGTAGGGAGAGGAGAAGTGTTCTGAAAGTTTTGTTCTTATTACTCTTTCTTTTAGTTGCTATTAATGAACTTTTCCTTATACCCTCTTAAAGTTTTGAGCCTGCTTTGCTGTTCTCCTAATCTTATCACACAGGAGGAAATGAGTAAGTATATTCTAGTGAGTGCACTGGTAATTAGCCCACACTGGACCCACAACAATAAATGCTGCATGCTCCAAGAAATCTCAAATTGGTGAACCAAAACCACTACAGAAATATTTCTGATTAACTGAATGAGAGCAGAGGGAAATCAAGGCAGAGCCATGGTTTGTCAGGACTTGTTTGATCCTAATGAGCCCCGTGGTGCATTTGGAACTGAGCCCTGGAATCTTAGGGCCTGAGAGGAGATTGCACAAACCTTTCCAGGAGTCAAACTCAGAAAAAAAACCCAAAGTGTCTCAAATCATTGATGTGTCCAACTGAGGTCCATCTGCTACACAGGCTCCTCATGGACTTCTTGGAGGAGAGATTTGGAGGCCAGGATGGCACAAAAACTTCTCAGAGATACAGTGTGGAAAGAAAAATCCAAAGTACTTTAAAAACCTTGAGTATCCTAAAGTATTAATGAGCTCCACTGAGTGTCAGTACAAAGCTCTCCAGGGACTGGTTAAAGCAGATAATTGGGGCCATGATTGCACAAACCTCTCACAGAGTCTCTATCTAAAGGGAAACACCAAGTACCCTAAAATAATTGAAGTACCCTGAAGCATTAATGAGCCCACAAAGTGTAGTTACTGACAAAGCCTCTCCAGGGACTAATTACAGCAGATAATTGGAGGCCATGATTGCACAAGCCTCTCAGAGACTCCAAGGCAAAAACCAAACCCAAAGTCCTTTGAAAAACTCTGTGAGCATTCAGGAGCCCCCAGGGCCATTCCTGAGCAAGGCTCCCCAGGGACTCCTTCCAGCAGATCCTTGAGGCCACTGGGATGTGGGCTGGGGGGGGATGCTGAGGGCAGGACAAGGGGCTGACAGTGCCCAGCCTGGCTGGGGCTTTGCCAGGAGGCCCCAGGGCCTCAGGACAAGGTGTCTCCTTACAGCCCTTGGTGGCACAGACCCTGCTGCTGTGCCCCAGGGCACCAAGACTTGGCTTCTCTTTGTCCCCACCTGTCGTCACTGCCTCCAGTTCTCTGCTCTGCCTGGGGCCTGGGGACACTTTCTCAGTTGTGTTCCTCACTGGGACCCATTAAAAGTCCAAGAAACTTTGGAGTTGGATTCTGCCTTGGAGTTCTGGAGAGGTTTCTTAGCTCCCTCTAAGGAACTGATGTTCAGGGCCTGAGCACAAAGCCCCAGAGGCTCATTAATGTCCTTGTGCTGTGTCTGTGCTGCTGAGCTGGGCTGGGCTCCTGGCACAAAGGCAGCTCCTGATAACCAAGAAGAGCTTCAAAAGCACATTTCTCTTGATGAGCAGCTCTCCTGCCAGCCCAGCAGGTCTGGGGCACTGCCTGCAGCCATCCCGGGCACAGCACAGAGGCACAGAGAGCTTCAATCAGTCAGGGCTGGGAAGGTGCTGAGAAGTGCCTGGGGCACAATCCCTGCCAGCCCTTGGCTCAGGAACCTCTGGCTGCAGGACAATGCAGCTGCAGCTCCTGGAGCCATCTCCTAAATTTGGAACATCCCAATGCCTACAGACCCTGTGAGTACATTCTCTGATTGTCTCTTGTGCAGAGCAGCCAGGGGTGCCCAGGGCTGTCCTGCAGAGCAGGGTCCTGCAGCCCAGGGCGCTGTGCTGGGGCAGGGACTCTGCTGCCTGCCAGGGACAGCTCTCAGCCAGCCCTGGCAGCTGCTCCCAGTACTGGGGAACAAGGTCTGGGTGGGAGAAGACAGCTGGTCAGGCTTGGAAGTTTTCTCCTTGTGTGGGGTGGATGCTGCATTTTTCAGGACTGCTTCCAGGATGGTATTTAATGCCAGAACAAATAGATTATACAGGGAGCACAGCAAGGCAGGGGCTGCATGAAAGGGAATTTCCTGCTTTTTGAATATACTGTTCTGGGTTGCCTAGATAGGAAAGTGCACATAGATATTCATCTCTCAGTTCAGGTTGAGAAAAAAACCCCCAAAAAAACCCCAAAATTCTCTCAGATGTTAATAAACCAGGCAGTGACAGAAATCCTTGCAGGGCCCCTTAGAGGCAGCATTAGTGTTGCTTTCCCAGTCTCTTCAGGGTTCCTGTGATGTTGCCATCAGAGCCTGCAGAGCCAGAGCTGCCCCTGGGCAGTGCCTGACCTGGGAGGGGTCTGCAGGGCAGAGCTGAGCCCCCAGAGCTGGGCTGGGCTCTGGCAGCTCTGGCAGGGCCCATCCCTGGGCACAGAGAAGCAGCTGCTGGCAGGGACAGCTCCAGGCAGCAGAGCCCTGGGCAGGCAGTGGGGGGAAAGTGCCCCCAGGCTGTGCTGGGATATTTCAAGTCCTCTCCAAACCCAACTGTTCCACGATTACTTTTCTTACAGATCCCCATGCCAAGGCATTGCAAATGTCCAACAGCAGCTCCATCAACCACTTCCTCCTGCTGGCATTGGCAGACAAGCGGCAGCTGCAGCTCCTGCACTTCTGCCTCTTGCTGGGCATCTCCCTGGCTGCCCTCCTGGGCAACGGCCTCATCATCAGCGCCGTAGCCTGCGGCCACCACCTGCACACGCCTATGTTCTTCTTCCTGCTCAACCTGGCCCTCACTGACCTGGGCTCCATCTGCACCACTGTCCCCAAAGCCATGCACAATTCCCTCTGGGACACCAGGGACATCTCCTACACAGGATGTGCTGTACAGCTATTTCTGTTTGTCTTCTTCATGGGAGCAGAGCTTTCCCTCTGGACCATCATGTGCTATGACCGCTACGTGTCCATCTGCAAACCTATGCACTACGGGACCCTCCTGGGCAGCAGAGCTTGTGCCCACATGGCAGCAGCTGCCTGGGCCAGTGCCTTTCTCAATGCTCTGCTGCACACAGCCCATACATTTTCCCTGCCCCTGTGCCATGGCAGTGCCCTGGGCCAGTTCTTCTGTGAAATCCCACAGATCCTCAAGCTCTCCTGCTCACACTCAAACCTCAGGGAACTGGGACTTCTTGCTGTTGGTGCCTTTTTAAGTTTTGGTTGTTTCGTGTTCATGGTTTTCTCCTATGTGCAGATCTTCAGGGCTGTGCTGAGGATCCCATCTGAGCAGGGACGGCACAAAGCCTTTTCCACCTGCCTCCCTCACCTGGCTGTGGTCTCCCTGTTCATCAGCACAGCCACGTTTGCCTACCTGAAGCCCTCCTCCATGTCCTCCCCATTGCTGGATCTGGCCCTGTCATTTCTGTACTCGGTGGTGCCTCCAGTCCTGAACCCCTTCATCTACAGCCTGAGGAACCAGGAGCTCAAGGCTGCAATGTGGAGACTGATGACTGGATGGTTTCAGGAACATTAAACTGCTGGGTAATTTATGCAAAGTGCTTGTAATAAAACTAATCTTTGATGCTTCTTGTGGTTTCCTTCTGGAGGTTCTGTTTCTTTCTTTTAATTTTTTCATATTGTCTACAAAGAAATGCCATTTTTTATACCATTTCTCATTTTGTTTCTCTATTCCTTCACTGTAACCACAGACTGTGTCAATGAGGGGCTGCACTCTCTGTGGCTTTAAAAGAACTAAAGGATCTCCCAGCCGAGTTTAGTGCAGAGATCCCCTATTGTTGCCTTCTCTGGAGCTGCAGCAGCAATGTCTGTGTGCAGAGCTGGGGGCAGATCAGTGCTGGCACAGCAGCTGTGCCCAGCAGCAGCAGCACTTGGTGTTGCCAGTGCTGCTGCCGTGGCCCTGCCCCGCTGCCCTGGTGGCCCTGGTGTTGCTGCAGCGCCTGAGTGCTCTCGGGGCTGGGCACAGCCCTGGGGGTGGCAGTGCCGGGGCTGCAGCAGGGACAGGCCATGGGCACTGCTGGGGCAGCGCTGACGCCTCAGGCCAGGGCCTGGGGTCTCCAGGCTCCTTGCCCAGGCTCTCTCAAGAACACACCCAGGCCAATGCTCAGCACAGAAAACCCCCGTGAGCAGCCCCAGGCTGGCCGTGGGCAGGCTGGGGGCAAACAGCATGGCTGGGGCTCTGCAAGGGCCCTGGGGCCGACGGGAAGGAGTAGCAGAGCAGGGGCTGATCCATCCCCAGTGCCCTGCACAGCCCAGGGCAGCGTCCCAGAGCGTCCTGATGGAGCTGCCAACAACATCTTCCCTCTGCAGCCCTGGCCTCTCCCCCAGCTCAAACAGGTGCCCCATCCTTGCAGGCACAGACATGACAGCACTGGCTCAGCAGCCCCTGTTTGCATTGCACAGAGCAGGGGGAGCACCCCCATGCTGTTGGTGTGGGGACATGAACCTGAGGGAGCACAAATGCCATCAGCCCCTGGGGCCAGCAAGGCCTGGAGTACACCAGGGAAACCACTCAGCTTTGTCCTGGCCTCTGCAGTCAGCCAGAAAGTTTGTTCCCATGAGCTGGGAGTTTCCTGTCCCACTGCAGACGCTGTTGCTCAGAGCCAGGGCTGCCTGGCAGCCACTCCCAAACTGCCCTGAGAATTTCCTTGGCTTCATCTTTGCTTTCTTTACTCTTCGTGCTACAAATTTCTTCCTGTTCCCCACTCCAGTAGGCCCAGAACTGGACGCAGCCCTTGAGGTGCTGCCCAACCAGTGCCCAGCACAGGGGAAGAATCCCTGCCCTGCTCCTGCTGGCCACACCATTCCTGATCCAGGCCAGGAGCCATTGGCCTTCTTGCCCACCTGGGCACACTGCTGGCTCATGTCCAGCCTGCTGTCCATCAGTCTCTGCAGGTCCCTTTCTGCCTGGCTTCTCTCCAGCCACTCTGTCCCCAGCCTGTAGTGCTGCAGGGGTTGTTGTGGCCAAATTGCAGGACCCAGCACTTGGACTTGTTAAACCTCACCTTGTTGGATCACACATCCTTGTTAAACCACACCTGGATCCAGCCTGTCCAGGGCCCTCTGCACAGCCCTCGTGCCTCCATTCTCCATCAGATCCAAAGTCACACCCACTTTGGTGTCATCTGCAGATTTGCTGATGCTGGACTCAATCCCCTCATCCAGACCATTCCATGCAGGCATTGAAATCCACGCTGGCTGGCTCTGACTCCTCGGCCATCCTCTGGGTGCCCTGTGATGGCACTCAGGGTGATCTGTTCCATAACCTTGCTGGGCACCCAGGTCAGGCTGACAGGCCTGGAGTTCCCCAGCTCCTCCTTCCAGCCCTTCTTGGGGATGGGCTCACACTGGCACCTCCAGTGCTCTGGGCCCTCCGTGCTGAGACAGCACTGATGGTAAATGATGGAGAGCAGCTTGGGGAGCTCATCCACAGCTCCCTCATCCCCCTAGGAAGGATCCCATCTGATCCCACACACCTGTGAGCATCTGAGTGGCTCAGCAGGTCACCAACTGCTTCCTCCTGGATTACAGGGGCTCTTCTGGTCCCTGTGCCCATCTACCAGCTCAGCAGAGCACTTGTCCTGAGGACAGCCTGTCCTAATATTGAAAATTGAGAGAAACAAGATGTTAAGTAGCTCGGCCTTCTCCTTATCTTTAGTTACTATATTTCCCACTGCATCCAATATAGAGTAGAGGTTCTCCTTATCCCATGTTTTGCTATTAATTTAATTGTGGAAACATTGTCTATTTTTTTTTCACGGAAGTGGTCAGGTTAAACTCTAATTGAGCTTTCACCTCTTGACTTTTTTTCTGCGCGACTTCACAACATCCTTAAACATTTCCTAAGCTGCTTGACCTTCTGTCCAAAGTTGATGCACCTCTTGTTACACTTGAGTTCCCACAAAATCTTCATGGCCAGCCTGGCCAGTCATTTTCCTCACTAGCTCATCTTTTGCCACACTGGGACAGGCTGCTCCTTCCCCCTTAAGATTACTTCCTTGAAATGTGTCCATCCTTCCTGGACCTCTGTGTTTTTAAGGGATGTTTTCCTTAATAAAAATCAGTGCCTGATCTGTACTCCCCAAATCTGCATCCTAAATAGGCCAAAGTCTGCCCTTCCTAATTCCAGTGTAGAAGTTTTGTTGCTGCCCATCCTTCTTACCCAGAACATTGAACACTTGATTATTTCATGGTCACTGTGCCCCAGGCAACCTCTGAGCCCCACATCTGCCACCAGCTCTTCTCTGTTTGTGAACAGCAGCAGACAGAGCTTTCCTTGGCAGTGGGAGTGTTACCCAAAATTTGGTAAAAAAGAAAAATCCTTAATCCCAATGCAGCATTAAGAAGCTGCATTCTTTATTCAGCAGGATGCACGGGGGATAGCTCCTCCCAAAGCCCTGCAGGCTGAGTGCAGGAAAGTTTCTGTTTATATTCTGTATATTGCACACATATTCATTGATTTTCCCAGACTAAACATAAATATGATAATAATTTCCCCAAAATCATTAACATATTTCCCCTCCCCTTTTTCCATGTGTTCTTCTGTCCTGGGGTCTCTCTGGTGGTCCCTGGTGTTCGTGGACCCCAATGTTCCCGTGGGCCTGGCAGACCTGGCAAGACACTGAGGCTGGTGAACTTCCAGTTCCCCTTCTCACACAATGGGCATTGTGTGGTTTCCATAGGCCTGGAATTTTGGAGAACAAGCTCCAGGTGTCAGCTCACCTGGTGTAGACAATTTATCATCTGGTAGCATGAGGTCACAGAGTGGGCTATGACATCACAGAGTGGGTTATGTTAGATTATCGAGAACTATGACATGATAGACTGCTACTGTGACATCACAGAGCAGGCTGTGACATTACAGGGCAGCAGTCTGACATCACAGAGCAGAATATGACATCACAGAGTTGGCTGTGATATCAGAGATCAGTTGTACGACATTAGATAATGGGCTGTGACATCACAGAGCAGGCTGTGACATCCCAGAGGGGCTGTGTGACATCCCAGCAGGCTGTGTCAGGTCACTGGGTTGGTCACTCTGCCCCAGTTCCCCCTCACAGTTTCTCCCAACAAGTCCAATGCTGTTCATGCCCAGCAGGGTCCCTGTCCCCCGGGATCCCCCCGGCCCACCTGGAGCCACAGCCTCCACCAAAGGATGTTCCACAGGATCCACCCCAGAGCCTGACATGGGGACAAGGGGCCAGGGCTGTGTGACCAGGACATCAAGGACGGGGATTATCCAGGTCACTGTGGCCTGGGTGGGGTTCCCCAGGGCAGGAAAGATGTCTGGCAGCTGGAGCAGGGTCTGGGAAAGGGCCTCCAAGGTGGGGCTGGAGCCCTTGGGCTGTGAGCAGAGGCTGAGGGAGTTGGGCTGGTCCAGCCTGGAGCAGGGAAGGCTGAGGGGCTCCTCATCCCAGCCTGGCAGTGCCAGCGAGGAGGGGATGGAGAACACAGAGCCAGGCTCTTCACATGGGGGCCTGGGGGGAGACAAAAGCCAATGGGCGGAAGGGGAAGGAGGGGAGATCAGCCAGGACAGGAGGAGATGAAATGAGTCAGGCTGGTTTCAGCATTTCCTCAACACTAAAAGCAGCCTGACTTCCCTTCTCCATCCACCACTGACAGCTTTGCAAATCAGGAATTGTTTGAGCTATTTTGTCCCCACTACAGAACGAGCATCCTGATACAAGAACTTAATCGTGCTTATATCTATCACAGAACCACGTTTCTATAAAATTAATTTTAGTATGGAAATCACGTGTGAATGGTGGACTCATCAGATGCTGCTGGGATATTGTACATAGCTCAGGGAAGAGCGTGATTGTTATTAAATTTTGTCCTGTTCAACTGTGGTCTGTTGGCCATGAAGAGAATCTTTCCGTGCCTCTGAGTCTCATCAGTTCCTGACCACCAAAGGACAGAAACCCTGATGAGCTGTGCTTCCCACTCCAGTGGTGGCACTTCCACCTTCCTCCGTAGCCACAGCAGAGCTGCCTTGTACCAGAAAGTCCCTGGCAAAGGAGGGATGAAGGAAACAGGAGAGGCTGTGAGGATCAGGTGCAGGGTAGATCCAGGGACAAGACTGACTTTTGCATTTGATGGAGCTGTGCCTTCCCCTGGCAAGAAATGAACATCCCTCTGTGTCTTGGGCAGCTCCTTCTCCAAGGAAAGCAGGTGGGAGCTGGAGCCAAGGAGCTGAAAGCTGCAGGTGCAGCCTGGGCTGGAGGGAGCTCAGATTTGCACAAGGCCGCTCTGAGTGCCAGGGCTTGGATGGGGGAAATGGTGGGGTGGGGGTAGGGACAGAGTCTGATTGATTGTCAGCCATGAAGGGTCTTGACTTTCATATCTATTCAAACTGCATGAGGAGGTACTTGGTTTCGATGTCCAGTAGAGATTGCTATTAACAGGGGAAAAAAAATTAAAATAAACAGGTCCTATTTACAGAAAAACAGAAAAAATATTTTCTCACAGTATTTTTAAATAGAACATATTCAGTTGAACGCACTTCTGAATTCTGTCATATTAACAACAGATTATTTGGAAACTGAAATCAAATTATTCCCAGAGGCTTTGGTTGTTAAGGTGTTCTGAATGTTAATGAGCCCTGGGACACTGAATTCCTGCACTCAAGAGCTGAAGGCTGAACAAGCCTCTGGAGCAGGAAAATTCAGCAGCAGCCTCCAAGTTGCTGAGGATGTCAGCAGCCCCCACTGAGGCCATCCCTGCCCAGAGACCGTGGGGGAATGGGCAGACAAGGAGAGCGTCCCTGGGGCTGGGGCAGCACAACTCAGAGGCAGCAGCGGCTCCAGCTGGGAAATGGAGTGAGGAATGTGGCTGGGAAAGCCCTGCCTGGGCTGTGCCAAGCAGGACACACAAGCCCTGACTCCCATCCAGTAAAAAAGTTTCTCAATGAGAGATTTAAAAGGAATTGCAATTGTTTGTTTCCTCTGAGTTGGACACAGTGCAGAAATTCTGACAAGAGATCATCAGGAGCTCAAAAGAACAAGACAGCTTTTACTAGTTATATTAGAAAATTATGGAAACTTGGCAAATGGTTTAATATGACATTTAATGAAAAAAAAAAACACTTATCAAAGCTTTAAATTGGACCATTCACCTTCACAAACTCTAAGCCGGTGCAGTTTTAAGTTACTCAAGATTTGCAAGAGAACAGAAATAGAAGAAATATACACAGAAAGAGAAAAACAAAAAACATATACAGAAGCACCCACACAGCTACCAAGTCCTGGATCCCAGGAGTGTTCAGATGGAAATTCCAAGTGGAGGTAGGGTCAAGATGTGTGCTTGCCTTGTGGTCAGCTTGGTTTCCCTGGGCCCTTCCCCCAGGTGGGACTTGGGCTCATTTGGTCCCTCAGGAGCTGGGTTGGGGGCTGCAGAGGTGGCTGTGGAGCATTGCTGTGGTGAGTATTATTAATAATTGGTTAGCTGAGAAAGGCCACGCTGAAATAATGCCGCTGGTTAAGCTGAAGGAGAAAAGTCAGAAGTCAGCAAGCTAAAAGGAAAGGTCAGCAGTGACCTTGCTGCAACATGAGGAAAGGGAGTAGAGATTAGTCCTGAATATATCCTGAGAATATGTGAAAAGTATCAAAAGTAGAACCATAGGAATGCAGAAGTAGGCGTAGGTGCTGATATGTAACTGACCAATCCTGAGCTCAACTTTTGCAATATGTATGAAGCTCATTATGAACTGTATTTAACCCGCCGTACTGATCAATAAAATTGGGCCTGTGATGATCAAATTGATGTCTGGGTCTCCTTCCGTCGACAATTGCCCAGCAGTTTAATGTTTCTGAAAGCATGCAGTCATCAGTCTCCACACTGCAGCCTTGAGCTCCTGGTTCCTCAGGCTGTAGATGAGGGGGTTCAGGGCTGGAGGCACCACTGAGTACAGAACTGACAGGACCACATCGAGGGATGGGGAGGAAATGTTGGGAGGCTTCAAATAGGCAAATGTGCCTGTGCTGATAAACACGGATAGCACACCCAGGTGAGGGAGGCAGGTGGAAAAGGCTTTGTGCCGTCCCTGCTCAGAGGGGATCCTCAGCACAGCCCTGAAGATCTGCACATAGGAGAAAACAATGAACACAAAACAGCCAAACACCAAACAGGCACTAACAGCAAGAAGTCCCACTTCCCTGAGTTGGGATTTGGAGCAGGAGAGCTTTAGAATATGTGGGATTTCACAGAAGAACTGGCCCAGGGCATTGCCATGGCATAGGGGCAGGGAAAATGTATTGGCTGTGTGCAGCAGCGAATAGAGAAAGCCACTGGCCCAGGCAGCTGCTGCCATGTGGGCACAAGCTCTGCTGCTCAGGAGGGTCCCGTAGTGCAGGGGTTTGCAGATGGACACGTAGCGGTCGTAGCACATGATGGTCAGCAGATAAAACTCTGCTCCAATGAAGAACATAAAGAAAAAGAGCTGAGCAGCACATCCAGTGTAGGAGATGTCCCTGGTGTCCCAGAGGGAATTGTGCATGGCTTTGGGGACAGTGGTGCAGATGGAGCCCAGGTCAGTGAGGGCCAGGTTGAGCAGGAAGAAGAACATGGGAGTGTGCAGGTGGTGGCCGCAGGCTACGGCGCTGATGATGAGGCCGTTGCCCAGGAGGGCAGCCAGGGAGATGCCCAGCAAGAGGCAGAAGTGCAGGAGCTGCAGCTGCCGCGTGTCTGCCAATGCCAGCAGGAGGAAGTGCCTGATGGAGCTGCTGTTGGACATTTGCTGGGGCTGCACATGGGGACCTGTTCATGAGGAAAGACAGTAAAACTTAGGGGAGGTACCTGTAAACAAAATCAAGGCCATTTCCCATACATCCTCCTCGGTAACACACAGACATGGTCCTTAATGTTTAAGAGTTCTGAAGTTTTCTTTATAAGCTCCCCCCATGTCTCTGCTGGTTGTTTTGGATATAAAAACATAAGCATGTCTGAGGCCCTCAGGGAGAACAGAGTGAGTTCCCTGGGTCAAGGTGATGAATGCAGACTGAGGAGAGATGGTCTGTCATTCTGACCTGTTCAGAGTTTCTTTGGGCTTTAAACTTTCTCAGGTGGAAGGTGACCACCTTCTTATGCTTCCATTAAAATGCCACCACCTACTGCTGGGAGCAGATGCATCCACCACAGCCCAGCTCCACATTTTTAGCCAAGGACTCACTTTGCTCATTTCACCAACCCAGCAGCATTTTCTGTGTCACAACACCTCTGCCTTTCCCCATCAATCTCATAACTCAGAGATGCTCTAGGACAGGTTTGCACCCTGGATTGAAGCTCCCAGCTTGGACTGAAATCTCAGGGACACTTCCAAGTGTTCTTATGATGGCATTGGATGAAGGGAGATGCAGGTCCTTCCCTGGCTGGACTGACAGCATTGCCCAGAGCCGGGCACTGGGGACAGCGTCACCCTGAGCCAGCTGTGCCCCCTGCCAGAGCCCCCAGTGCTGGGCAGCTGCTCCCAGCCCTGTGCTCTGCAGAGGGAACTGGGCCCGGGGCTGCAGAGCTTCCCCACAGCTCTGCTGCAGCTCTGCCTGCACAGGAGGAGCTGCACGCCTTGAAGCCCCAGCCCTGAGGGCACAGGCTTGGCTGGGGGCACAGGAGGGAGGGGGCTTGTTCAGAGGGAGGGGCTGCACTGGAGGGGAACCTGTGCACATCTCTAAACTCTCCCTGCCACAGCATTCCTGGGTTTTGTTTTCTCTCCTTGCCTGATCTTCCCTCTGCTTCCTGGAGATTTCCCTCCTGCAGGTGTTTCCCTGTGCCTGATCACTCCTTGCCAGCACTCACAGACCCCAAATCTCTGTGAACTTATTGATCACTAAAAGTAACAGTTCAGATGTCTCAGGAATTTGTCAAAATTCATAATCAAACTTTAATATTTATCTCTCCTCCCTCCCATTCTCCACTAGTAGGAAACTGAGTACAAAGTATAAGGAAATGTCCTTTTTTTTGCCAAAATCTTTATCTTGGAAATATTGTATGACTGATCAGAACCCCTCAGCATTTTAGACCTTCACGAGCATTTCACCTCCCCTGCATCAGAAATACCCAGATTTGCACTCACAGAGTCTGTAGGCATTGGGATGTTTCAGGTTTAGGAGTTCACTGCAGGTGCTGCAGCTGCATTTTCCTGCAGCCAGAGGTTCCTGTGCCAACGGCTGGCAGTCATTGTTCCCCAGGCACTTCTCAGCTCCTTCCGAGCCCAGACTGATTGAAGCTCTCTGTGCCTCTGTGCTGTGCCCAGGATGGCAGCAGACAGTGCCCCAGCCCTGCTGGGCTGGCAGAAGAGCTGCTCATCAAGAGAAATGTGCTTTTGAAGCTCTTCTTGGTTACCAGGAGCTGCCTCTGTGCCAGGAGCCCAGCCCAGCTCAGCAGCACAGACACAGCACCAGGACTTTAATGAGCCTCTGGGGCTTTGTGCTCAGGCCCTGAACATCAGTCCCTGAGAGGGAGCTGAACAAACCTCTCCAGAACTCCAAGGCAGAATCCAACTCCAAAGTTTCTTGGACTTTTAATGGGTCCCACTGAGCGACATGTCTGAGAAAGCGTCCTCAGGCCTTGGCAGAGCAGAGAACTGCAGGCAGTGATGACAGGTGGGAACAAAGAGAAGCCAAGTCTTGGTGCCCTGGGGCACAGCAGGGTCTGTGCCACCAAGGCCTGGGAAGACACACCTTGTCCTGAGGCCCTGGGGCCTCCGGGCACAGCCCCAGCCAGGCTGGGCACTGGCAGCCCCTTGTCCTGCCCTCAGCATCCCCCCCTAGCCCACATCCCAGTGGCCTCAAGGATCTGCTGGAAGGAGTCCCTGAGGAGCCTTGGTCAGCAATGGCCCTGGGGGCTCCTGAATGCTCCCAGGGACTGCAGGTTTTTGAAAGGTCTTTGGGTTTGGCTTTTGCCTTGAGTCTCTGAGATGTCTTTGCCATCCTGGTCTCCAATTATCTGCTGTACTTAGTCCCTGGAGAGGCTTTGTCAGTAACAACACTCAGTGGGACGCATTAATACTTCAAGGTACTTCAGTTATTTTAAAGTACTTGGTATTTCCCTTTTGATACAGACTCTGTGAGAGGTTTATGCAATCATGGCCCCAATTCTCTGGTTTAACGAGTCCCTTGAGAGCTTTGCACTGACACTCAGTGGGGCTCATTAGCACTTTGAGATACGCAAGGTTTTTAATGTACATTATGGATTTAAGGATACTTTTAGGTACTTTTATGGATTTTTCTTCCGACACTGAGTCTCTGAGAGGTTTTTGTGCCATCCTGGCCTCCAGTTCTCTCGTCCAAGGAGTCCACGAGGATCCTGTGTTGGATATCTTCCCCCTTTTCTCTTGTACAACAAAGATGGAACTGAAAGAATTTTGTAAGACTTGCTAAAAGCATCCAAACAAACAT
The DNA here is from genome assembly GCF_027579445.1 of Ammospiza nelsoni. Lineage (NCBI taxonomy): Eukaryota > Metazoa > Chordata > Aves > Passeriformes > Passerellidae > Ammospiza > Ammospiza nelsoni. Next base: position 1,602,138 of record NC_080666.1, read on the forward strand.
GGGACAATTAACAACACAACAACAACCACTAAGAGAATGAATAGTGCTGTTTTAGGTAGACATCATCCAACCCTTTAGCCCTCAGGATTGGAAGAGTTTATTGAACCAATCTTTCTTTTCCCCTTGAAGCTTCTTGAACTCTTCATTCAGTACATGAATGCTCTTGTGGATTGACTCGCTGTGGATGGAGAGGTTCATGCAACACATGCCCTCAGAGTCTACACAGCCATGCTCATGTGCGCAGAGTAAAAACTCTATTGCTGTTCTGCAAGGTGGCATGTCTGATGGTCTCTATGTCTGAAAGCAGGCCACTCAATGTGAGGGAGGTAGCATTGGTTTGCTTAGTTAACAGGCACCCAAGATGGTCTGATTGTCCTAAAGCTTTAGCTGCGGCCACCCAAGGCAGTCCACATTGGGGGTGCTATCATCCGATACCTGGATTAAAGCTTGCAAAGCCATCTGTTTGATATCATCCAATACTTCTCTCAGGACACCTGCTGCTTGATCATGTGGTAGCCTGTGTTGTCCTTCTCCAGCTGGATGATTGTTTGTCAATTCCACCCTTGCCTCATTATTAGCATAGTCTGCTATTAATTGATTTAGTAAACACTTCCATCCCCCTCCCCAAAGGGTGTATTCTGTAGGTGACAACAACGTGGTCATAATATATTTTAAATCATATGAGGTTGAGACATGTGCTGTAAACATGGCCCTCATTAGTCCATTAAAACAAGGTAAGTCCTTCCTATGGTCTTTAGCTGCCCTACACAGAACCTTGACTTCCCTGTAAACCAATGGCTGATACCTGGGATTCTGCCCCCTTCTTTCATAACATACCGGGGCAACAAGGAGTTCCGAGACCATTTGCCAGTCTCCTTCCTTTACTGCTTTTTTCTGGATCCTTTCCTGGTGATCTTCTGGGTTGAGGGGCAAGGTGGCTCTGGGGAATCCAAACTGTTTTTTAAGGAGGAAGAATAACTTGGAGGAGAATCATTTGGATTAGAAATAGTGTGACAGTTGGGCTTAGTATCTGTGATCATGGGGTTATATTGTTGCCGGAGGGTGAGGCAAAGGGCACTGCCATTTTGTCAGGTGTTGGGGAGGAAGGGTCTTGATTTAGGATGGGATACCCCTGGGCTGGCATTCTGGAGGCATGGCCCAGGCTGAATGTGGAATGATTGAAAGTGGGGGCGTGACCTGCAGTTCTGGGAGTGGAGTCTGGAGGTTCATTCAGGGTGGAAGAGAAGGTTGTGGTAGCAGGAAGTGGAGGAGCCAAGATTGAGGGAGGACAGTCAGGCTCAGGGGCATCTGGAAAATTTTTCATGATCCACCTCACGATTGATTTTAATTTGTTCTTTGAAGATATTTGGTCATGATCAGTGAGAATTAACTTAGAGCATCCATATATGCACCTTTCTACTTTGGAGATTCGGCTGCCCATTTTTCTCTTTCTCCACCTTAGGTGGAACAGCCACTGGAACACCCCAAATCAATAATGGGATGTGGGTGCATATTGTAAAAACACAGTGGCAAAATGGGCAATAATTGTCCTGCATTTCCCTAAACCCACCTGCAATACTACACAGGTGAAACTGTCGTTCTCCCTGGGGATCCTTGCCGAGATCCCTAAAACAATGATGAATCTTCCAGCCTGACGCAATCCAAAATCCTGGGAAGCACTGGTCTATCCATCAGCCAACCACTCTGACGAGACTGAATGTCATGGTCTCTGTTTGGGCGGCAAAGGTCGCAATGAGGGTGGCTGTGACAAACCTTTCTTGTTCCCCAGCTTCAGGGCAAAGGTGGTGAAAATGAAAAGAAGCAGATGCTGGGTAAGATGAAACAGGAAAGCCTTATAAATATGATTGCCTGGCAAAAGATTTTGAGAATATGGATACTATAAGTGAGATTAAAATGAAATCAAACTTTGAGACACCAAGCCTTAGTTACTGAACAACTGGAAAAGAATGGTATGGCCAGCTGAAAGTAATCTTCCTTTGATGAAACAATACCCTCTGCTTGCAGAGAGGTCCAAGGCTCAGAGCAGACCCTACTAGCTTGGCAGAAGGAGTCCAAAGACTAGTTTTAGGGTTTAAAATGTAGCACAGTATGGTAATGTAATCATTCTTATAGGCTGTATATAAATGCTATAAGATTTGTATCTTGTACCAGATTGGTTAGTGAAAATTAGAATATACAGCACAGAAGAAGATTTATTGTATAGTAATGGGAAGTCCCCTCCTCTTTTGGGCATCCATTTTGGGTGTCTCTTTCGAGCTCCTCTTTCGGGCCTGCTCCGAGCTGTGGCTGGCAGCTTCAAACAAGGCCCCTGCACCCACACCCTTTGCAATAAACCACAAGTTCCAAGACCTGGCTTCAGATATCTCTTGTCTCTGTCCGTCCCAACTGTCCTAGCCCCCAATGATCCTACAAGCAGGATCAATGGAGTTACCCAAAAAGAACTTTAGTAACAGGGTGAAAAACAATTAACATGGAGAAGTCGAGCACAGTACAAGGGTTGGGATTCAAAGACCTGAGATAAAGGCGAAGCACCAATATATTGACCAGTATCTTAATGGTCTGTTGGTTCCATGAAGGCTCGCTGTGTCCAATGGCCCCTTGGTTCCATTGGGGCCCAGTAGTGCAACAGTGATTCCCTTGGTTCCACGAGTTCCCAAGGTGTCACAATGGCCCCTTCCTTCCATGAGGCCCTGCAAGGTCACAATGGTCTTCATGATTCCATGGGGCCTTGCAATGCCACAATGGTCTCCATGGATCCATGGTGCCCTGCAGGATCACAATGGCCCTTTGACTCCATGAGGCCCTAAAATGCTACAATTGTCTTTTGGTTCCACAAAGCCTCACGGCTTCACACTGGCCCCTTGGGACCATGCAGCTCAACAGAGCCAAAATTATGCCCTTGTTTCCACAAGGCCCCACAGTGTCACAGTGGCCCCCTGGATCCATGGTACCCTGCAGGATCAAAATGTTCCCCTTGGTTCCACAAGTTCCTACAGTGGAACAGGGTCCACAAGGGCCTGCAGTGTCACCATGGCCCATTGGTTCCACAATCCTCCACAGTGTCAGAAAAATCAACAATCTCCATAGGAAGGAAACAAGTGAGTCCCAGTGGTGCAGGGGCAGATGAGAGGCAGTCACCAGAGGCCAAGTCTAGCCAGGTTTGACTGTATGGGCAGATTTTGTCTGGGAGTAACCCTTGGATATAGAGAATTTTAGACATGGAATCCCAATTTTGGTGAAGGCGCCTAGACAAGAAAGGCAGTTCTTTCCCACAGGAAGGAAAGCACAGAGCCCCAGTGCTTCGCAGTCAGATGGGAAGTGGCCCTTGACACGTCAAATTCAGTGGGACCTGTCAGACAGCCTCCAGGAGGCCAAACCAGGCAGACTTGTTCCATGTTCCTTTGATTTCATGGAGCCCCATACTGTCACAATGGTCTCATTATTCCATGAGGTTTCGCAATGTCACAATGGCTTCTTTGTTTCATGAGCCCCAACAGAGTCACAAGGGTCCATTGTCTCCATGTAGCCCCGCTGTGTCACAATGGTTCCTTTTATATATTGGTCCCACAGTTTCATTATTGACCCTTCCTCCCACAGGGCCCCCTGAGTTGCACAACAGTACCCTTGATTCTTTGAGGTTCTCTAGTGTCACCATGGTGTCCTTTGACCTGCATTGTCACAACTGACCCATGAGGTTCCGTAGTGCCACCGTGGTCGCTGTCAGAGGCTGGATGAGATCGATGTCCCGAGACACCTTGGGATGCTCGGAATGCCCATGTGGGGCCAGGGCCGGGTCAGGCCTTGGTTTGTGGTGGGACAGAACCCCACCCACAGCCCTGACCTGGCAGAGCTGTCAATCACATGGCAGATGCTGTGCCAACCCCACTCTGATTGGCTGAGCTGTCAATCAGTCACACACTACCAGCCGGTGCCTACCCTAAATCTGATTGGACAAGCAACTGGCAGTCCCACCCCAGGGGCAGGCCCATGAAGGCCCAGGGGATTAAAAGCCAGAGCACGAGGCCAGCCCCTGGCCTGCATCCCAGTTTCTCCTGGGTTTCCTCTGTTGGTGTAGCTGGAATCTGAGTAGTTGGTACCTATGTGTGTGTCTTTCTATGGATCTTCTGTCTTTCTGATGTTCTCTATTTGTTCTCCTTATAATCCTGCTTACCTGGAACATTTTGGGTAACTTAACATCTTAAGGGTTGAAGGCCTTTAGGTTAAATGGGCTAAGTTAATGAAGTTAATGCTTTGATAAGAGTTTTATGTTGAAATGGATGTTGTAATAAACCCTTTGCCCAAGTTCCTTGACTGTTGATATTTTCCCAGTAAAATTTTGTGTCATTTGGACATCTTAGCTCAGCTGGTTTTTGCATGGTGCTGGTATCACCGAGGCTGTGGGTTCAATCCCTGTGTGGGCCATTCACTTAAGAGGTGGACTTGATGGTCCTTGTGGGTCCCTTGCTACCAAGAATATTCTTTGCATCTGCCCATGTTGACAATAGTTGGTTGATGTTTCTCCTGTGCACCAAACTCAAGGAACCTTTGGTTGCCCCCAGCATTTCAGTGTTTTGGGGTGTTCCAGCCCTGCAGGCTGACAATGGCCTCTTGTTTCCATGAGGCCCCACAGTGTCCCACTGGCCCCTTGGTTCCATGAGGATCTGCAGCGTCACACAGGTTGATGCCATTTGTCCTTGCTGTCCCTCACATCCCCCTGGCCCACAAACAGCCCCGAGCCACCTGTGAAGGACAGGCCCTGCTGTCCCAGGCTGGGCTCAGGGCTTGGCCTTTCTGCTTCCCGCAACCAGCCCAGGCCTTGCTCAGCATTGCAGTTCCCTGCTCAGAGCCTTGGGCTGCCTGCAATCCTGGCCTCAAGGATCTGCTCTCAGCAGTCCCTGGGGAGCCTTTGGCACTCCCTGCCCTCAGTGGGGCCCAGTGATGCTCCAAGGGACTTGGAGTTTTGCTTCTGACTTCTTGACAAGCTTCTTCAGCCTTCTCTCAGTGCCAGTGATTGGATAAGTTAGATGTAATGAGTGTGCTTTTTGTATTCTTTGAGATTTGCTCGGATGTGGTAGATGTAAAAGCAAGCACTGAATTCAAAATAATTTTTCCACAGCTATACCTTGAAAAAACTCCTTATGTTTCAGTGCATTCAAGTGTAAAAACGCTGTAGCAAACACATGAAGAAAGTTGTTTTAGCTTAGTATTTTAGAGTCAGGCCTGTAAGTGAGTTATAGTAAATGCTATATTTTATTTCTATAGTAAGTATTATCTGTTGCTAAGTAGTTTAAGGTAAATTATCTATTAAGTGCCATCAAATGTTAAATACTGTTAAGGTTTAGTTTTGTTAAGTTTATCTCCTTGTTAAGTTTAAGTGTTATTAAGTTTAAGTAGAGCTAGATTCTGTTTAAATTATATTAGGTTTAAGTTATGTAGAATTTAAAGTCAGTTAAGTTTTGTTAAGTTTTGTTTGATTTAAGTGATTTTACATGTAAGTTCTGTTGATTTAAAAATCTGTTAAGTTTAAGTAAAGATAAGTTTAAGTAATGTTAACTTCTATTAAGTTTAAATGTTTTAAGTTTAATTGTTTTAAGTCTAGGTACTATCAAGTTTAAGTGATGTTAGATAGATTTATCCTTTTATGATAGGCGTTTATTTTTATGACTTGTGTGCGAAGTGTTGTTGTGAACATCAGAGAAACTCCAGTTAAAAAAGGACAATCAGAAGCATTTGTGAGTAGAGCCATTCCTGTTTGAAGTATATCTGCTGTTTGAGAATAGAAAGCAAACTTGGGAGACAATCAGTGCAGGTGAAACCTGTGCACATGTTGCTCCTTTAGCTTATTTTTGTAAGTTGTATTAGCACACCTGAGTTTGGTTTGAGCCTTGTAGCACATAGAATCCTTTTTGTATCTGTTATATAGCATATCTTATAAATAGTGATAGCCTTTTCTGTTTGTTTCCCTGGCTTACATCCCTTGTAAGGGAGAAACCTTGCTAGCTGAGAATATTGTTTAGTTGTTAGAATTGCCTATTTTTGTGTTGCAAAGAGTGTGACACAGTTAGCCCATAGAATTTTGCTTTTCTAAAAAAATAAAATGTTGGGAATGAGATGTTGGGAATTTAGCTGCTAGAGATTGGAAAATTACAAAGCTGCGACTAATTCCAAGTCCTGCACCTGTGAGATAGTGTGTCCTTGGGCCTAGCTGTAGTAGGATAACAAATAGTAAAAGAGACATGAGAAAAGAGAGATGTAACGCCTAAGGAATGAGGAAGAGTTCCTGGTATAGTTTAACCAATAGATTGCTTGGCTTACAGAATATTAATAAGCTTATTATTTGCTGTATAAGTGTTTGATGCTTTCTTCAATAAATTGGACCAGTGATGAACAACCTGGTGTCCTGGTCCCCTTCCTACAACACCCCCAGACAGAAGAATATCCCTCCCCCAGAGGCTGGGAGGAGTTGAAGTAACATGAGGCCTAACCCAGGCTGTCTGTCCCTCTGGGTTTGCCACCGGCATGGGCCACAGGCTCACGTAGCATTGCGCCGTCCCTCCCAGACCCGCGACAGATGTCCCCACCGGATCCAGGGGCCACTCTGGGGGCCAGGCTGAAAGGGAGAGAACCATGACATCCGCACCGCTGTTGAGAAGCCGGCGGAGGTGGATTTCCGATGGCGTCGCACCAGGAACAGACAGGGTACACAGCATCTCGGGACGGTCCTTGGTCAGGACAGCAGTCCAGTGAACTTGAGGCGGCCCAGTGGATCCAAAGCCACCAGCTACACGCAACTGGTCAGCTCTCCTGCCAACAGAGGACTTAAAAGGAACAAGTTGAGCAAGTTGTGTCCCTTTCGGGATCGTGACGGGAGGGGGTGGGTGTGGAGACCATGGCACAAATCTGCCCTGTGAAATCTGCATCAATGAGCCTCAGGGGCACAATGATGCCCTGAAGGGTGGCACTAGATCTCCCCATCAGGAGAGCACTCATGCCCCCACCCAAGGGATCAAAGGAATCCAGGGGAACCTTGTGTATTTTACAAGATTCTAAAACAACTGTTGCTGCGGTGCAGACATCCACACCTGCTGATCCGCGGGTGCTGGCTGCAAGCCGGCAAAGGAGACCTCCATCGGTTCCTGGGTATGGAGAGAAGCTTGCGTCTCGGTGCGTCTTTTCTGCGCGCTCCGCTTCACATTTCCCGAGCCCGGTAAAGCCTGGCCATTAACATGAACAGTCCCCTTGCAGATATTGGACATGTGATTCGACCTACCACACCGACCACATAAGAACATGGGAAATCTGAACTTCTGTGCTTTCTTCCCCTGCTTCTTGCCAGCCTGCGCAGTCCCCTGCTGTGGCCGCCCGCCCTGCGGTGCTGCCCAGACTGGCTGCACAGCGGCAGCCACGGCAGCCAACTTCTGACCCAAGTGGATGATGTCCGCACAGGCCTCTGCCATCTGAGAGAGAGTAGGAAAACCAGGCAGAGCCACTATGACCCTCCTGCACTCATCATTCCAATTACACCTACCATGGTTTGCAATCACAATCCTCTTTGCCACAGGATCAGGAACCTGCCCCTAATCAGATGCAGTCAGCCTTGCCGCAAATGCCATGAAAGGCTCATCATCCCCCAGGACAATGGTTCCAAACGGCTGCCTCGGAGCAGCCATTTCCAGGGTCTGAACAATCGCTGCAAAGCCCAATGCGTGGCACTGGTCAAGCACAAGGGGATCGAAGGCAACCTGCCCCTGAGCATTTTCATAAAGCCCTGTGCCCAGCAGCATGTCAGTGACATCCACACGCCTGGGGTCCTGCGGTGCCAGCGCAGCATTCTGCACCACCGCTTGGGCCGCCAAACGAGCCCACTTGGTCTCAAAAACATCAAACTGCACAAAGTCAAAAAGAGAATGTGCTACACGACAGAGGTCATGAGGTGTCAGCACATCCATAACAACCCTCCCGAGAGTCTGCATAACCTCAGCAGACCCCAAACCATACTGAGCAACCGCATCATTGACTTCTCTCTCCAGCTTATACAAAAGCGGTTCATGGGTGTTATGAGTAACACCCCTGAGCATAGGGAAAGCCTGGGGACCTTCTGACAAAGCCACAGCACCTGCTGTGTCCCACTCCCTGAGCCCCACAGGGACAAGAGGAGATGATTGACTGGGAGCCAGGTCAACACCACTCGCCCCTGCACCCCTTGCAGCCAGAGGAGCCCCTTCCATGACCCTGCAGATGCCGTGAGGAGGCAGGCTCAGACATCTCATCGGACTTGGTTTTGGCTTCTTGCCAGAAACATTCGGGGTTCCTCGGACTCACGGTCACTTGGCACGAGGAAAGTGTCCACAAATTCTGTGAAGAAGTGCCACGTCCCTGGGCACCAATGGCCTCCCACCAGCCATGTTGGCATTCACACTAAAGGTAAATACCTCAGTGCCCTGTCGTGCCACAGCCCTGGCAGGGGGCGCCTTGGCGGGCACAGGTGCCAGCACGGCCTGCAAACCCAGTGTGGACTGGGACAATGTGATGGTGGTCACAAGAGTTTTCAGGATGAGAGAGAGACAAGAATGTTGACTCCATGATCAGAAGGCTTGATGTATTATTTTATTATATATATACTACATTACAACTGTACTAAAAAGTAATAGAAAGGAAAAGGTTTATCAGAAGGCTAAGGTAAGAATAGAATCAAAAGGAATGAATAACAAAGATCTGTGTCTTGTCAGAGAGCAAGAGCAGGTCTGCTGTGAGTGGTCAGTAAATCCAAACATCCACAGGAGACCAATCACGGATCCACCTGTTGCATTGCACAACAGCAGATAACCATTGTTTACACTTTGTTGCTGAAAGTTCTCAGCTTCAGCAGGAAAAATCCTAATGAAAGGATTTTAATGAAAAGATGTCTGCAACAGGACGAGACTGGCGCGGGGCCCCTGTCCCCGACATGGAGGAGGGGAGGGGTGCCAAGAGAGGTGCAGCCCGTGGAGCCGCATCACTGCAGAGCAGCACAAGGGAGCCTGGCACAGCCAAATCCACCCCGGGGGAGCCTTTTCCATCCCCCGTGTTGGACCCGTGCCTCAGCACACCGTCCCAGGGTGGCGAGAGAGCTCCACATTGCACAGAAACTCAAACTTCCCCTCGTCCGTGTCTGAGACAGAAGGGGTCCACTGGGAACTCCGAGTGGTACAAGAACCAGACCCCCGCCAAAGATCCTCACACTTTTTCCACTGCACAAGCAGCGATCCCACGTCCACGGTGCAGTCATCAAAGAGGGCCTCCATGAGGTGTACCCCCAGAAGAGATCACTCTTCCTTGGAGAACGGCTTTGCAGAGTCCGAAAAGAGCCCTCGGTCTCGGGCCCACAGAAGCAATCGCTCAAATTCATTCCAGGAAATAGAAACCTGTTTCCACTGCAGGGCCCCCCCTCCAGAGATCCAAAATGAGGGAATCCTCCTTGAAACCCACAGCGGTTGCCATTACCCCAAGAACAGCAGGCAAAGCACCAAAGAGGGGTGACAATAAAACCTCACCAGCAATCCAGACTCTGTCTCAGGCTAGGCTGCAGTACACTTTGGCACTCCCCTGATGTCACTAGAGGACAGGAAAGAACAGAAGCACACATCACTGTTCTCAAGGTGAAGAAAAAATGTGAAGTTTATATTCTGACTCCAACATTTATAGTTTTCCAAAAGTGACAGCGGATTGGAGGGTGACAGTGCCACCTCTCTAATGACACTGATCAAACCACCAGCCCTTCAACTCTCTCCTCCTCCATAAAAGGAATGCAAAACAATGAGTTATTTACAGAAAGTGTGTGAGAAAGTTCACTACAAGAATGTCAACATCAGAAGGCTTAGAAAATCTTAAAAAACCAGGATGACACAAGTTGGGCTAAACTTGACCTATGGTGACTGCTTCTCTGGTGACTGCCCCTGCACCATTGGGGCTCACTTTTTTCCTTCCTATGGAGACCATTGTGACACTGCGGAGCATTGTGGAACCAATGGGCCATGGTGACACTTAGGGACTTGTGGAACCAAGAGGAACATTGTGACCCCACAGGGTACCATGGATCCCAGGGGCCCCTGTGACACTCTGGGGCCTCGTGGAACCAAGTACATCTTTCTGTTCTCTTCGAACCAAGAACATGTGGCCCAGTCTGGCCTCACAGTCCCAAAGGGCCAGTGTGAAGCAGCAGGGCTTTGTGGAACCAATAGGCCATTGCTGCATTTCAGGGCCTTGTGGAGCCAAAGGCCCATTGTGATCCTGCAGGGCACTGTGGATCCATGGAGAGCATTGTGGCATTGCAAGGCCCCATGGAATCAGGGAGACAATTGTGACCCTGCAGGGTCTCATGGAAGGAAGGGGCCCTTATGACACTATGGGAAGTTGTGGAACCAAGGGAATCATTGTTGCGCTACTGGGCCCCAATGGAACCAAGGGGCCATTGGACACAGCGGGACTTCACAGAACCAATAGACCATTATGGCACTGTGGGGCCTTGTGGAACCATGGAGACCATTAAGATCCTTAAGGACTTGTGTAATCAAGTGACCGTTATGACACCTGAGGGCCTCAGGGCCTCATGGAAGCCAGGAGCCATTGTGACACTGCAGGGCACTGTGGAACCAAGGGAACATGAAATAGGTGTGGCTGCCTTGGCTTCCCAGGGGTCACCTGACAGGTCTGCCTGACCTTGGAATGCTGAAGGCCATTCCCATCTGCCCCTGAAACATTGGGGCTCTGGGCTTTTCTTTTTATGGAAAAGAACTGTCCATTTTTTCCAGGCATCCATGGCCAAAATTCCGATTCAACCTCCAAATATCTGTGTATTCAAGGATTGCTGCCAGACTAAAGTTGCCAGGACAGACAAGTCTGGCTGGTCATTGACTCATGAGTTGCAGCACTCATCTATTTTCCAAACACTGGAAAGGGCTCTCTGCTTTTCTTTGTATGGAAAAAAAAAAAATCTCTCTTTTCCAGGCACAAATGTTCTAAATTAGGACTCCGCATTCGTAATTTCAAATATCCAAGGGTTGCTCCAAGCAAACCTGCCAAGACAGACAGGTCAGGCTTGCCTTGGCTGCTGATGGCTGCCGTTCATCAGCTCCTGAAATATTCGGGCTCTGTGGTTTCCTTCCTATGGAGACCAATGTGACATTTGAGAGCCTTGTGAAATGAAGGGGCCATTGTGACACTGCAGAGCCTTGTGGAACCAAGGATAGCACTGTGGCTCTGTTTGGCCGCATGGTCCCAAGGGGCCAGTGCAAAGCAGCGGTGTGGGAGTTAGCCCAGCTGTAACTCAGAGTAAGACAGATTTTACCCTGGAAGAACTGGGCGTGAGTTTCAAGTTCTAGGAATCATTCGATTTACTTAGGTTGAGCTTGAGACTTTTCCCATAAGCCTTTAGTGTTGTTATGCTAAGTTGTCCAAGTTCTACTCCTGTATTGGTTTATTGGTTACTTGTTTCTTCTATATGGTTATTGTTCTAGTTTTCTAGCCCCAAGTGTCTATGTTGTGACTTCCTCTTTGTCTCAGGTTTTAGGATACTGGCCCTCGTACCGTGCTCGACTTCTCCATATTTATTATTTTTCACCCTGTAATTAAAGTTCTTTTTGGGAAACTCCATCGAACCCCCTTCTTTTCATTTTTGCCACCCTAGCCCTGCTGAAGTCAGGGACTCAGAGAGGTTTGTCGCAGCCACCCTCATTGTGACATTTGGCACCCGAACAGGGACCATGACATTCAGGGCTCCCTGTGTCAGTCACGTCAGCTGGGGTTAGCTGATGGATAGGCCAGTGCTCCCCAGGATTTTGGATTGTGAGGGCCTGGCGGATTCATTGTTGCTTCGAGGGACCTCAGCCCAGGATCGGCAGGGGCAAAAACGGTTTCACCTGCATAGGATTGCAGGAGGGTTTGGGAAAATGCAAGACATTTATTGCCCATTTTGCCACTGTGTTTTTACAATATGCACCCAAGTCCCATTAATGATTTGGTGTGCTCTGGTGGCTGTTGCCCCTAAGGCGGAGAAGGAGAAAAATGGGCAGCCAGATGTCCAAAGTAGAAAGGGGCATATATGGATGCTTTAAGTTAATTCTAAGAGATTGTGACAAAATATTTTCAAAGAACAAATAAAAATCAATCATGAGGTGGATCATTAAAAATTTTCCAGATGCCTCTGCTGATGAAATCCATACCACTGAATTTTAGGACTAAGTGGGACTTAAACTGTTCAAGCTTTCGATCAAAAGGGAGCCCATTGCAGCCCACATGCTCCCCATCTTCCATACCATCCTTGAGATCCTTCACCAGCAAGCAATGTCTCAAAAACTCAATCCGTTGGTCACTCCTAACACAGAGCCTCCCCTCAAACATGCCTTTCTCAGACCTTCCACAATGGTCCAAGATGGCAATGGCCACGTGGTCTTGGAATATCATGCCCTGGAGACTCAAGATGGAAGGAGCCTGAATGTGGCTTGGGAGCCTGTTATGGTTTGGGCCTGGCAAAGCCAGAGCCCCCATGAGTCTACCCTCTACCTGATATCTGCTGTGAGATGTGAGCAGGAATAAGCAAAGCAGGCTCCAACTTAAACATAAAGAAAAGTTTATTAACTGAACTACACACAATTACTAAACTACACACAATTACTAAACTACACACACACAAAAGAAAAAGAAATCACAAGGAGAATGAAAACTACACAGAAACACTTCCCCCTCCTCCTCCAGATCCCAGTACAATTCATCTCCCAAAATTATCCACACTCGGTCTGGCATCGCCCTTTAGAAAATCAAATCTTCAGCTTATGAAGAGTAGACGGAGTCCTTCCTTGTACCACGGACTTCTTGTCACAATTAGCACCGCCCGGAGTCCTGCTATCTCGTGACATCTCCTTTCCATGCCAAGGTGCTCTCACCACCAGGCATGGGATGGGGCAGAGGCCTGCTTTCAGGGTGGGCCTTTTAAGGATGCCTCGTCTCGTTCCAGAGCACACTCTCATCTCTGGGACCTTTCTCCCCCCCATTTCTTCTATACCCCCTGGGGCCGAGGGGTCTCAACATCGAACTCTCCTGGCTCCGAGCCTCCGCTTCCCCCTGCAATGCAGCCTCTGTATCACTAGGAGACAGTCCATGGATCTACAACAAAAGAGTCCAGCAAAGTTGCCACTCCATCTTCCCCCATTCCTTCAACATCTCTCTTTCCCTTTGCCAGACCCCCTTACTGACCTATTTCTTCCTTCATCTTCCACCCTTATCCCTTTCCTAGGAAAGGTAATGTTCCGTGAAGTTCTCACTATCCACAAGGGTTAAAGGCTCTCTCAGGCCGCTGGGCTGCTCGCTGCCCCCCCCTTTCTCCTCCCAGCCGTGCTGCCAGCACATGATATCAAGTTTCAAGATAACAGTTCCAGCACAGGCTGCATTCTCTCAGTCTCCAAAAGGGGAGGGGGGAGGGGGAATAAACAGGTCGCTCGATGCTCCCCCACCCTTCCACCGAATCCGGGCCTACCGTAGATGGGCCACGTGGCTTTCCCCTCCCCCAGCCCAGCCAGCAACTGGGCCGGGGGAGGGAGACCCAACTCCTTCACGCCGGAAATCTCAAGAGGGCTCTGAAGGACAAGAGCCCTGCTTTTAACTCCTTGGGTTTGTGGTCTCAAGAGGCGGATACAATACCCCACTGGTAAAACCAGGTGCTCATCTTAAAATCCAACCACCCATTGGTGACCACAGCAAAAACAACATATCCCAGATGTCCCATTTCCGGTCAAACCACGACAAGAGAGAAAAATGGGGCGAAAATGGGAGGAATAATAGGAAAAAATGTGGGGAAAATGGGTGGGAAATGGGATGAAAAAATAGGAAAAAAACAGGGAAAAATTGGGAAAAAATGGGGAAAAAATAGGAAAAAAAACAGGGAAAAATGGGGGAAATGGGAGGAAAAAATGTGGGAAAAATGGGGAAAAAATAGGAAAAAAACAGGGGAAAATAGGTGGAAAAATGTGGGAAAAATGGGGAAAAAATAGAAAAAAAACATGGAAAAATGGGGGAAAATGGGGAAAAAACAGGAAAAAATGTGGGAAAAATAGAGGGGAAATGAGGAAAAAAAAAGGAAAAAAGCCAGGGGAAAATGGGGGGGGGGAATGGGGAAAAAATAGGAAAAATGGGGGGAAAATAGGACGAAAAAACAGAAAAAATGTGGGAAAAAATGTGGGAAAATGGGGAAAAATTGGGAAAAATGGAAGGAAATTGGAAAAAGGGTGATGAAATGAAAAGAACTGCAGAAAAATGGGGAAAATGGGGGAAACCAGGGAAAAATGGGGGAAACCAGGGAAAATCGGGGGGGGGAAATGGGAAAAACTAGGGGGAAATGAGAAAAAAAATAGGGGAAAAAGGGGGAAAAGGGAGGGGAAAAGAGAGAAAAATAGGAAAAAATGGTGAAAATGGAAAAATAGTGAAAAAATGGGGAAAATTGGGTGGAAAGTGGTGAAAATATTGAGGGAAAATGGTGAAAAATGGGTTTGAAATGGTGAAAATGGGTTTAAAATGGTGAAAATTGGGTTAAAAATTGTGAAAATGGGTGAGGGACATCAAGATGGAGCCCGAGGACACCGAGGGTGACAATGCCAGCCCAGGAACGGCCTTGCAGACACCGAGGGAGGCAATGCCACTCCAGGAGTGGCCTTGGGGACACTGAGGGTGACAATGCCAGCCCAGGAATGGCCTTGGGGACACCAAGGGTGACAATGCCAGCCCAGGAATGGCCTTGGGGACACCAGGATGGGCTGAGGGACACCAAAGTGGCCTCGGGGAGAACGATGGCCCCGAGGTCTCCTCAGATGTCCCCAAGGTCCCCAAGGTCCCCAAGGTCCTCAGATGTCCCCAAGGTCCCATCACCCCAACATCTCCAGTGTCCCCAGTGTCCCATCACCCCAACATTTCCAGTGTCCCCAATGTCCCCAATGTCCAAACATCTACAATGTCCCCAAGGTTTCCAATGTCCCCAACGTCCCATCACCCCAACATCTCCAAGGTCCCAAAATCTCCAATGTCCCCAGTGTCCCATCACCCCAATATCTCCAATGTCCAAACATCTCCAATGTCCCCAAGGTTTCCAATGTCCCCAACGTCCCATCACCCCAACATCTCCAAGGTCCCCAACATCTCCAGTGTCCCCAATGTCCCATCACCCCAACATCTCCAATGTCCAAACATCTCCAAGGTCCCCAAGGTTTCCAATGTCCCCAACGTCCCATCACCCCAACATCTCCAAGGTCCCCAATGTCCCCAACGGCCCCAACACCCTCCATATTCGCAAGGTCCCCAAGGTCTCCAAGGTCCCAAACATCTCCAGTGTCCCCAAGGTCCCCATCATCCCAATGTCCCTAGTGTCCTCCATACTCCCAAGGTCCTCAAGGTCCCCAACATCTCCAATGTCCCCAAGGTGCCATCACCCCAACATCTCCAATGTCCCCAGGGTCTCCAATGTCCTCAGTATCCCCAAGGTCCCATCACCCCAACATCTCCAGTGTCCCCAACGTTCTCCAATGTCCCCAAGGCCCCATCACCCCAGTGCACCTGATGTCCCCAGTGCCCCCAATGTCCCCAAGGTCCCCAAGGTCTCCTCACTCGTGTCCCCTCTCCCCCAGGCTCGTCCCCGCTGTCCTGCCACCCCGTCCTGGCAGGTGACGCGCTGCTCCTGGTGGTAGCCCAGCTGCCCCGGGTGTTCCTGTGGGGCGCCGGTGGCTTCGCGCCGCATGCGGACATCCCGCACGCGGACATCCCGCACAGGGACATCCCACACGGGGACATCCCGCACGGGGACATCCTGCACTGGGACATCCCACATGTGGACATCCTGCACAGGGACATCCCGCACGGGGACATGTGGTTATGGGGGTCCATCAGGGTTATGGGGTCATGTGGTTATGGGGGTCCATCAAGATCATGGGAGTAAGCAGGGTCATGGTGTTATGGGGTTCCATCAGGGCCACGGGGTCATGGAGTTCCATCAAGTTCATGTGGTTATGAAGGTCTATCAGGGTCATGGGGTTATGGGGTTCCATCAGGGTTATGGGGTTATGGACGTCCATCAAAGTAATGGGGTTATGGGGTTCTATCAAGGTCATGTGGTTATGGAGCTCCATCAGGGTCATGGGGTTATGGAGCTCCATCAGGGTCATGGGGTTATGGAGTTCCATCAAGGCCGTGTGGTTATGGAGCTCCATCAAGGTCATGGGGTCATGGGGTTCCATTAAGATCATGTGGTCAAGGGGGGTCACCAGGGCCATGCGGGGCCACCATGGTCATGATGGTCACCACATGGCCATGGGGGCCAACTGGGGTCACGTGAGCCACCTCTGACCCCCTGACCCCATGTGCAGGAAGGTGATGGTGCTGGGAGGGCTCCAACCCCACCCAACCTAAACACCCCATGGTCCCACCACCCATGTCATGGGCCCACTGCTGACCCCATGGTCCCACCACCCATCTCATGGGCCCACCACCCATCTCATGGGCCCACTGCTGACCCCATGGTCCCACCACCACCCCATGATCCCACCACCCATCCCATGGTCCCACTGCTGACCCCATGGTGCCACCTCCACCCGATGACCCATCATCCACCCTATGGTCCCACCACCATCTCGTGGTCCCACCTCACGCCCAGGTGATGCGCTGCGAGGGCTCCGTGGCCACCACCAGCTTCAGGGGCGCCACGCAGATCTACACCCACGTCACCGAGGACATCGGCACCTAGGGGACCTGTGGTGGTGGCATCTGGAGGGACGTGGGGGTGGTGGCCACCATGTTGTTGTGGAGATGGGGACATTCTGGGGACACTGTGGGGACGTTGCTGCCGCCACTGCGGCCTCGTGCAGCTGCAGGGACCGGGGGACGTCCCCTGGGCTCGGTCACCTGAGGGACGCGGGGACATCGGGGAGCGGACACAGCCGGACCTGGGGCCACCCTCACCCCCTGTCCCCACTGCCACCGGTGACCCAATGTCCCCAAGGCCACCCTCAACCCCTGTCCCCACTGCCACCGGTGACCCGATGTCCCCAAGGCCACCAATGACCCAATGTCCCCAGAGCCACCCTCACCCTGATGTCCCCAAGGCCACCACTGACCCGATGTCCCCAAGGCCACCATCATCTCAATGTCCCCACAGTCGCTGTCACCCCAATGTCACCCTTGGCTTTGTGTCCCCTTCTGGTGCCACCATGGCCTCAGTGTCCCCAAGGCCACCATCACTCAATGTCCCCAAGGCCTTGTGTCACCTTCTGGTACCACTGTCACCCTGATGTCCCCAGGGCCACCATTGTCACCTCAGTGTCACCGCTGCCCTCGTGTCCTCTTCTGGTGCCACCATCGCCTCAGTGTCCCCAAGGCCACCAATGCCCTGATGTCCCCAAGGCCATGATGGCCCCGATGTCCCCTCCCGGTGCCACCGCTGTCCCCGTGTGCCCTCCCCCAGTGACCAAACTCCCATTTTTTCATCCATTTTTATTCATTGCCTTTGCTGGGGACATTTTGGGGCCATTTTGGGGACAATTTGGGGCCATCTGGGGACATTTTAGGGACATTTTGGGGACATTTGGGGACATTTGGGGCCATTTTGGGGCCCTCCCAGTTTGTCCCAGTTTGTCACTCACCGTACTGGAACGGACTGGAGGCACCTGGGGGGGAGGGGAGGGGTCAGAGACCAGTACGGACCAGTATGGATCAATATGGACCAGTATAAACCAGTATAAACCAGTACGGACCAGTATGTTATGAACAAAAATTCTGTTGATTTTTCCTGTGAGAAAAAGGTTACCACTGTTGCTGCTGGGGTTCTGCCTGTGTTATGGTAGTTACGGGTCGCTGTTGTTAATGGTTGTTTTTGTATCAGTGAAAGCCCTGGCTGGGGCGAGGTAATGGCCCCGCTCTGAGACAGTGAAGGGTGGGGACCTCCCGAACAGCGAGGAGAAGAGACTTTGGGGGGGAGGGATGTGCAAAATACTCCAAGGAACAGCATGCTGTGTGGGACCCCCTCTCCGAATGCGCTGAGAAAACCCCAAAAACAACGAGCCAGCTCAGAGTTGAGAGATTGGAGTGATGCCTGGATAAGAGGAGCGGAATGCTGGGCCTGCAGAGATGCTGAAAACCTTCGTTGTTCCTCACCCTGCGTTCGAGAGCTCCCGGGCCGGGTCTGGGAGGAAGTGAGACTGAGACCAATCCAACATCGGAGGGTGTTGATGCCCTAAAGGCTCCCACGAGGACCGGACCCCCAGCTCTGCCCCGGGTGGACAAAGCTGCGCATGTCGTCCTCATCCTCTGAGTCGCCCTGGGAGAGACGACGGGGACTGCAGCCCCGCCGAGCCGCCCAATCCTGAGCTGATCACTTATAGTAAAGGCATTAAAAGGAGAAGAAGTCTCCTGGCCCTGTTTATTTCAAGCAGCACAAAGTTCCTTGGCAAGAGTCACTCTGCTCCTGAGGGGACATTTAAGGCACACCAAGGCAACAAAGCAACAACAAAACCAAACCAAATCCAGGCAATAAAACCAGAAATGAACCGAGAACAGTCCCTGTGTGTGTGTGAGACACAAGGACAATGAGGGCAAGGATAAAAGGAATATGGCCTAAAAGCTTAACAGAGCCCAAACTTTAAAGGACTTAACTTATTCCTAAACTTTACCTGATCCCGTCAACTTCAAAATTTAGCGAAAGAGCAGCACTTAACAGTATTTAACCCAAAATAAAACCTATGACTTAGAAATTCAACAGAGGAATCACACTTAACAATCCTTAACTTAGCTAATAACTTAAACTTAACAACTTACAAACAGTACAACTCTCAGGAGCATTTAACTTAGTTTAGACCTTGTGACTTGTCCTTACCTACTGATATCTGGATATCTGACTGACTCAGCTATCCAAGGCACTCCAACCCCTCAGAGAGCAGCATTTCTGCCTCATTTCCCCAGCACAGGCACTCCTGTGTGCACACAGACACAAAGAGTCAGTGCCAGGCACCTGTGAGAAATTCCCCTGAGGACAGGAAATGCTCACTGTGGATCCTTTGCCATCTCCCCAGCAAAGGGCAAAGGGTTGAGCCTGGAGGAGTGGGGGGATTGGCCCAGGCTCCGTCGTTGTTCGGGATCCCCGAGTGCAGCAAACGGGAGAGTTCCCGGCTGGGAGAGGCCCCACTCAGAGGGAGTCGCTGGCCCAGGAGAGCTCCAAGGGCTCCTTTTGGAGTGCTGTGTGCAGGGCCCCAAGAGAGGGGCTGCAGTCCCAGCAATGGCTCATCCTGGCCGCACTTGGCACCAACAGCTTTCTTTGGCAGGGTGAGAACAGGGATGTTGTGCCACAGAGGGAACAAAAACACCTCCCTGGGCTGCTCCTACAGAACCCAGGATCTGGTTGGGCAGCAGCAGTGCCTGGAGCAGACAGTGTTTGTGATGAGCTGCAGAGGAGCTGAGCCCAGGGGCTGTTGGCCAAGGCTGAGCCCCAAGGAGCATTTCTGAGCTGGCAGGGCGGCCTGAGAAGGGGAGGGAGGAATGCAGCAGCACAGGGCCCATGGAACCAAGGGACCATTGTGACATGGTGGGGCCCTGTGAGACCAAGGGAGCATGGTGACACTGTGGGGCCCTGTGAGACCAAGGGATCATTGTCACACTGTGGGGCCCTGTGACACCAAGGGACCATTGTGACACTGTGAGGCCCTGTGAGACCAAGGGACCAAGGTGACACTGTGGGGCCCTGTGAGACCAAGGGACCATTGTGACACTGTGGGGCCCTGTGAGACCAAGGGACCATTGTGACACTGTGGGGCATCAAGGAATCATGGAGACCACTGTGACATTGCTGGGCCTCATGGAACCAAGGGGACTGTCCTGACACTGTGTGGGTCCATGGAATGTAGGGATCATTGTGACACTGAGAGGCGCCATCAAACCAAGGGTCCATTGTGACACTGCCGGGAGTCCTCAAACTGTGGAGACCATTGTGACACTTTGAGGTGTCATGGAACCAAGGGGCCATTGTGACACTGCAAGACTCCATGGAGCCAAGGGTCCAAACTGTGACATTGCAGGGCCTCATGGAACCGTGGAGAGATCATTAGGACACTTCACAGCCTCATGGAATGAAGGAGACCATTGTGGCACCGAGGGGCACCATGGAATCATGGAGACCATTGTGACACTTTGGGGCCCCATGGAATAACCAAAGCATTGTGTCACTGTGAGTCCTCATGGAACCAGTGAGGCCATTGTGACCCTGGAGGTCACCAGAGAACCAAGAGGATCATTGTGATACTGTGGGGCCTCGTGAAAACAAGAGGCCTTTGTGACACTGCAGGGCTGCCTGGAACCAAAGGTCCAGTGTGACATTGCAGGCCCTCATGTCATCAATGGTCCATTGTAACACTGTTGAGCCAAAGGAGACCATTGTGACACAGCAAACCCTCGGGGTGCTAAGGTCCATTGTGACATTGCAGACCTCGTGGAACAGTGGAGTCACGCAACATTGTGGGGCCTGGGGAACCATGGAGAGCACTGTGACACTGCAAGGCCTCATGGAATCAGTGGGACCATTGTGAGACTTCAGGGCCTTGAGGAGCTGAGGGGACATTGTGACACTGCTGGACCCCATGGAAACAAGACACCAATATGTCACTGATATTTTTTCATAGAAGTCCTTTCTTTGCATTTTTCCTCTTCTGGGAAGCTGAGGCCCCAGAAGAAGAATGTAAACAATTGTTATCTGCTGCTGTGGAATGTAGCAGGTGCACCTATGATTGGCCCATGGTCCATGTTTACAATTAAGGGCCAATCAGGACCAAGCTCTCTGGGACAGGTTCACAGAGAGCTCTCTTGTTTATTGCTATTCCTATTCTTTTCTTAGTTTAGCAGCTTCTGAACTTTTCTCTCTATTCCTTTCAGTATAGTCATGATGTATTATATATCATGAAGTAATAAATCCAGCCTTCTGATCATGAAGCCAAGATTCTCGTCCATCTCTTCACCCCTGAGGAACCCTTGCAAAGCCATGTAACACCATTATGGCACTGTGGGGCCTCATCCAAAGCACCATTGTGACACCATGGGGCCCCACAAAACCAAGGGAAGATGGAACAGGTCTTGCTGGTTTGGCCTCCCAGGGGCCGCCTGACTGGTCCAGCTGACCTTGGAACATTAAGACTCCCTTGTCATCTGCTTCTGAAACACTGGTACTCCATGCTTTCCTTCCCAATGGAAAAGAACTGTTCTTTTCCGCCAGGCACCCATGGCCAGAATTGGGATTTCACCTCCAAATTTCCCTATATCCAGAGATTGTTCCAATAGGAATATTGCCAGGACAAGTCTAGCTGCCAGTGGTTTCATGAGGGTCACTTCCCATCTGTCTCCAAAATACTGGGGAAGGCTCCATGCTTTCCTTCCTGTGGAAAGAACTGTCCTGCTTCTCCAGGTGCCCATGGCCAAGACTGGCCTACCACCTCCAAAATTTCTTCAATTCAAAGAGTGCTCCCAGACAAAATCTGCCCTTATTGGCAAGTCTGCCAGGCCTTGGCCTTGTGAGGCTCTCAGCTGCCTTCCAAACACTGGAGCCCTGCGTTTTCCTTCCTATGGAATAGAACTTTCCTTCTCCTCCAGGCATTGGGATTTCACCTCCAACATTCCCTGTTGTGAGAGACTGGAGGAGACTGTTGGCTCAAACTATTTTTGCACAGGGGAGGAAGGGCAGGTCCAGCCTTCCCCTGCCCTGGAACTCCAATGCTGCTGTGCCCTGGAACCCCAATCCCCCCAGAGCCTCTATCCCAGCCCAGCAGTGGCTGCCAGTCCCTGGCACAGCACAGGCAATGCTCCACAGCCACCTCTGCAGCCCCAGCCCAGCTCCTGAGGGACCAAATGAGCCCAAGTCCCACCTGGGGGAAGGGCCCAGTGAAACCAAGGGGTATTCAAGGCTGACCACAAGGCAAGCACACATCTTGACCCTGCATCCTCTTGGAATTTCCATCTAAACACTCCTGGAATCCAGGACTTGGTAGCAGGGTGGGTGCTTCTGTATATGTTTTTTGTTTTTCTCTTTCTGTGTATATTTCTTCCATTTCTCTTCTCTTGCAAATCTTGAGTAACTTAAAACTGCACAGGCTTAGAGTTTGTGAAGGTGAATGGTCCAATTTAAAGCTTTGATAAGTGGGTTTGTGTTTTTTTCCACTGAATGTCATATTAAACCATTTGCCAAGTTTCCATAATTTTCTAATATAACTAGTAAAAGCTGTCTTGTTCTTTTGAGCTCCTGATGATCTCTTGTCAGAATTTCTGCACTGCGTCCAACTCAGAGGAAACAAACAATTGCAATTCCTTTTAAATCTCTCATTGAGAAACTTTTTTACTGGATAGGAGTCAGGGCTTGTGTGTCCTGCTTGGCACAGCCCAGGCAGGGCTTTCCCAGCCACATTCCACACTCCATTTCCCAGCTGGAGCCGCTGCTGCCTCTGAGTTGTGCTGCCCCAGGCCCAGGGACGCTCTCCTTGTCTGCCCATTCCCCCACGGTCTCTGGGCAGGGATGGCCTCAGTGGGGGCTGCTGACATCCTCAGCACCTTGGAGGCTGCTGCTGAATTTTCCTGCTCCTGAGGCTTGTTCAGCCTTCAGCTCTTCAGTGCAGGAATTCAGTGTCCCAGGGCTCAATAACACTCCAACACCTTACAAGCCAAGCCTCTGCGAAATAATTTTATTTCAGTTTCCAAATAATGTGTAGTTACGTAGATCCCAGTAGTGTATTCAAAGTGAATACATGATATTTAAAAAGACAGTGAGAAAACATTTTTTAGGTCCAATTTAGTTTTGTTTTCCTGTTAATTCATTGATATATGCAACCTCCAATTGACATTGAAACCAAGTACCTCCTCATGCAGTTTGTATAGAGATGAAAATCAAGACCCTTCATGGCTGACAATCAATCAGACTCTGTCCCTACCCCCACCCCACCATTTCCCCCATCCAAGCCCTGGCACTCAGAGCGGCCTTGTGCAAATCTGAGCTCCCTCCAGCCCAGGCTGCACCTGCAGCTTTCAGCTCCTTGGCTCCAGCTCCCACCTGCTTTCCTTGGAGAAGGAGCTGCCCAAGACACAGAGGGATGTTCATTTCTTGTCAGCCAACAAAACCAAGGGAAGGCACAGCTCCATCAATGCAAAAGTCATTACTCTGTGGGATATTGAATCCACTTTCCACAGCAGACAGTCTCAGAGCAATGGAAAACCTTCTGAACCCAGCACAGATCCCAAGGTCCCCCCAAACCCTCCCTGCCCCAATTCTGCCCAGATTTGCTCTTTGCACACATGAGTCACACACTGAAGCCAGGAGCTCCCTCCATGCCCAGAGGGAGGAAAAGAGAGAAAGGGGATGAAGAGCTCTCCTGTGCAGAGCCAAGGTCCACGTGCAGCCCCTGCAGTGGGAAACACAACTCATCAGGTTTGTGTCCTTTGGGCTCAGGGCCTGGTGACACTCAGAGGCACAGAAAGGTTTCTTGCCAACAAACACACGTTGAACGCAGTCTCACTTCCACAGCCACTGGAGCTGACCGGCTGGCTAGCCGCTCCTGGAGTGACCGGTGGAGACTATGAATCCCACCACTCCCAGGTTCTCGGCAAGAACCCCTGAGTAGTGACTCCGTCTGCGGTGTGGTGATGCAGGAGAGAGCAGGACTGCAAAGAACTGAGGTAATGGAATGAAGGAGTGGACAAGTGTGTGGATGCCAAGGCGCCTTTTTAGCCCGGGTGGGGCCAGTGATGGTGTCAGGTAAAAACTGTTAGGGAGACACTTAAAAAAGGGGATGGGGGCAACAGAAGAGACATGAGGGGCCAATGAGCAAAACCCAGGGGAGCAGCGAGGGACACAACTGAACCAATAGGAAGGGCCCAGGGGAGAGAAAAGGCTGAAGGGAAAAATCATATTCTAGGTGAGGGATGATTGACATAGAAGATTCTCGACATGAGAGGTGACGGTTACAATGATTGACAGGCAACAGGTGGAAGGAACAAACCATTAGGAGGGAGAACATGGAGGGAACAGAGAGTCAAATCAAATTATTAACTTATAAAAAAGAACCAACTTTACAATAAACCCATATAAAACACACACAATGCTACAGTCAAACATTTGAACAGTTTAATATTCCTCACAGCTCTTTCCTCAGCTCTCTGTGATGTACCAGCAGCATCTGAAATGTCCCCCATCCCCAAGGGATTTCTGTACATAACAGTTTTAGGCAAAGACATAGGAAAAATTAAGTGATAGATATAAACACAATGAAGATGTTGACTAACATGATATTTATTTGAACTTCAGAAATATGGGGCAACTGTCTGCACCTAAAAGCATGAAACCAGTCATATGACAGGCACTTGAAAGACCAGAGAGCATCTGAAGGAGGAAATCAAAAAACAAGGTGGGCATCGATCCAGCTGCTCTAGTGAAGGGGCATCCTTAGACATGGCCATCTAACCAGGAGAGCTGAAAACACATGAAGGAAGATTGAGAGGAAGTAATACACTGGATATTGGTGACACAAGTCCACAGGAAGATCAGTACTTGTTCTTCTGCCATCATTACACTTCCAGGAAGTTCCTGTTCCTGGTGGGAAAAATTTGTCATGGCTTAAAAGTACTCAAATGACCCAGGTAGCAAAGATCCATTTGTATATTAGGAAACTAACAGGTATTAAAACCTGTGCCACTTTCCAGGCAGACATCAGCTGTGTGCCCATGAACAGGCAGTGCCACTTGTGCCCTGAGGTGCCCAGCTGGAACTGGATCTCTCTGAGAGCACCTGAGGGAGAGCAGAGCACCTTGCAGGCTGCATGTCCCTGACAGCCCCACAGGGCTCCTGTCCCATCAACATCTGCTCTGCTCCAGTCTGAAACAGGGCCCAGCATGGTGCCAGGATTGCCAGAGAGCTGAGGTGTGTGCTGGAATTCAATGCCCTCCCCATCCCGCAGCAGCCCTGCATTTCCCTCCTGCAGCCTTGGTCTCCAGCACAGCCATGGAGGCTCTTTGGGCTCTGGACTGTTCCTGCAGCCCCCAAGGGCAGCTGAGCTCTGCCTTTGGAACAGTCAGGCCTGGCCAGCGCAGGCCATGCTCAGCAATTGCTTCTGTGTGCCTGGCCTTGCTGTCAGCCCCGGCAGCGGCTGCATGGCCCCTTTGTGGCCCTGTGCTGGCCCAGCCATGGTGGCCCAGCCCCTGTGCAGGCCCAGCCCAGGCCAGGAGCATTGCGGCTTGGAACGGCCCCTGTGCCGTGGTGCCCACAGCAGCCTTGGGGCTCTGTGCCCCATGGCCTCCCTGCTGGGCAGCCTCTGCCAGCTCCTGCAGAGCCCCTGGCACCTGTGGGGCTGCACAGACAGCCCTGCCCTGGGCTCTGCCGGCCTCTGGGCCAGCAGACAGGCAGCCAGGGCCGGCCATGGCTGGGAACAGGCCCTGAGCCCTGCAGGAGGATGGAGCTGGGCCACAGCCAAACTCAGCCTAGGCCAAAGCTGGGCTCAGCAGCCAGGGCTGCCAATGCATGGGCACAGAGGCTGGTATTGACAAATGTCCTGGGCCCCCTCCCTGCTCTGTCCATGCCACCAAGGGCACAGAGCAGCCTCCTCTCTGGGCCACTTGCCTGTTTGCAATGCCTTGCACAGGCGCTGGCCCTGCCCCACAAGGCCTGGCCTGAGTCCTGCCCCTGCACGCTCAGCCAGGCTGAGATGGACACTGATGGTTTCTGGGCCAGGCTCCCTGAGCCCAGCCCAGCTCCCTGCAAGCTCTGCCAGCTGCCCTGAACTCTGGGCAGCACTAAGGGCCTCTCCCCAGCACAGCCTAGCCCAGCCGGCTCTGACCCCACAGCTCTGCTCAGGCCAGGCTGCTCTGGGCACTGCCCCACGGCCTCAGCCCCTGGCAAGGGCACAGCAGCAGCTGCAGCTGCCACAGGACTCAGTCCCAGCCATGGGGGAAGGTGCTTGGCCAAGGCCAAAGGAGGCTCCCTGGCTGCCCTGCTCCCCTTGGGCTGAGGTGCTGAGAGCTCTGCAGCCCCTGCTGCCATCCCATCTGCCCAGGGCAGCACAAGAGCCCTGGCCTTGGGGCCCTCAAGAGCTGCTCCTGCTCCAGGCCCAGGGTCCATGCCAAAGCTGGGGCAGCCAAAAAGCTGTGCCCATTTCTGTTCATTGCTGCTCTGATGGCGATGGATTCTCAGCCACTTGGAGGTTGATGATGAATTTTATTTCTCCAGAGGCCTCTTTTTTCTTGAGGTCTTCCGTTCAGAAATTCAATGTAAAAGGTTAAAAAATATTTGTTCCAAACACACCTGAACAAGAAAAACCCTTTGGGAATAATCTAAGTTTTCAAGTGTTCTTTGGGTAATTAGACAGATTTCAAAAGTCTATTTAATGTGAATATACTGTATTTAAAACAATGCAGAGAGAATTGTTTTTTCCTCTTTTCTTATTTTGTTCATAGATTGCTATCAGCAATGTCCCAATGATATTGACCCCCAGCACCTCTTCATGCAGTCTGAACAGATATGAAAATCCAGACCCTTCATGGCTGACAATCAATCACACTTTGTCTCTATCTCCTCCCCACCATTTCCCTCATCCAACCCATGGCATTCAGAGCAGCTGAGGAATGGAGTCACATCCAGGGGTGTCCCAAGGGCTCAGAATGGGGCCAGGTCAGTGAAATGTCTTTATTGCTGATCTGGATGAGGCCATCGAGAGTACCCTCAGTCAGTTCCCAGGTAAGCCCAAGCTGGGTGGGAGTGTGGCTGTGCTGGAGGGCAGGAAGCTCTGCAGATAGATCTGGACAGGATGGAGCCATAGGCCCAGGACAATTGGATGAGGTTCACCAAGGCCAATGGCCAGGTCCTACCCTGGGCTTACAACCACCCCAAATCCCTGGCCCTACCCTGCCCCTGATCCCCACAGCCTGTCCTGTTTTCTTCATACCTGCATTGCCAGGGACTTTGTGGGATAAGGGAGCTCTGCTCTGGCTATGGAGGGAGGTCAAAGTGATACCACTGGAGTGGGAAACACAACTCACCATGTTTGTGTCTTTTGGGGGGTGTGGAATTGGTGTCACTCAGAGGCAAAGAAAATTTCTCTTCATGGCAAACAGGCCCCAGTTGAACAGGACACCATTTCATAACAATCACAATCCTCCCTCAGATATGTGCAACGTCCCAGCAGCATCTGATGAGTCCACCATTCACAGGTGATTTCCATACTAAAATTAATTTCAAACAAAAGAACAATTAAGTTCGTGTATCAGGATGCTCATCCTGGAGTGGGTGCAAAACAGCTCAAACAATTCCTGATTTTCCAAGCTGTCAGTGGTGGATGGAGAAGAGAGGTCAGGCTGCTCTTGGTGTTGAGGAAATGCTGAAAGCAGCCTGACTCATTTCATATCCTCATGCCCTGGCTGACATCTCCTCTTTCCCCTTCCACCCATTGGCTTTTGTCTCCCACCAGCCCCCCAAGTGAAGAGCCTGTCTCTGTGTTCTCCATCTCCTCCTCGCTGGCACTGCCAGGCTGGGATGGGGAGCCCCTCAGCCTTCCCTGCTCCGGCCTGGACAAGCCCAGCTCCTTCAGCCTCTGCTCACGGCCCAATGGCTCCAGTACCACCTTGGAGGCCCTTCCCAGACCCTGCTCCAGCTGCCAGACATCTTTCCTGTCCTGGGGAACCAAATCTAGGCCACAGTGACCTGGATAATCCCCATCCTTGATGTCGTGGTCACATAGCCCTGGCCCCTTGTCCCCGTGTCAGGATCTGGGGTGGATCCTGTGGAACATCCTTTGGTGGTGGCTGTGGCTCCAGGTGGGCCGGGGGGATCCCGGGAGACAGGGACCCTGCTGGGCATGAACAGCATTGGACTTGTTGGGAGAAACTGTGAGGGGGAGCTGGGGCAGAGTGACCAACCCAGTGACCTGACACAGCCCTGCTGGGATGTCACACAGCCCCTCTGGGATGTCACAGCCTGCTCTGTGATGTCACAGCCCAGTCTCTAATGTCACACAGCTGGTCTCTGATGTTACACCCAAATCTGTGATGTCATAGTCTGCTGTGTGACCTCCGACATCTGCCCTGTGATATTACAGCTGGCTCTGTGATGTCACAGAGGCAGTCTAATATGTCATAGCTCTCAATGACCCCACATAACCCACTCTGTGATGTCATAGCCCACTCTGTGACCTCATGTTATGAGATGATCAATTGTCTCCACCAGGTGAGCTGACACCTGGAGCTTGTTCTCCACAACCCCAGGCCTATGGAAGCCACACAATGCCCATTGTGTGAGAAGGGGAACTGGAAGTTCAGCAGCCTCAGTGTCCTGCCAGCTCAGCCAAGCCCACTGGAACATTGGGGTCCACGAACACCAGGGACCAACAGAGAGACCCCCAGGGTCTGGAAGGACGCATGGGTAAAGGGGAGAGGAAATGTGTTAATGATTTTGGGGAAATGATATTCATATGTATGTTTAGTCCAGGACAATCAATGAATATGTGCGCAAAATACAGAATATAAACAGAAACTTTCCTGTGGTCAGCATGCAGGGCTTTGGGAGGAGCTCTCCCCTGTGCATCTGGCCAAATAAAGAATGCTGCTACTTAATGCTACATTGGGGTTAAGGAGTTTTCTGTTTCACCGAATTTTTGGTAGCACTCCCAATGCCAAGGAAAGCTCTGTCTGCTGCTGTTCAAAAACAGAGAAGGGCTGGTGGCAGATGTGGAGCTCAGAGGTTGCCTGGGGCACAGTGAACATGAAATAATCAAGTTTTCAATGTTCTGGGAAAGAAGGAGGGGCAGCAACAAAACTTCTACACTGGAATTAGGAAGGGCAGACTTTGGCCTATTTAGGATGCAGATTTGGGGAGTACTGAATCAGGCACTGATTTTTATTAAGGAAAATATCCCTTAAAAACAAAGGGGTCCAGGAAGGATGGACACATTTCAAGGAAGTAATTTTAAGGGGGAAGGAGCAACCTGTTCCAGTGTGGCAAAAGATGAGCTAGTGCGGAAAATTACTGGCCTGGCTGGCCGTGGAGATTTTGTGGGAACTCAAGGGTAACAAGAGGTGCATCAACTTTGGACAGAAGGTCAAGCAGCTTAGGAAATGCTTAAGTATGTTGCGAAGTTGTGCAGAAAAAAAGTCAAGAGCTGAAAGCTCAATTAGAGTTTAACCTGACCACTTCCGTGAAAAAAAAATAGACAATCTTTCCACAATTAAATTAATAGCAAAACATGGGATAAGGAAAATCTCTACTCTATATTGGATGCAGTGGGGAATATAGTAACTAAAGATAAGGAGAAGGCAGAGCTACTTAACATCTTGTTTCTCTCAATTTTCGATATTAGGACAGGCTGTCCTCAGGACAAGTGTTCTGCTGAGCTGGTAGATGGGCACAGGGACCAGAACAGCCCCTGTAATCCAGGAGGAAGCAGTTGGTGACCTGCTGAGCCATTCAGATGCTCACAGGTGTGTGGGATCAGATGGGATCCATCCCAGGGGGATGAGGGAGCTGTGGATGAGCTCCCCAAGCTGCTCTCCATCATTTACCATCAGTGCTGTCTCAGCACGGAGGGCCCAGAGGACTGGAGGTGCCAGTGTGAGCCCATCCCCAAGAAGGGCTGGAAGGAGGATCTGGGGAACTTCAGGCCTGTCAGCCTGACCTGGGTGCCCAGCAAGGTTATGGAACAGATCACCCTGAGTGCCCTCACAGGGCACCCACAGGATGGCTGAAGGATCAGAGCCAGCCAGCGTGGATTTCAATGCCTGCATGGAATGGTCTGGATGAGGGGATTGAGTCCAGCATCAGCAAATCTGCAGATGACACCAAAGTGGGTGTGACTTTGGATCTGATGGAGAATGGAGGCACGAGGGCTGTGCAGAGGGCCCTGGACAGGCTGGATCCAGGTGTGGTTTAACAAGGATGTGTGATCCAACAAGGTGAGGTTTAACAAGTCCAAGTGCTGGGTCCTGCACTTTGGCCACAACAACCCCTGCAGCACTACAGGCTGGGGACAGAGTGGCTGGAGAGCAGCCAGGCAGAAAGGGACCTGCAGGGACTGATGGACAGTAGGCTGGGCATGAGCCAGCAGAGTGCCCAGGTGGGCAAGAAGGCCAATGGCTCCTGGCCTGGATCAGGAATGGTGTGGCCAGCAGGAGCAGGGCAGGGATTCTTCCCCTGTGCTGGGCACTGGTTGGGCAGCACCTCAAGGGCTGCGTCCAGTTCTGGGCCTACTGGAGTGGGGAACAGGAAGAAATTTGTAGCACGAAGAGTAAAGAAAGCAAAGATGAAGCCAAGGAAATTCTCAGGGCAGTTTGGGAGTGGCTGCCAGGCAGCCCTGGCTCTGAGCAACAGCAGCTGCAGTGGGACAGGAAACTCCCAGCTGATGGGAACAAACTTTCTGGCTGACTGCAGAGGCCAGGACAAAGCTTAGTGGTTTCCCTGGTGTCCCCCAGGCCTTGCTGGCCCCAGGGGCTGATGGCATTTGTGCTCCCTCAGGTTCATGTCCCCACAGCAACAGCGTGGGGGTGCTGCCCCTGCTGTGTGCAATGCAAACAGGGGCTGCTGAGCCAGTGCTGCCGTGTGTGTACCTGCAAGGATGGAGCACCTGTGTGAGCTGGGGGAGAGGCCAGGGCTGCAGAGGGGGATGTTGTTGGCAGCTCCATGAGGACGCTCTGGAACGCTGCCCTGGGCTGTGCAGCACACTGGGGATGGATCAGCCCCTGCTCTGCTGCTCCTTCCCGTCTGCCCCAGGGCCCTTGCAGAGCCCCAGCCATGCTGTTTGCCCCCAGCCTGCCCACGGCCAGCCTGGGGCTGCTCACGGGGGTTTTCTGTGCTGAGCATTGGCCTGGGTGTGTTCTTGAGAGAGCCTGGGCAAGGAGCCTGGAGCCCCCAGGCCCTGGCCTGAGGCGTCAGCGCTGCCCCAGCAGTGCCCATGGCCTGTCCCTGCTGCAGCCCTGGCACTGCCACCCCCAGGGCTGTGCCCGGCCCCAAGAGCACACAGGCGCTGCAGCAACACCAGGGCCACCAGGGCAGCGGGGCAGGGCCACGGCAGCAGCACTGGCAACACCAAGTGCTGCTGCTGCTGCTGGGCACAGCTGCTGTGCCAGCACTGATCTGCCCCCAGCTCTGCACACAGACATTGCTGCTGCAGCTCCAGAGAAGGCAACAATAGGGGATCTCTGCACTAAACTCGGCTGGGAGATCCTTTAGTTCCTTTAAAGCCATAAGGAAACCAGCCTCTCATTGACACAGTCTTTGGCCACATGGAAGGTGGAGAGAAACAAAATGAGAAATGGCACAAAGAATATGGTCCTTGTGGACCATATGAAAACAGTAAAAGAAAAGAAAAAACTCACAACCAAACAAACAAAAAGTATCAAAGGTGACATTCATTACAAATGATTGGCAGAAACTGGCAAGCAGTTTAATATTTCTGAAAGCATCCAGTCATCAGTCTCCACACTGCAGCCTTGAGCTCCCGGTTCCTCAGGCTGTAGATGAGGGGATTCAGGGCTGGAGGCACCACTGAGTACAGAACTGACAGGGCCAGATCCAGGGATGGGGAGGAGATGGAGAGAGGCTTCAGGTAAGTTAATGTACCAGTGCTGAGGAACAGGGAGACCACGGCCAGGTGAGGGAGGCAGGTGGAAAAGGCTTTGTGCCGTCCCTGCTCAGATGGGATCCTCAGCACAGCCCTGAAGATCTGCACATAGGAGAAAACAATGAACACAAAACAGCCAAACACCAAACAACCGCTAACAGCAAGAAGACCAAATTCCCTGAGGTAGGATTTGGAGCAGGAGAGCTTGAGGATCTGTGGGATTTCACAGAAGAACTGGCCCAGGGCATTGCCATGGCACAGGGGCAGGGAAAATGTATTGGCTGTGTGCAGCAGTGAATAGAGAAAGGCACTGGCCCAGGCAGACCCCTCTGCTGCCCAGGAGGGTCACGTAGTGCAGGGGTTTGCAGATGGACACGTAGCGGTCGTAGCACATGATGGTCAGAAGGGAAAGCTCTGCTGAGATGAAGACGAGACAGAAAAACAGCTGTACAGCACATCCTGAGTAGGAGATGGTTCTGGTGTCCCAGAGGGAATTGTGCATGGCTTTGGGGACAGTGGTGCAGATGGAGCCCATGTCAGAGAGGGCCAGGTTGAGCAGGAAGAAGAACATGGGCGTGTGCAGGTGGTGGCCGCAGGCTACAGTGCTGATGATGAGGCCGTTGCCCAGGAGGGCAGCCAGGGAGATGCCCAGCAAGAGGCAGAAGTGAAGGAGCTGCAGCTGCCGCGTGTCTGCCAGTGCCAGCAGGAGGAAGTGCCTGATGGAGCTGCTGTTGGATATTTGCTGTGCCTTGGCATGGGGATCTGTAGAAAAGTATTCATGGAATAGTTGGGTTTAGGAGAGGACTTGAAATATCCCAGCACAGCCTGGGGGCACTTTTCCCCCACTGCCTGCCCAGGGCTCTGCTGCCTGGAGCTGTCCCTGCCAGCAGCTGCTTCTCTGTGCCCAGGGATGGGCCCTGCCAGAGCTGCCAGAGCCCAGCCCAGCTCTGGGGGCTCAGCTCTGCCCTGCAGACCCCTCCCAGGTCAGGCACTGCCCAGGGGCAGCTCTGGCTCTGCAGGCTCAGATGGCAACATCACAGGAACCCTGAAGAGACTGGGAAAGCAACACTAATGCTGCCTCTAAGGGGCCCTGCAAGGATTTCTGTCACTGCCTGGTTTATTAACATCTGAGAGAATTTTAGGGTTTTTTGGGGGGTTTTTTTCTCAACCTGAACTGAGAGATGAATATCTATGTGCACTTTCCTATCTAGGCAACCCAGAACAGTATATTCAAAAAGCAGGAAATTCCCTTTCATGCAGCCCCTGCCTTGCTGTGCTCCCTATATAATCTATTTGTTCTGGCATTAAATGCCATCCTGGAAGCAGTCCTGAAAAATGCAGCATCCACCCCACACAAGGAGAACACTTCCAAGCCTGACCAGCTGTCTTCTCCCACCCAGACCTTGTTCCCCAGTGCTGGGAGCAAGCTGCCAGGGCTGGCTGAGAGCTGTCCCTGGCAGGCAGCAGAGTCCCTGCCCCAGCACAGCGCCCTGGGCTGCAGGACCCTGCTCTGCAGGACAGCCCTGGGCACCCCTGGCTGCTCTGCACAAGAGACAATCAGAGAATGTACTCACAGGGTCTGTAGGCATTGGGATGTTCCAACTTAAGGAGATGGCTCCAGGAGCTGCAGCTGCATTGTCCTGCAGCCAGAGGTTCCTGAGCCAAGGGCTGGCAGGGATTGTGCCCCAGGCACTTCTTAGCACCTTCCCAGCCCTGACTGATTGAAGCTCTCTGTGCCTCTGTGCTGTGCCCGGGATGGCTGCAGGCAGTGCCCCAGCCCTGCTGGGCTGGCAGAAGAGCTGCTCATCAAGAGAAATGTGCTTTTGAAGCTCTTCTTGGTTACCAGGAGCTGCCTCTGTGCCAGGAGCCCAGCCCAGTTCAGCAGCACAGACACAGCACAAGGACATTAATGAGCCTCTGGGGCTTTGTGCTCAGGCCCTGAACATCAGTTCCTTAGAGGGAGCTAAGAAACCTCTCCAGAACTCCAAGTCAGAATCCAGCTCTAAACTTTCTTGGACTTTTAATGGGTCCCAGAGAGGGACACAACTGAGAAAGTGTCCCCAGGCCCCAGGCAGAGCAGAGAACTGGAGGCAGTGATGACAGGTGGGGAGAAGCCAAGTCTTGGTGCCCTGGGGCACAGCAGCAGGGTCTGTGCCACCAAGGGCTGTAAGGAGACACCTTGTCCTGAGGCCCTGGGGCCTCCTGGCACAGCCTCAGCCAGGCTGGGCACTGTCAGCCCCTTGTCCTGCCCTCAGCATCCCCCCCAGCCCAAATCCCAGTGGCCTCAAGGATCTGCTGGAAGGAGTCCCTGGGGAGCCTTGCTCAGGAATGGCCCTGGGGGCTCCTGAATGCTCACAGAGTTTTTCAAAGGACTTTGGGTTTGGTTTTTGCCTTGGAGTCTCTGAGAGGCTTGTGCAATCATGGCCTCCAATTATCTGCTGTAATTAGTCCCTGGAGAGGCTTTGTCAGTAACTACACTTTGTGGGCTCATTAATGCTTCAGGGTACTTCAATTATTTTAGGGTACTTTGTGTTTCCCTTTAGATAGAGACTCTGTGAGAGGTTTGTGCAATCATGGCCCCAATTATCTGCTTTAACCAGTCCCTGGAGAGCTTTGTACTGACACTCAGTGGAGCTCATTAATACTTTAGGATACTCAAGGTTTTTAAAGTACTTTGGATTTTTCTTTCCACACTGTATCTCTGAGAAGTTTTTGTGCCATCCTGGCCTCCAAATCTCTCCTCCAAGAAGTCCATGAGGAGCCTGTGTAGCAGATGGACCTCAGTTGGACACATCAATGATTTGAGACACTTTGGGTTTTTTTTCTGAGTTTGACTCCTGGAAAGGTTTGTGCAATCTCCTCTCAGGCCCTAAGATTCCAGGGCTCAGTTCCAAATGCACCACGGGGCTCATTAGGATCAAACAAGTCCTGACAAACCATGGCTCTGCCTTGATTTACCTCTGCTCTAATTCAGTTAATCAGAAATATTTCTGCAGTGGTTTTGGTTCACCAATTTGAGATTTCTTGGAGCATGCAGCATTTATTGTTGTGGGTCCAGTGTGGGCTAATTACCAGTGCACTCACTAGAATATACTTACTCATTTCCTCCTGTGTGATAAGATTAGGAGAACAGCAAAGCAGGCTCAGAACTTTAAGAGGGTATAAGGAAAAGTTCATTAATAGCAACTAAAAGAAAGAGTAATAAGAACAAAACTTTCAGAACACTTCTCCTCTCCCTACAACCTTTTCTTTCTTACTGACAGTATAAAGAGACAAACCTAGAATTTTCAGTCAGTTTAACCCTACTAGAATAGTCTTTCTTGAGTTCTCTTAGGGAGAGGAGTCTCTCTTTCATGCTATGGAGACTTCTCCAGAAGAAACACTTCTGTTGTGGCTCTCAATTTCCATGAATAGCAACTGCCCAGAAAAATCTGCAATTTTGACATCCCTCCCAGTTGTTCAAAGCTCTTTTACAGTTGTGTT
The DNA here is from genome assembly GCF_027579445.1 of Ammospiza nelsoni. Taxonomy (NCBI): domain Eukaryota; kingdom Metazoa; phylum Chordata; class Aves; order Passeriformes; family Passerellidae; genus Ammospiza; species Ammospiza nelsoni. The sequence continues at coordinate 1,637,270 of NC_080666.1, forward strand.
TGTGGGCCATGTCAACTTATGGGGTATTAGTTAAAAGATGAGCTGTGTAAGAGCAAAGGTTCTCCTCATCTATTTCTGAAATCATCTTCATCTCTGAGAACAGAGATCTTTTTCTTCTCCCTCGGAAAGCACAGGATCTCATCACTCTTCACTTTTTCAGTGTTCTAACTTCTCATGGGATCGCAGCTACTTCAACGTTTGCTTACTTTAGCACGGAGGCCTTTGCTGAACAAGTCATTTCCTCGTACTTTTCAATGTGATACGGGGAAAAAGAGAGTCTGATGTATCAGTTACATCCTTCTCCATAGCGTTACAAGAGGATTTCAGCCCCAAGATCAGGACATCTCCTCATCCCTCCCATCTGGGACTCAACTTCCTCTTCTCTGCCCTCGGCGTCTTCATGTTGCTCCTCTATGTGCCTGCACTTTGTCCTTTTCTCTCACTGGAGGGAGGATGGAAGCACTGAAAGAGTTCATATCTCACCCGGGGCCTGCAGATGGTTCCGTGACCCCGGCCGGGCTCAGTGCTTGCAGCTAGACCTGCTCCCTGTTCCCTTGGTTCCATGGGGCCCCACAGTGTCCCAGTGGTCCCTTGCTTCCATGAGGACCTGAGGTGTCATAATGCCCCTTGGTGACATGAGGCCCTGAAGGGTCACAATGGTCTCCATGGTTCCATCAGGCCCCACAGAGTCATAATGGTCTCTGGGTCCATGAAGCCCCTCTGTGTCACCATGGCCCCTTGTTTCCATGGGCTCCAGTGGTGCCACAATGATCCCCTTGGATCCATGGGCCCCAGTGGTGCCACAATGATCCCCTTGGTTCCATGAGGTCCCCACAGTGTCCCAGGGATCTTCATGGGAAGGAAAGAAACCAGGCCCAGTGTTGCAGGGGCATCCACCAGAGGCAAGGCCAGCCAGACTTGATGGTACTGGCAGATTTACCTGGGAGCAACCCTTGGATATACAGAATTTTGGAGGTGGAATTCCAATTTCAGACATGGAGACCTGGAGGAGAAAGACGGTTCTTTTACATAAGAATGAAAGCAGGGAACACTGATATTTGAGGGGCAAACAAAAGGTGGCCATCAGAGGCCTAAGTCAGCCAGACCTCTCTGTTCTAGTTGCGTTTGTATGAAAGCAACCCTTGGATATAGGGAATTTGGGAGGTGGAATCCCAATTTTGGCCATTTCTTTGTAGATAAGAATGACAGTTCTTTTTCAGAGGAAGGAAAGCACGGAGCCCAAGTGTTTCAAAGCCAGAAGAGGAGACAGGTGGCTCCTGTCCTGGCTCCCAAGCCAGCCAGACCTGATTGTCATGGCAACTTTTGTCATAGAGGAGTCCTTGGATATATGGAATTTCAGAGGAGAAATCTCAGTTTTGACCTTGGACTCCTTGAGAAGAAGGACAGTTCTTTTCCAGAGGAAGGAAAACATCGTGCACAGTGTTTTGAGGCAGGTGAGGGACAGCTCCCAAGCAGCAAGGGCAGCTAGACTTGTCTGGCTTTCATTTGGGAGCAATCCTTGGATGTACAGAGTTTTGGAGGTAGAATTCCAGGTTTGGCCATGGGCACCGGGTCAGGATGGATGGTTTTTACCAGTAGGAAACAAAAATGCCAGGTCTAAGTGTTTTTGAAGAAGATGAGACGTGGCCACCCTTAGGCCAACACAGCCACACCTGTCTGTCCTGGCACCTTTTGTTTAGGGGCTATCCTTGGACATTGGGCATTTTGGATGTGCAATCTCATATTTGGCTGTGGGTGCCTGGACAGGAAGACAAGTCCTTTTCATTAGGAAGGAAAGCACAAAGCCCCAGTGTTTCAGAGGCAGATGAGTGCCAGCCCTCAGAAACCCAAGGCCAGCCAGACTTATCAGTCCTGGCAGCTTTTGTCTGGGAGCTATCCTTGGATGTTGGGAATTCTGGAGGCAGATTCTCAATTTTGGCCATGGGCACCTGGTCGAGATGGATGTTTTTTTCCCATAAGAAAGAAAAGCACATGATCCCAGTGTTTCAAAGGCAGATGAGAGGTGGCCCCTGGGTGGCCAAGGCATCCAGATCTGTCTCTCCTGGCAGATTTCATCTGGGAACAATCTTTGCATATAAGAATATTTGGGAGAGGAATCCCAGTTTTGGCCATGAGCTCCTGGAGGGCAAGGACAATTCTCTCCCATAGGAAGGAAAGCCCAGAGTCCCAGTGCTTCAGGGGCAGAGGAGAAGCAGCCTTGACATGCCAAGGTCAGCCAGACCTGTCCAGCAGCCCCCGGGAGGCCAAACCAGACACACCTGTTCCCTGTGCCCTTGGTTGCATAGGGCCCCACAGTGTCCCAATGGTCTCCTTGGTTCCATGAGGCCCTGGAGTGTCACATTGTTCTCCTTTCTTCTGTAGTGTCACAATAGCCCCATGCTTCCCTGAGGCCTTGCAATGTCACCATGGCTCCTCGGCTCCCTGCGGCCCCACTGTGTCCCAATGGCTCCTTGGTTCTACGGGCCCCACAGCTTCATCCTTGACCCTTGGTTCCACAGGGGTCCTGAATTTTGTAATGGTCCCCCTGATTCTGTGAGGTACCAGAGTGTCACAATGGTCTCCCTGATTCCATGAGGTTCCATAGTGTCACCATGGTGTCCTTGGATGTGCATTGTTCCAATGGCCCCTTGGTTCCATGAGTTCTGTACTGTCAGCAATGGTTTTTCTGTTCCAACAGGGCCTTGATGTGTCACAATGGCTCCCTGGTTCTGTCATGTTCCATGGTGTCATGTATGGAAAATCACACTGTGAAAAGCCAGTGTCCATAAAGGAGACAGAGGAGTCCTTCAACTTTAATAGAATAAAGGGAGAGAATCCACCAGGGCACATGCCCATGGAGTTTTCTCCTCGAAGTTTCAAGAGGGATCAGCCTCCTTTTATCAAAGCTCCTAGCCACATGTTGCCCCCTTCCTTTCCCCATCGGCTGAGGTACTCAGACGATACAGACTTTTTGAACCCCCTACCCCATATTCCCCTCTTGAACCAGTGATTTTAACTCAGAGTTCAGAAGTTCAGGCTTGTGCAGACCCTTTTCTGTTTCAGGAGGCTTCCTATGAAATGTCTTTTCACATAATTGAGGAGAGAAACTTCTGAGCTTTTTTTCCTTTTTAAGAAAACAAAGAATAGTTTTGTCACTCCGTCAACAAGAAGCACGTTCCTATACCAAGCTGTCCAGCCTCTGTAATTAAAAGGTTTCTTGAAGTTAGTAGAGACATTAAGACCCATTTCAAAGATGCTAAACTCCCTACATTCACCCATTGAAAAGTCTGTGAAGACATCTTGCCTCTCAGCCACAATGGACTCCTCAGTACATGGAGGTCCACCATGTCACCGTGGACCCTTGGTTTCATGAGGTTCCGTAATGTCACCGTGGTCACTGTCAGAGGCTGGATGAGATCAATGTCCCGAGACACCTTGGGATGCTCGGAATGCCTGTGTAGGGCCAGGGCCTGGTCAGGCCTTGGTTTGTGGTGGAACAGAGCCCTGCCCCCAGCCCTGGCCTGGCAGAGCTGTCAGTCACATAGCAGGGGGCAGTGTTAACCGAGCTCTGATTGGCTGATCTGTCAATCAATCACACACTAGCAGCTGGTGCCTACCCTGGCTCTGATTGGACAAGCAACTGGCAGTCCCACCCCAGGGGCAGACCCATGAAGGCCCAGGGGGTTAAAAGCTGGAGCACAAGGCCAGCTTATGGTCTGGATCCTGCCTTCTCCTGGGGTTCCTCTGTTAGCAACCCTGGAATCCCAGCAGTTGGTGCCTATGTGTGTGTCTTTCTATGGATCTGCTGTCTTTCAGTTGTTCTCTATTTCTTCTGTTCTAATCCTGCTTACCTGGAACATTTTTGGATAACTTCACATATTAAGGGTTAAAGGATTTTAGGTTAAATGTGTGGCAATTCAGGGCACAGGGAATATTTCTCTGTCTGCTCTGAGGGGTCCTGACCCCCAGAGAAACACTGTCTTTAACCTTTTCCATGGAGAGGACTTCCAAGACTTTGATATAGATTAGAATTTACCAAAGTGTGAAATAGATAATGGAGAGTAGTGTAGTATGTCACTTGGGTGAGAAAATTAGGTTTTGGGATTTTTAGTATATTGTAGATAGGAAGCAAGATGGAGGAATTGGGGTGTAGTCCCTGTCTTCTTTTTCATCTACTCCATATTCTGCAGTGTTGGTGGCACAGGGTGATTGGTCAAGGAAAGCACAGTGCAGAGTTTATGTGGATAGTCAAGGGATGAGTTATTGGCAGATAAGTAGAAATAATGTACATTTTAAGAGTTAATTGAATGAGACAACATTAAAAGACCTTGAAACCGTGCATTTTAGGGCCATTTTGAGGTGTCTTTCCAGTGTGCTGAGTCTGGTGTGGACAACAATGCAAAACTTTATATAAGATGACAATAAACAAGAAGCTGAAGACCAAAAAAGTCCTGTGCATCTCCTTTTATCTGGCACAGAATTGCTGCAGGAGGGTTTACCCCATCCAGGGAGTCCCCAAAAAGGCTCAACATAAAATAAACATCAATAACTGGTGCCCCGACAATGTTTGTAAAAAGTTGGTTCTTTTCATGAAAGTGTTTACTGAAGGGTGTTGTCTTAACTGGCCAATCATGTGAAATGTGTTGATTAAAGGACCAGTGAGGTCCACCTATAGCAAACCAAGGTATAAAATAAGAGGATTGAATAAACGGGTGGTTTTTGGCCTTTAGCCTTCTGATCTGAGTCTATGTCATCTCTGACTCAACAGTGACATTTGGGGATCTATGGGGGCTATTGGGGATCCTTTCTGTGCCTTGTTACCCAACAGGAGCTTCTCTAATGAACTTTGCCTGAAGGCCCCACTGTGCCCATGACAGAAACCCCTGTGAGTGTCTGGGACATCCTGGCTCTTTGTCAGCCTGGAGACTCCTGGAATGTCACCGTGGAGCCCCTGTGAGTGCCTGTGACAGATCGGTGCCTTTGCAGCCCAAGGTCCCCTGGGATGTCACCATGGAATGGCTGTGACTGCCTCTGACCACAGGCTCTTCACCATCCCAGAAAGACCTGGGAGGTCTCCATGGAGCCTCTCTCTCTGCCTGTGACATTCCAGCTCTGGAACAGCCTGGAGACTCTTGGAAAGTCCCCATGGAACCCCTCTGAGAGCCTGTGACAAGTCTAATCCTTAGCAGGAAACCATCAGGGGCCCCCTGTTGCTATGGTCAGTTTCCATGGCAACTATCACCAGGCCACTGTTGCTACAGTCAGTCCCTCAGCAGCTCCATGGAGACCCCATGCCAGGGGTGGTTGCCATGGACACCAGCTCAGGCCTGCAGCCAGAGCCCGTTGCCATGGCAACCATTGGCAGCCCCATCCCCAGGCTCATGGGATCCCAGAACCACAGAATTGGCTGAGCTGGGAGGGACCCATCAGGATCCTCCAATCCAACTGCTGGCCCTGCACAGGACACCCCAACAATGCCAGCCTGGGCCTGGCAGCGCTGTCCAAACGCTGCTGCAGCTCAGAGAGCCCTGGAGCTGGGACCCTTCCCTGGGGAGCCTGGGCAGGGCCCCAGCAGCCTCTGGGCAAAAACCTTTTCCTGACATCCAACCTGAGCCTGCCCCGACTCAGCTGCAGCTGTTCCCTCCACTCCTGTCTCTGGGCACCAGAGGGAAGAGGTTCCCACAGGCCCAGCCAGGGTCCCGCTCCCAAGGCTGTTGCCATGGCCACCAGGGCTGGGACCAGCTGGGATGCTCAGTTTCCACGGGCCGGGGTTCAGGAATGGGATTCCCCAATTTCCTGCTCCTGCTAAAACTGCGCTGCCCTCCTGCCTCCAATGGAAAGCACAAAAGGCAACGATCCCGGGCTGGGATAAGAACAAATTATTGGGAACACCAACGAGATAAGAAACATACAGAACAGAAACAATATTGATAAGAGAAGGGATAAATAAAACTGTTTACAGGGAAATCTAAAACACAACTTACTGGGTCTCCCTGGCCACAATTTCCCCCTGCCTGGAAAGGGCGCTCCTCTCCTCAGGGAAAGAGTCATACAGAGTCCCCTTCCTGCCCCTGGCAATAACCTGAGGTTGGAGTGAATGTAATGACAGGGCCATGGCCAGACCCTCATGTTCTTCAATCCCACATCATGTCAAGGGCAGGGGCAGGACGACGGGCAGGTGTCTTCCCAGCATGGATCACAGGGAAAATGGATCACAAGGGCTCTTCTCAATGTGGGTTCTCCCATAGGTAGTGAAGATCATGGGTAATGAAGATAGAGCAGTGCATGAAGCTGTTCCTGCAGCTGGGGCATTTGCAGGGCCTCCCTTACTGTGGAGCTCTGTTGGTGTCTTGTCAAGTGAGAGCTCTGGATGAAGCTCTTCCCACACAGGGGACACTCGAAGGGCCTCTCCCCAGTGTGGATGTGCCACTGCCTGATGAGGGTGAAGTTGTGCTTGAAGCCCTTCCCACAGTCGGGACAGCAAAATGGCCTCTCATCTGTGTGAATCCGCTCATGCAAGAGGAGATGGGAGCTGATGTGAAACCTCTTCCCACATGTGGCGCGCTGGTAGGGCCCCTCCCCTGTGTGGATGCACTGGTGCCTGATGAGGTGGGAGCTGTGGTTGAAGCCCTTCCCACAGTCAGGACAGCAGAAGGGCCTTTCCTCCGAGTGAATCTGTGGGTGCTGGAGGAGCCTGGAGCTGGTGTGAAACCTCTTCTGACACTGGGGACACTCATAGGGCCTCTCCCCAGTGTGGATGCCTTGGTGGGTCACAAGGGTGGATCTGTAGCTGAAGCCCTTCCCACATTCCCCACACTCGTAGGCCCATTCCCCGGTGTGGATCATGTGGCGGCTGACCAGGTGCTTGCTCTGTTTGAAGCTCTTCCCACACTGCAAGCACTTGTGGGGCTTCTCCCTATCACGAAGCTGCTCATGAACCAACATCTCTGAGCTCTGCCTAAAGCTCTGTCCCCCTTCCTGGCTCTGGGTGGTTCTTTCTTCCTCAGAGAATCCTGGGCTGGCTTTGGAGCCCCTCCTCCTGTGGGATCTCTGTGGCATTTCCTCCATGTTGGATTCCTCTGCACTAGAGTCGCTCAAAACGGCCTCTTTCACAAGGTTCTGATGTGGAGATTTTTCCTCCCTGGTCCCAATCCTCAGCTCCTTATCTGGGGAAGGAAGGAGAAAGAGAGGATGGGATTTGCCTCCGTGCCAGAGGAAAGGGGAAGGAGATCCCTCCAGTGCATCACTGGCAGAATGGCACTGGCAGCGGGGTTGTCCTGCAGCCGGGGGCTGTGCTGGGCTGGAAGCTGGAGCAGGAGAGAGGGGGAAAGGGGCACTGTCTTCCTCCTCACCTGCCTGGATGTCCCAGGGCATCTTCCTCTACCTCGCAGCTTTCTCCTCCATCAGGTGGAGGTTTGGGAATGGGAAATTTTGTTCTGAGAGGAAAACAAGGGATGAGCACATTGAGTTTTGTACTGGTTTGACAGCAGACATGAGGGAAAGTCTAAGTCAGAATTACAATTTAATGAGAAAATTAGGACCAAGGCAATGATACAGAAACACTGCCTTAAACTGACAGAGTCAGGATATAACCTGACACCCTGTTGGTCAGGGTGGTGGTAGCAGTCCCATTAAATGGTGGCTGCAATCCTGTTGGAGTGATGAACGTGGCTCTGTCAAAGAAGTGATCCTGTAGAAGGGTCTGGTCTTCCTCTGAAGGTCCAGTGGTTGTAATGGAGCTCTTGTCCTCTGGGAATCCAGTAGGCAAGCTGCTCCTGGTCTTTCATACCTCAGCTTATATCCAGGTAGGAATGCTTGGTTCCTCCCCCTGGGCGGAGCATCCCACAATGGGATGATGGAATTTTATCAGTCCTGCAGTGATACTCAATGGCCCATTCACAGAAGATATCTCCCCTGGAGGGCGTTATCAGGGCTGAGTCATGGAAGAGATAAAGAACACTGCCCTGCCTTTTTATAACAGTTGATGAAGATGGGGATTGAAAACATGCATTTGGTTACATCTTACATTGCACCCTGAAACAGTGGGGTAATCCCTGCTCAGGGGGTGAACACCACCCCTCTTACCCAAACTGGCTCAGGTGTAAAACCCCTACCATGGGATGGCAACACACACACAGGGGAGAAAGTCACACTTGCCCTGCTCCAGGGGAGGTCTCTGTCCCTGTCACTCCCTCTCTCTCCCCCCCTTTTCTCTTTTTTTGATCTCTCTCTCTACCTCACTTTTACTGTTTAATAAAATCTACTTTGGATTTGGTCTCGTTAGCACCTTAATTGGGGCAGAGGCATCTCTCTACCAGTTTTCTTAACCATATTGCAACAATATTTTGGCACAGTGAGTTCAGGCATTGTTCTTTGACCCCAAGTGCCTTTGAGTACAGCATGGTTCCCTCCACTGAGGAGGTTGTGGTTCTTTCTGAAAGAACTCTGGGAAACATGGACACAGCTTCCTTTGAGCGACTCATGGGAGAACTGATGAGGAAAATGGCCATTGTGGGTGGCCAGGGTAAAGTAAATATTTTGTTGTCCTTCCGGAACAGTTTGTTAAAATCACTGGAGGAAAGGGAGCAAATGTTACCAGAGAGACTGACAAGGTTCATTCACACTGCGGTGAGGAACACAAGGCTGCTGAAAGTCCTATAAGATGCCCAGCCCAAGTTGCTAAATTTCCAAATAACTCCGGCCAGGGGTCTCTGGGAGGATTTTTTTGGAGAGTGTTCAGAGCTGGCAGATCTCTTGAGCCCCAGATATGTCCAGGCTCCCTAAGAGGAGCTTTTTCAGGGGCAGAGGACCTGTGATCACCCCTCGGGAAGGTCCCGGCAGTTCCAAATAGGGATGGCCCGTTACCGAAGGGGCGGGACATTGATTCTGGGGATCCCCATGAGAGCCGGGGCTGTGGAACGGGGGACCCCCGGGGCGGGGAGAAGGGCGATACTGGAGCTGGGGGACCCCCGACAGCCCGGAGATGAGGCGGAGACAGGACCCCCTGACCCTGACAGGGGCGTGTCCTGGGGTGGCTTCATGATGCTCGTACTGCATCAGTCTATTTAGCACAGAAATGAGTTCTGCACCTTTAAGGCTGGTTCTGAGAGTGAAGGGGAGGAGGAAGAAGCTGCAGTTTGTTTTCAGAAACTGCACTCACTCCTCTACATTCCATCTGCTGGATGGAGAGACAGCAGGACAGAGCTCTCCTTTGCTTTTAGTTAGTTTTTAGGTCTCTGAGGCAGAGAAGTTCCCTGGACTGTGGGTTTTCTTTTTCTTTGGAGCTGTTTAAACCTGCTCTGGACTGAACACCCAGAGAGCACCGACAGCATGCACCTTTGGCCCACCTGGCCGGGCCTGGGCCGTGGCATTTCCAGTGCTGGAGGGGCTGATAACAGACTGATAAGAGACTGATAAGAGGCTGAGTGAGCTGAGCTACAGACCAAGGAGACTTTATGAATTTCTCATCTCTTTTGGAGTAGCAGGAGGTAGTATTGCTTAATATTGTTCAATTTTTTTGCTGGTGAATGCTTTGCCTGTTAAATAAAGGGGTTTTTTTTAACTATTCTCTGAGGAAATATTTTCCCAAACTGGCCGAGGGTTGGGCTGCTGAATCTGCATTCTAGAGGAAACTCCTTTTGGAGGTTTTCAACCAAATTTGCCCTAAACCAGGACAGGGTGGTGGAAAGAAGGGGGAACCCCAAGTGGCTGGATTGAGGGGAGGCTGGAGAGGGGGACCCTGGGACTCCAAAAACTCCCAAAATCCAAAAGCAGGACCCTGGAAAGGGGGGATCCCCAGCAGCCCTGAGATGGGGGACCACCAGAACCTGAGAGGGATGAAACTGGACATGGGACACTCCTGGTAGCCTTTTTTTATTCATTCTTGATTTTGGGACATCAGGTAACTTCTAGAGATGGACTTGGGCAAGAGGAATCCCAGACTGAAGGCATTCACACCTTGTTTTTTCCAAACCAGGTTTTTCCCCAGACTATCTCATAGAGACATCCCCCCTGTCTCACTCTGGGTGAGCTCAGTCCCAAACTTGACCCAGATCCTGGTCTCAATCTCATTCCACATTTAGACATCCTCACAGTTCTGTATTTTATCTCATCCCAGTCTTAGACTTGTCTAGCCCCAGACCCAGTCCCAATCCCAGCCTTAAATCCAATCCCACTTTTAGCCTTAACCCCAATCCCAGCTCTAATCCAAATCTCAGCTCCAACTCCAACCCAAGCCCCAGTTGCAGCCCCTTCCTAAATCCTCAGCCCCAAACCAAATCCCAGGTTCAGCCCTTCTGGGGGTTTGGGGGTGTCTCTGTCCCTCTGACCCCAATGATGTTTGGGTGGGGTCACAGCAGGGCTGAGAGGGACAGAGACCCCCGAGCCTCCCCAGGTGTGAGAAGGTCGGAGAGTCCCCCCAGCCCCGAGCACCCTCAGCGGTGAGAGGGACACAGAGCCCCTGGTCCCCAGCCCTGCACAGGCATTGCCTGAGGCCAGAGGGATGGAGACCCCCCAAGCATCCCTCAGGACACGGGGACAGAGACCCCCAAGCATCACCTGGGCTGAGAGGGACAGAGACTGCCCCGAGCACCCCCTGGCACAGGAGTGAGAGGGAGGGAGACCCCCCAGGAATTCCCTGGGGTGAGAATGATGGAGACCCCCAGGGGAATGGCCTGGGGAGAGAGGGACAGGGACACCCCCTGGGGAATGGCCTGGGGTGACAGGGAAAGGGACACTCCCTGGGGAATGGCCTGGGGTGACAGGGACAGGGACCCTCCCCAGCCCCTCCCAAGCATCCCCCAGGGTGAGAGGCACAGAGCATCCTCTGGGCACCGGACAAAATAAACTTTGCAGAAATCAAACTTAACTCTGCATAAAATATTTCGATGAATATTTGCTTTTTCCACAAGTCACGTGATGAAAACGCAAACAAATCCCAAAATTTTATAAACTGACAATAGAAGCTATTTCATGGTGTTGGAAAAGAAATGAAATTTAGCAAAATGTTTAATTATAGTGAGTTGTGTGTGAATTGGTTTGTTAAAAGCAGTTTTGTAGCCGTTGAAAGTGTGTGTTGGGTTTTGTGTGTAACCTAGCAGGTAGTCTTAGGGATTTAATAAATATTTAAACTAGTGTAGGAAAGTAAGAATGCTAACCTGTCTGGAGGCAGCATACAATGCTCTTAGAATAAGATAAGCAGAAGATTTATGATTTTGTTTGTGAACTAAGGAATGTATTACAAGGGGTCTGTGGCTAGGCAAGGGGAACTGTTTCTTGGAGACCTTGTTATGAATTGCATGTATAAAAAGGGAAGCACCTATACGTGAAATTGGGGGCTCGGACTTGGGACGCTAGTCCACCGGCTCCCCGGGCCCTTAATAAAGCACCGCACAAAACTTGAAACTTATTCAATCGGGCAACAGCTTTCTGGCGACCACGGCAGGACTCCGAGGGTTGCCGGGACGGTTCGCGTCTTGATCCACTCCAAGCCGGCACCGAGCACTTCTCGGGGAGACATCGGTCGTGCCCGACCCCCGCGCCTGTCGGACAAACTGCATTAAGGTAAGCCCGAAGGTGCTTTATATTGGAAAAAGGTGATAATTGGATTTGGATTTGGTGGTTGATGAAAAGCCTAGGCTCTGGCCATAAGACATTTAAGTACGCAGGACCGGAACTCGCCTCCTGTTTTTTTTTTTTTAGGAAAGGATGGCGAGAATGTATATTGGTTTAAGGTATATTGGTTTATTGGGACTAAAGGTGGAATTAAAGGCTGTAATATGATGTCTTTTAAAACTTTTAAAACCTTAGTGCAAGCCAATGGTAAAATACCTGGAAATACACCATTAGGTTGTATATTGAAACGATGGAAAAGTGAGAGGTATTATCAAGAATTGGATAAAAGTAAAATGATAGATTATTGTAATCATTGATGGCCTGAAATGAGATTGGGGAAGCGGGATGGCCGGTGAATGGTACACTGGAATTGGGGATAATGGAATCTTTGATGCAATTTTTAAGGAGAAATGAGAAATGGGATGAAATACCATATATAGATTTTTTTTTTGTTTTATACCGGAAAGAGGAATGGCAAAAGGAGTGTGGTATTTTGGTTTTAGAAGTGAATGATGAGAGGGAGTGTGTGGGATGTTAAGAAAGAAAGGAGCGTAATTTGTATCCTTCAATCGAGGAAGATTTGTCCTATTGTATAGCACCCTCGAGGGTTCCGGTTGCTCCTAATGTGCCCCCTGCTCCCCCTGCGGATATAGCTATAAAAACGGGATCTAGTGAGAGTGATAGTGATGGTGATGATGGTGAAAAGAATGAGAGTGTTAAAAGAACTCCGTTAGCAGGGCGGACTCGCCAGGGAAGGAAGGGGAAGAAGGGGCCACAGTTAATTGCGCCGTTAAGGGAAGCTGTGGGACCACAGGGAGAAAGGATACTTATAAAGGTGCCTTTCTCCCCTGGGGATTTGGTAATATGGAAGCAATCAGCGAGGAGTTATCGGGAGGATCCTGAAAGGGTGGCAAGGGTGGTTAAAATGGTAATAAAGACTCAGAATCCGGACTGGAATGATTTACAGGTATTATTAGATACTATAATGGATTCCATGGAAAAGGAAATGGTTATTAGAGCCACTAGAGAAAAGGCTTGTGAGGAGATTCGGTTGCGACAACTAAATGAAACAGTTGACGAATTAGTACCTAGTGAGGAACCCAGGTGGGATCCAAACTCTACAGGAGGAATAAGGGCTGTAAAACGATATCAGGAATTGTTGGTGGAAGGAATTAGGACAGGAATACCTAAGACTATGAATTGGTCTAAGTTGTATTCGGTCAAGCAGGACAAGAATGAGTCTCCGTCTGCCTTTTTGGAACGATTAAAAGACATGGCTCCGAAGTTTACTAATTTAGATGTAGAGGATCAATCAGGAAAACTTCAATTGGTATTGTTGTTTATGGGGCAATCGCAAGAGGATATTAGGAAAAAGTTACAAAAGCTGGAAGGGGAGGATACTCGAAGTTTGGATAAAATGTTGGAGGTAGCGTGGAAGGTATACAACAACAGGGAAAAAGAAACTGCAAAAAGACAACAAGCTAGTATTCTGGCTGTAATGCAACAGGCAGGGGCAGGAGGAAGACCCATCAGGGGTCGAGGTCGGGGAGCAGCTAATTGTGGACAGAGGGGGATGGCAAGAGGTCGGGGAGGATTTGGGTTTGCACCTGACATGGGGAGGTTGGATCCAAACCAGTGTGCGTTTTGCCGACAATTGGGACACTGGAAAAATGAATGCCTGGTTAGAGGAGGTATGGGCATGGGAAACATAGGATAAAGGACAGGTCCAATGGGGAATGCTCCTGTGGGAGGGTTCACGGGAGGGCCAGCAGAGGTGACTCAAGCACTAGTTTTGGGAAACTATCAGAATCAAAGCTGACTAGACCAGGATTTGGGGGTAGTTTTAGAGATAGATGGAAAGGATCAAGAATTTATGGTAGATACTGGAGCCACATATTCTGTACTCAATAGACTATTGGGACCTTTGAGTGACACAACGGTACAGGTGGTGGGGGCAACAGGGAAGCTAGAGGAACAACCATTTTTACAACCTTTAAATCTTAGGTTTGGGGGGAAGGAATTAGATCACCAATTTTTGTATATGCCAAACTGCCCCACACCCCTTCTTGGCAGAGACCTGTTGTCCTGACTTAATGTGAAAATAATATTTGAGGGGGGAAGGGTGAAATTGGAAATACCTGAGGAACAAATAGCAGGCATTTTTGTGATCAAGGAAGTGGATGCCTCTCCTATTCCAGAAGAAATTGAGCAGGCTGTAGTACCCTGGGTATGGGAGTCAGGGGTCCCTGGAAAATCTAAAGCTGCACAGCCAGTAAAGGTGGAACTAAAGGAAGGGGCCCGACCAGTGAGGGTAAAGCAATACCCCTTGAAGCTTGAGGCAAGGAGGGGAGTAGCCCCGTTAATTAAACAATTTTTGGCTCAAGGAATATTACAGGAATGTGAATCGGAGTATAATACTCCAATTTTTCCAGTGAAGAAACCTAATGGTAAGTACTGTTTGGTACAGGACTTGAGGGCTATTAATGAAATAGTGAAAGACATACATCCAGTTGTTGCTAATCCTTACACCTTGTTAACATCTGTATCGGAGGAGTTTAAATGGTTCTCAGTGATTGACCTTAAAGATGCCTTCTTCTGTCGGTTTCTCGGCTGTTTAGGTGGCCTGGAAAGGCCCAGGGATGGCCTTGAAGAGCCGACGCTTCAAAGGACAAGAAGAGACTTCAGATCTTTTCTCGGTCTCGGTGTTTATTAATTGTTTATCTAAAAGATTTTCTTTCGGCCCAACAGAAGTCTGCACAGCATGTCAGCCATGGGCACACTGCGAGCCCCCGGGGCGGTCACCTATCTTTATACTCGAAGTTACGTACACAATATTTATTGTTTTTCCCCAATACCTTTTACCCTTATTAACCGGTGCACTTCTAGTAATAACCAATCCCAAAGTGCTAACATCACCTCAGAAGATGGAGGCCAAGAAGAAGAAGAAGAAGAAGAGGACATGCCCCAATTCCTCCATCTTACTTCTTTAGACCCCCCTGTACAGAAATCCTAAACCCTGTGTCTTACACTCTAATTAACTCATCCCTTCACCATTCACCCAGTGAAATCCTCCCATCCTCATACAGGTGTCGTCTCCTGTGTAGGATCAAAGTCCAGCCACCAGACGCTTCTGGCAACATTCCAGGACTCCCGAGCCCCCCAAGGGTGGTCTCGGCCTCTCTGCACCTCCGTCCTGAGGTGCTGAGATCCCACATCTCCCCCTTCTGTTTGCACCAGGAAGACCTCTTTTGCTATCCGATTCATAGCGCGTTTTAAACATGCAAATATGCATGGGACGACAAGTATGAGGACTAGGAGAACTATTAAAACATAGAACCCTACCCTTAAAATTCCTCTCCAAATGGGAGAGATGTCAAAGAACTCTACTGTTGCTTATTGCAATGAATGGAAAAATGATGCATACAAGCATCATGAAGCTCATGGCTTCGCTTCTGTGTGAAATCATTGTTTTGCTTTTCATTCAAGACTCTAGCAGAAAATTCCCCAAAGTCCTTAGTTTCTTTTTATTTCTCTTCTGAATTGCTCTTTGCAGTCTGAGTCTCGACTTCTGTCTGAGTACTCGTCTCTTTGTTTCCTGGATCAGTGTTCTCGTGTTCGAAATGGTTTCACGTGTCGTGCCGACACCCACTTCAGTCCTCGATCTGTGGAGATACAAGGCGAAACCCTTGCCCCCCACTAGGTGGCGCTGTCACAGGCCTCCCCAGCTCGGATGACAGAATGAACTCAACTGCCCCTTTTCCGGTCGACTGCCGTGTCTGAGATCTCATTTGAGACCGTGTTTGCTTGGCTTTTAATTCAGCTGAAAATGGAGCTTGAACACCAGAACGTCTCCCTTGAAGGGAAGGGACTGGAACTCCGAGGGTTTCAACCAAAGGCACCGAGTCTGGGGAGGGTGTGGAGCCGGGGGACGTAACACGGCCCCTCCTCGCCCGAGACGTCACAGGGGATCGTGCCCGCCCCCGCCCGCGCTCTATTCTCTGCGCATGCGTGCTCTCCGAGCCGCTCCCTGTCTCTCCCGAGCTGACGTCACTCTCTCCCCCTCGTTCCACCTCCGA
Source organism: Ammospiza nelsoni (assembly GCF_027579445.1). NCBI lineage: Eukaryota > Metazoa > Chordata > Aves > Passeriformes > Passerellidae > Ammospiza > Ammospiza nelsoni. The sequence goes on from NC_080666.1 coordinate 1,652,959, forward strand.
GGTCTCCTCCCCTCGGTCTGTCCCTGACTCGGTCTCCTCCTCCTCTGACACTGTGTCCCTGGCTCCTCCCACCGGCATGTGCAGCCTGCCTCCTGCTGGCCCTCGGGCCCGCTCCGCGATCCGAGCTGACCTCCGCACCGGGTCTGATGTCACAACCGCGCGCCTCCTGCATCTCACTACGGTGGCCCTTTGGGGCTGCACAATTTCCCCCATTTCGCCGTCCGTGTTTACCGCCCCCGCGCTGGTATGTGACACCCCCCTCCGGTTCTTGCGAGTTTTACCCGCCACGCGCGTCTCCGCTACCCTGCCGGCCGGGGCGGCCGCCGCCCCCGGCGCTGCGCTGACCAAAGCCGCACCGGAACTCGTGTCTCCTATTATCTCTTCATCCACGCTCCCCGCCTGCACCGCCGCTGCCTGGCCGCCCTGCCCTCTGCGAGAAAGCGCCCCCCCCGATCCCTTTTCTCCCCCCTGCACCCCCCCTTCCGATCCTGACTCCCCTGTACTCTCCGGGGTTTCAGGACGCTTTAGGAGTTTCTTGGGGTTTCTGGGTTTTGGGACCGGGGGCTTTAATATTATTTCCTGCTCTCTTTTCTCGAGAGCCCTTTCCCCCTGGCTTCTTGAGGCCAGAGCTAATTTTTTCCCGGAGCTTTGCTCCACCCCCTCCTTCCGAGGGTGCCGCAACTTTTCGTTGCTCTTCCAGTCTTTTTGACTGCACCGGGATGCCTTCCAGCATCAATCTTGCCGGCGAGAGCAGCTTTAACGCTGTCTCGTCTTTTTTTGTTGCTAAGAGATATAAATGTCTGTTAATTTCATGCCAAAACCCCACTTCGAATAGCAGGCATGTTTTGGCAAGTGGGTAGTTAAGCCTTGTCCACAAGAATAACTTTTAATTCTTTCTTTGGGATCCCTTCTGTGTATGCTTGAGCCACGCCTTGTAAGGCGGACAAAATTTCCCGTTGTTCCTGGGAGAGTGTGCCCCCCATGTTCTTATTTTTGACCTTCTCACCGAATCTGTCGTCAGAGCTGTCCGAAGGCTCCTGATCTCCGCCCAGCAGGTCACAGGAGAAGGAATCCAGAGGCGCCTTCCAGTTCCTTTCCAGACTGCTCTGCTACGAACTGTCTTCGGCAGAAGCTGAGAGATGTAATTCTCAGTGACTGCTGTTTTTTGCAGACTCTTCTGGCCGTTTTTTTTTTTTTCTTTTTTCTTCAGGCTTCTCTCCTCAGGAGCTATCAGTGCTCTCCTGGGAACTCGTCCTAGATCTAAGCTGCCCTCTTGGCTCTTCAGCTCTTCTGCTCTTCAGCTCTTCAGGGCTGATCCCCCCCCGAAAGGGTTGGTGGGGAGTAGCCCACACAGCGAATGCCACTTGTCGGTTTCTCGGCTGTTTAGGTGGCCTGGAAAGGCCCAGGGATGGCCTTGAAGAGCCGACGCTTCAAAGGACGAGAAGAGACTTCAGATCTTTTCTCGGTCTCGGTGTTTATTAATTGTTTATCTAAAAGATTTTCTTTCGGCCCAACAGAAGTCTGCACAGCATGTCAGCCATGGGCACACTGCGAGCCCCCGGGGCGGTCACCTATCTTTATACTTGAAGTTACGTACACAATATTTATTGTTTTTCCCTAATACGTTTTACACTTATTAACCGGTGCACTTCTAGTAATAACCAATCCCAAAGTGCCAACATCACCACAGAAGATGGAGGCCAAGAAGAAGAAGAAGAAGAAGAGGACACGCCCCAATTCCTCCATCTTACTTCTTTAGACCCCCCTGTACAGAAATCCTAAACCCTGTGTCTTACACTCTAATTAACTCATCCCTTCACCATTCACCCAGTGAAATCCTCCCATCCTCATACAGGTGTCGTCTCCTGTGTAGGATCAAAGTCCAGCCACCAGACACTTCTGGCAACATTCCAGGACTCCCGAGCCCCCCAAGGGTGGTCTCGGCCTCTCTGCACCTCCGTCCTGAGGTGCTGAGATCCCACATTCTTCTGCATCCCACTGGCAGTAGAGAGTAGGAAATATTTTGCCTTCGAGTGGGAGAGTCCTGATTTTGGGAGAAAGAAGCAGCTTACGTGGACGAGACTCCCACAGGGATTTAAAAATTCCCCTACTATTTTTGGAAACCAACTGGCCAAGGAGCTGGAGGAATGGAAGATAACCCAGGTAATAATATCCCCATCCTTGTATGTAGTCCTGCAGTACGTGGACGACATTTTTCTGGCTACTAAGGAAAGGGAAATGTGTGTGGAATTAACAATTAAATTACTCAACATGCTTGGCCAAGCAGGGTATCGGGTTTCTAAGGAAAAAGCTCAATTGCTCAGAAATAGCGTTATTTATCTCGGTTGTGAGATCACACAAGGGCAGAGACGTTTGCGAGTAAACCGAATAGAGGCAATATGTGCTATTCCTTTGCCTCGTAACCATCAGGAATTGAGATCTTTTCTAGGAATGGTGGGATGGTGTCGACTGTGGATCATGAATTTCGGTCTCCTAGCCAGGCCACTGTATGAGGCCTTGAAGTAGCATCATTTGGAGTGGACGACACAGCAAAAGAAGGCCTTCTAGGAATTGAAGCAGGCACTAAAAGAGGCCCCAGCTCTAGGACTCCCTGACGTGACCAAGGAATTCCAGTTGTACGTGAATGAGAGGCAAAAACTGGCATTGGGGGTCCTCACCCAGAAGGTGGGATCCTGGAAGAGGCCAGTGGGATACTTCTCTAAACAACTGGATCCGGTAAGTTCCGGGTGGCCCTCGTGTTTACGAGCTGTGGCGGCAACAATAATTCTTATTTAAGAGGCCCCGAAATTGACTTTAGGGGCAAAAATGAAAGTGTTTGTTCCCCATATGGTCATGGCCGTTTTGGAGCAAAAGGGGGGTCACTGGCTATCATCCAGTCAAATGTTGCAATACCAGGCTATCCTGAGAGAACAGGATGATATTGAAATAAGGACTACTAATCATGTTAATCCAGCAGAATTTTTACGCAGTGACCAGGAAGCTGGGGGACTGGTGCACAATTGCGTAGAGGTAATTGAACAAGTATATGCCAGCAGACCCGACCTAAAGGATGAACCATTGGAAGAACCTGAATGGGAACTATACACTGATGGATCCAGTTTTGTCGAGAATGGGACTCGCTATGCCGGGTATGCAGTGGTAACATTGGATCAGGTAATAGAGGCAAAGGCTTTGTTACCTGGAACTTCGGCCCAGAAGGCAGAGGTGATTGGACTCACCAGAGCCCTGTATTTGAGCAAGGACAAAAGGGTTAATATCTGGACAGATTCTAAATATGCCTTTGGTGTGGTTCATGTACATGGGGAATTATGGAAGGAAAGGGGGCTTTTGAATTCACAGGGAACCAACATCAAGCACCGGGAAGAAGTGCTACAGCTACTGGATGCGGTACACAGTCCCAAAGCAGTTGCAGTAATGCATGTTAGAGGACATCAGACTGTGGAAGGAGATGTTTACAGAGGAAATCGATTTGCTGATGTTACAGCACGGCAAGTGGGACGGGAAGTATGGACTCAAATGGCATTGGTACCGGTAAGAACAAATCCGGCTACCCCATACCTGAATCAGTAGCCCAAATATTCAATAGAAGATGGAAAACTAATAAACATGCTAGGGGCACAGAGGAATCAACTTGGGTGGTATGTTACACCAATGGGACAAATAGTGGTACCTACTCGCATAATGAAATTTATTTTGGAATCAGAACATAATAAATGTCATTGGGGGGCAGAAGTATTGGTAAAATTTTTGAAGAATGAGATAATCTCTAATCAGATGTTAACAATGGCAAAAAGAGTTAATGCAATGTGCCCAGTATGTTTGAAAAATAATCCAGTAGTTAGGAGACAAATACAAATGGGTAAGTTGCAAGTCGGGCTACAACCGGGAGATTACTGGCAAGTTGATTTTTCTGAATTGCCTGGGGCACAGGGATACAGATACTTGTTAGTGTATGTATGTACATTCTCAGGGTGGCCGGAAGCTTTTCCATGTAGAACTAATCAGGCTAAGGAGGTGGTAAAAACCTTGTTAAAAGAAATAATACCAAGATTTGGAGTACCTTTAGGATTGTCATTAGATAGAGGTCCGCATTTTATAGCCGGGGTAGTGCAGGAATTAGCACGACTGTTAGATATAACCTGGAATTTGCATACCCCCTGGAGACCTCAGTCTAGTGGGCAGGTGGAAAGGATGAATCAAACCCTGAAAGGACAAATCAAAAAGATTTTCCAGGAAGCTAAACTGCACTGGCCTCAAGCTTTGCCTTTGGCCCTACTCAGGATTCAAATTAAACCAAGGGAAAAGATAGGCATAAGTCCATATGAGATATTATATGGCAAACCATATCATGCAACTGTATTAAAAGGGGAGGTACATGTGAGTGGGGACCAGGCGATTGCAGAGTAGGTTATGTCACTTAATAAGATCTTGAATTCTTTAAGAAATACGTTACAGTGGAATAGACTGCTCACGCTGGAGAATTCTGTCCACGACATCCAGCCTGGGGACCAGGTGTACGTCAAGAAGTGGATCACGGATCCACTACAGGAATCATGGAGCGGACCTCACCAGGTGATGATGACGACCTACATGGCGGTGAAGGTCCAGGGGATGGATGCTTGGATCCATTACACCAGGGTAAAGAAGGCACCGTTCCAATGGGAAACCCAGATAGTGTCTCCAACCTGGATGATCTTCCGCGCAAAGCCGCCTTCTTAATTATATTACTGCTAGTAATCATGAGACTAGTACCCGTTCAAGGGTCTACTCTTGTACAGGTTGAAGAAACAAAGGTTACAGTCATGGAAGGGATGGATGTTCAATTAACTTGTGTTATATTTGACAGCCAGAAAGTTGAGGCCGGTGAAGTTATTGCAATATGGCAACGGGGGGCTGAAAGAAGCCGAGGCAAGATAGGAGTCGGTTGGGATCAGGATAAACAACATGGAAACACGGTACTGAATCTTACCAAGGTAACCACAAACGATACAGGGGAATATACATGTTTGGTCAAAATACGGGATAGTTTTGATTACAAAAGAGTGAGTATGAGGGTTTTGCCATGGACAGGGGATCATGCTGAAAACATAAAGGTTAATCCAGTATCAATGGCAGTGGACATGTGGGATGGGCCACCCCTCAGAATAAATTGTTTCGTCCTAGTAAGATCAAGATATCAAAGGAACCTTCGGGTCAAATGGTGGAAGCAAAATAGGGAACTGACCTGGGACAGAATAGAGGACAGGACCAGTTGGTGGGAGAAGGAAGGCAAAGGTTGTGGGTGGTCAAATGTCACTAATCCTAGAATAGGAAATGCATGGTGGAGGCATGACAGAATGATGTTATCCTTACAGAGACACGGTAGAAGGAGTAGACGGGAGGTTAATGATACAATAGAACGAAATACTGAGCAGGAAAACTTTGTGGTAGGATTAATTAGAGATTTTGGGATCATGCAGAACGTGACTAAAATAACAGCTTGCCTGCCATTACCACAGGCTGCAGGTGAACCAATTCCCTGGGGAATAATACTGGTAACCAAAATGCCTGAAACATTCAAGAATGTTTCATGGTCCTGCCAGTCAGTTCCCAAACCAGTAGATGTATGGAGGGATTTGTGTATGACCATTCGGGCTATGACTAGAGAGGAATGTGAAAAGAAATCCAATAATTATGGTTGGATTCAAAATACCAGGAGGTGTTTAATTGCAACCCCAATAGATGAGCCATGCAATACAGTATGAATAAGAACGAAATCCCACCAAAATGAGATGAGTTGTCAGAATGTCACACAGAATTTTGACACCTGGAATAGCTGGAAGACATTATGGGGACCTAGTGTTTTGGAACACTATAATTACCTTGGGGAAGTACAATGGTGCATCCAATGGTCAGGAGTAAAGAATCAGTCACATTATAGGGCCCTTATCACGTCTACATCTTCCCGAGAGTTCAGACCGCAGAAAGAGGATTGGAATTGTACTGAGGTTTTTACATGTGATACACCGGAAGACCGAATCGGATTGGTACCGGTGAAAATGGCATTAAAGTGGGGATGCGAGTGTAGGGGGTATGATCACACGGTTAGCAGAGAATCCATGGATGGACCTATAGATTGCAGATATACTACTGTGCATAGCCCTGGAAATTTAGTCTGGGTGTTGGGACACGGAGAGTGGACCACACATTTACCTCTAGATGGATCAGTAACACAAATCACCCTAGGGGTTCCCACATTGTGTCCATACTGGAAACAGAATAGATTGATCCAAAGGAAAGGACTCAGAAAGAGGGAAGAATCCCTAGAGGAGCAGTGGCATGAACCTGGCTCAGGAGTGCAATTTGGATGTATATTAGAGTCATTATTCCCTCCGGTAGCGACATATTGAAACAGGGAAATGCTCAACAATTTTTTAGGACAGACAGAAAGGTTGGCAGCAGCTACTAAGAAGGGATTTAAAGATCTAAATTTGCAATTGCAAGCTACATCAAGAATGACCCTACAAAACAGAATGGCATTGGATTTGCTACTGTTAAAGGAACATGGAGTTTGTGGTTACCTGAGTAGGAGAATAGATCATTGCTGTGTACATATTCCAAATGTTACACTTGAAGTTGAGAAAGATATTTCTCAACTGGCAACAAAAACCAAGGAAATTGAAAGTGGAAGCACAGCATAATTGGATAGGAGCAGTATTTGATTCTTTGGGGCTTCACCTGTCTGGCTGGATTACGTCTGCTATACAGTATGTACTAATGTTTTTAGTATTTTTAGTGACTATATGGATTGTATATAGATGCCTCTTAGGTGTGATTGAAAAGGAAAAGAGGCGATCTCTCCGGTTGCTGAAGGCGATGACCCGCGGGTGGCAGAATGAAGAACACTCCCCACCTCGTTATGAAGGTGTTACTGTTGATTGAGCATCCTTGCAGCAGGACTGAAGGATGCTCAAAAGGGGGGAAATGTTGGAAAGAAATGAAATTTAGCAAAATATTTAATTATAGTGAGTTGTGTGTGAACTGGTTTGTTAAAAAGTAGTTTTGTAGCCGTTGAAAAGTGTGTTGAGTTTTGTGTGTGTAACCTAGCAGGTAGTCTTAGGGATTTAATAAATAATTAAACTAGTGCAGGAAAGTAAGAATGCTAACCTGTCTGGAGGCAGCATACAATGCTCTTAGAATAAGATAAGCAGAGGATTAATGATCTTGTTTGTGAACCAAGGAATGTATCACAAGGGGTCTGTGACCAGGCAAGGGGAACGGGGAACTGTTTCTTGGAGACTTTGTTGTGAATCGCATGTATAAGAGGGAAGCACCCATACATGAATTTGGGGGCTCAGATTTTGGAACATGAGTCCCCCTGTTCCCCGGGCCCTTAATAAAGCACCCACAAAACTTATCCGAGTTTTGTGTCATTTATTAATCGGGCAACACCTGGAGCTGTGTGTATAGGAGGAAAGTTGAGAAACTACTGTGGAGGTCTGTAAAAAGGTTTGAGTGGAAGCGAGATAGGGCAAGGAGAAATAAATAATGAGAACTGACCAGAGCAAAGAGGTTCCTAAATTAGCCCCTTTTGGGAGGGGCTCACTGGGAGAAGGCTGCCAGTAGGAGCAGATCAGAAAATAAAAAAATTTATAATACTTCATTGCTGTTAGTACTGTTTTAAAATAGGAGGATAAATGGGATAGAGTTTTTTTGTATGCTGAAATGTCTTTTTGTTTTAAGAAATCACCCGGAATGGCAAAGAGACTGTAAGATCAGACCACCCTCTGGTCTTGGCCCTTGAAAAAGGAAAACAAGGCAAAGAGAAAGCAAATCAAACATGTTGTTCAGCATGCAGCATAAGATAGCAACATATGAAATAAGGCAAGGATTATCATGCTGAAATGCAAAGCAATCACAGTTCACAAAATGAGTACATATGATTTGCTAAAGGCTCCTCCCAAGGTAAGGGAGGAAGGGTAAAGATGACCTCCCCAAAAGGGAAGAATTTTTGTCGACACAAGGGTCATATACTCAGTTTTAATAAAGCTTTAGTACCTGTGGAGAATGTTGATGTTGTAGTGTGGGGAATGAACAACTGGCCAGTCTGAAAAGGCAAAACAACCACAAGGCAAGCACACATCTTGACCCTGCCTCCTCTTGGAATTTCCATGTGAATACTGCTGGAATCCAGGAGTTGGTAGCTGTGTGTGCTTCTCTGTATCTTTTTTGTCTTTCTTGCTTTCTATGTCTTTTTCTTCAGTTTTTGTGCTCCTGCAAATTTTGATTAACAATAAATTGAACAGACTTAAAGTTTGTGAGGTTGAATGGGCCAAGTCAGCACTTTGAGAAGTGTTTTTTGTTGACTGTCTGTCATCGTTTGACATGAGAAGAATTTTAAAAAGTAATACAAAACTTTTTGTGTTACTGACAATCTATTAAACCACTAAGATACTGAACACGTCTCTGTGAAACACAAATGTTAAAGATGAAAAAGCCCTGGAACCTCCTCTTTCTTTTCCAGTCAACAAAGAAGCAGCGAGCCCCAGCCTCCATTTCAACCAAACCAAATCAAACCAAACCAAACCAAACCAAACCAAACCAAACCAAACCAAACCAAACCAAGCAACCCTGCCATGGGCTGAGCCCCTTCCCTCCTCCCCAGGCTGCCCCGCTCCCCATCAGCTCCACTCTAACCAAACCAAACCCCAACAACTACCAAACAGGAAAACAAAAGAGGCTACAAAACCCCAACCAGAACAAAGCCAGGCACAGCTATTAAAATCTTACCACCAAGTCCCCTCCCCTCAAAACAACTAAAACACAAACCCCTACAACCTACAACCTGTAAAAAATAACCCAGCAACTAAAATTAAACACAAAAAACCCCCAAAACTATCAGTAAAACCAATTCTAACACAACCCAACCACAATTTCCACCAGAAGTTACTGGCAGGTCAGGTGTTAACCCTTTCTATACTTCAATCCTCTCTCAAGTAAAAGGAAAAGATAATACAAGCATTTCAAAAAGCAACATAAAATCATGAAAGTCAATAGAGGAGAAATGAACTCCCCCAAAAAAAAAAACCGAAGAAAAAATACCTTAATCTTACAACTAAAATCGTCTTATAAACTATAAGGAAAAACTCTTTTTCATTATAACACATAAAACTATTAAGATATAAAAAAATTGAAATTAATATAGTACTAAAACTTCCATACTGAAATAAACAAATGTTAAAATAACTGTAATTTCATCAGAAGTTCATACAGAAATTAAAATGTAATCCAGTACCACCAAGAGAAGATCTCTATTCCCAGAGATAAAAAAAGAAATTTAAATTATATTAAAAAAAATTTTACCTTTAAAGAATTAATCTTTAAAACAATACCCCATAAGTCAACATGGCTCATCAACTAGCTGTAAAAAAGCTTCTGGCAATAAAAACAACTTCACAATGTTTTGTTAGCCCAATTATCCCATCGTAAAAAAACCAAACAATATTAACAGTAGTAGCAATTTTAATTGAATAGTTAAAATAAAAAAAAAAATGGATACAATATAATTTGATTAAAATATGGGGTAATTTGGTTCCAATAATAGCGCATAAGCAAAAGATAACCGCGGAGTATGGAGGGCAGGGTTTTGGGACCCTTGCCACATCATGTACAAGCTTGCCAAGTGAAAATCACCCCTTATATACCATGTGTCAATGCCATCTCCTCCTATTTTCAGTTCATCATATCTCTATCTCTGCCTTCATTACCACCTTTACCACGCATGCGCCGCCACTTGGTTTGGTGGTCGCACAAGTCTTTGGGGGTCGTCACTGATGAAGGCCCTTCAGTCTTCTTCATTGTCCTTTAATTCACCTTTGGGTTACACATGCGCAACAAGCCAGTACAATGTAAGCCAAGACAAACATATCACTGCATCTACATATCAAGGCGATAAATCCCTTATAATTAGCATTTTCTGGGACCCAACCAGATTTTGCTTCCTTTCTGCTCATTTTTAGCAACTGTATCTTCAGCTTCTTTCCTCCTGTCCTTGTGAACATCTGCCGGGAGAGGGGGGTGGTGGGGCCCCTCCTCTCCCCTCTTCTGTCGATGGAAGGAGACCAGGACATCAATTAGATCATCACAGGCCCAATTTCATTGATCAGTACGGCGGGTTAAATACAGTTAATAATGAGCTTCATACATATTGCAAAAGTTGAGCTCAGGATTGGTCAGTTACATATCAGCACCTACGCCTACTTCTGCATTCCTATGGTTCTACTTTTGATACTTTCTCCATATTCTCAGGATATATTCAGGAATAATCTCTACTTCCTATCCTCATGTTGCAGCAAGGTCACTGCTGACCTTTCCTTTCAGCTTGCTGACTGCTGACTTTCCTCCTTCAGCTTAACCAGCGGTATTATGTCAGTATGGCCTTTCTCAGCTAACCAATTATTAATAATACTCTCCACATTTCCCCCATTTTCTTCTTGTGCAAGGAGATTAGTTTGCCATGTTTTTGCTATTGTACGACTGACCATGTTTTGAATACAGTTAAAGATACAAGGCAAAATAAGCAAAAAGAGTCTAAGTCATGTATGCTACATTTTTTCCTGTTTGAATTTTGACTCAGCTGCATTAGCAAGGACACATTAGGGTGAAACAATGACAATTTCCCAAAAAACAGGGTCCACCCTGTGGTTTAGCTGGTATACCATTCCACGCCCTGTCTCCACAAATCAAGAATATTCCTGTGGGTAATTTCATTGGTGCTGTGATATTTGTGCCGTTACATTGACTGTAATGCTGTGGAGAGAATTCACTCACATTCAGGGATGAATCTAGGGTAGCCCATGTTTCTTTAGGTTGGTTTAAATTCTGAGCAACCCAAAAGTTTGAAGCTAAACCATCCGCCAGCTGTAGTGTTAGACATACTGGCGTTTGTACTTCCAAAAAAATCCAATTCCTCAGGAGGAGAATGCAAAGAGGTGTTAAGTGATTGGATTAGTAAGCATTGACGATAGCCATCACTCTGACTTGCAGTATACCCTTGTTGTACTGGCAATGTGATGTTTGACATGTTAGACATACATAAGGTTTGATTGTTTATCAAACTGCAAAATTCTCCACGAGACCATACCGGAAGTCCCACCAGGCATGTTCGAAATGGGTTAGTGACTCCTCCAAGACTAAGACAAAGTGATGATTGGTTAGTTTGATTAGCAAGTGTCACCCATAAATTTTCTCTTGGTTGACTAAAGTGTGTTATTCCTACTGCTTCACTTGCTACAGCATTGAGCAGTATAACAAGAACAAACCTCATTTTTCTTTCTGCTTGCTTTGTTTTTCCTTTCTTCACTGTCTTTTCCCTGGTTTGCTAGATTGTCTATTGTAAGGTTGAGTCAATTATTGAATACACTGATCTAATTCCAAATCAGCATCCTTGCTTACAGGTATAGCATGAGGTAAGTTTGAAGGCAAATCAGCTTTACAGCGAGCTACTATGATGCGTGAGGCTTTATTAATTTCAAATATTCTAAGTATTTCCTGCAACTTCCACCTAAGATATGCTATAACCACTTGTTCTGCACTCTCAAAGAGCTGTAATCCTGTCTGTCCTGGCAGGCCAGTACTTTGTTCAAGAGCTCTAACCCAGAAATAATTTCGAATCCACTTTCCAAAACAAGGTGCACACCATAAATAGTCTATTGACCTCTGTCAATACCAATAAACCTTATTACAATCTGCACAATGCAAAGCTATCCATGCATAGCACTTATCAACATCACTTTTACAAACATAACAAGGAAGTGAATGTAAGTAAGGACCAGTATAAAAGTCTGGTTCTTCAACCCAATGCAACCAATTCAATGGTGGTGATTGCAAAGCCTCTTCAGCTTTTTTACTATATGAGGCTAATAGTTCAAGCTCTTTCTTTAATACGAGGTGTATCTTATTTCGTAATCCTAGTTCTTGTTCATTATCTTCTTCAACAACTATATCCTCCCGAGTGTCCCACAACTGTAAAATTGTCCTAATCATAGAAAATTAATTAGCAATCACTGATATCCTTATTTAGATAAGGTCATTCTCTTTCTTGCCTTCTTTTTCTTATCTGTCTTCAATCTTGCTGCTCCTAATTTTACTGGTCCTGCCACTTGCAAACTCAATTTTTGCAACTTGTCAATGCAGCAATTTAATGCTCTATCAGGATTCCCCTTGAAGGGTCCTACAATTGAATGCTGTGTTAAAGGCACTCATTTCCTACACCTTATAGAAACTATACGTAATTTACTTTGAACCTTAATTCTATTCACAATACATTGTACCTCCCATCGATAATATACAAGAATTTTCTGTTCAGGAGACTCATAAAGATTTAAAGCTATATATGCATTTTGCCCTGTTTGTCTCCTTAATTCATCTTGCAAGCTTTTACCCCACGTGTGCTCGTGCTTAAAAGTGTGACACCACAAATCCCATAATAATGATTGTTCTATCCAAAAAGTTCTTTCACAACCCCCACAACGTAGAGCTATCCAGTCAGCACAATGTGGATTGTGACAGTCAAGGCAATGTTCTTTCGCTGGATTTGTTAAGCGAAAAGTTGATAATGAGTCAATAAAACAAATCAACTCCTGGGCTGTCCGGTAGTGATGTGTCAGTGCTCTGTCCACCGCTTCCAAGTACGCCTTCAATTGTAACAGTAGCAGTCGTAGGACTAGAAGCAGTTTCTTCCCCAGTCGCTCCTTGTCCTCCTCTGTGAGGTGGTCCACTAGAGGCTGCATCAAAAACAGGTTTAGTCCACTTAGCAGGCCCCCACAAGGGCCCTGTAGGTGAGGAAATACAAAGATACCCCCGACCTCAATATAATACTTTTGCAGGTTTTTCCCATAATCCTGTACTTGGGTTCTTATACTTAACCCAGACCTCTGTTTCCTTAGTATTTTCCTGACCTGACCTCGGATGATGTTTAATTGCAGGAAGGGTATCGTCTTCCCCAAAAATACATAAATGATTAATCACATACAAAACCTTAGCCAAACATGCTTGTGTTTGATGATGGAAATAGAGGCCAATGTTGTGGCCACACTTCTGGAGAAATGATGCTGGTATCTGCTCCTGTATCTAATAATCCATAAAGGGTAATGCTTTGATGCCCATAGGTAATTTCAACATTTTGCTTTGGTCTATTTTGTAAATCCACAGTCAAAAGTATAACACCAGTAGAGCCAAAACCTTTTTCATCCCGTGTTTGCCCAGTAAATGATTGTATTCCCGATGTCATTTGTGATAGCCGTACCAATTGTGCGATGCGTTGTCCTTTTGTTATTTTAATCTGAGGATAAAGGGTGTAAACCATGATTTGTATTTCTCCTGTATAGTCTGCATCAATAACACCAGTCAAAACAAATAATCCCAACATGGTTGTGGAGGAACGTCCTAGTAATAATGCTCCACATGTTTGTCCATTTAATATAAGAGGACCTTTTACTCCAGTTGGTATCCTCTCAGGCCGGTTCGTCATTAGTGTGACGTCTACTGCTGCTGATAAGTCCAAACCGAGGCTCCCTGCTGTTGCAGGTTGCAGACAGGAGGTAGCAGCGATGTTACGGCAGCAGCTGGTGTCTCTGATGTCACGGCGGCAACTTGTGTCTGTCCCTCATTGCCTCATCGGTAACACTTGATGAATGGTCTCGAAACTCCTTGTGTGAATGCCAGTGAGCCGCTTCGGAGAGGAGCAAGAGCAGCTAACACCTGACTCTGAGTAGACTCTGCTTGCTTTTGTAACCCTAATCCTAATTCCTTTAAGGCTTCTGCTATAAATGCCTGTGAAGCTGTTGGCATCAATGCCATTCGCTCTAATGCTTCCTCAATAGTCCAATTTGCCCCTAAAGTAGCTAACACACTTTGTGTTGCTGGATTGCTATTTTGCAAAGCACACTGCTTCAATAGCGCCCTGCAACACCAGCCCGATCTATAGCAGTAGCTGTTCTATTGATAAAATTTCCAAATGATTCTTCTCTACCTTGTTTAATACCCATATAAGCCGGTAACCCTCCTGGCTCTTTAACCATATCTATTGCAGCACGCACTAACCGCATAGACTCTCTAAGTTTACCTGCTCCCGATATCATCTGTGCCTCTGTACGCAAATATGCCCCTAAGCCCATCAGCTCCTCTACTGTTACTCCATGTAATGGGTCTCCCTGGGCTCGTTGTACAGCAACCGACTCATTAACCAGAGCTTGCCAATGTGCATTAAACAATAACTGCTGATGCTGAGTGAATATCAACCAAACTATTCCTCTTAAATCATTAGGACATAAAACCTGAGTATTAAAAAGATAATCTAACATTTGCCTAACAGGTTCACTTTTTACTCCAAACTGACTAATCGTAGAACGTAGCTGAGTTAATAGCTTCCAATCTAAGGGAGTATATTCTGCTATATTATGCATAAGGTTCCCCTGTGCATCATACTGTGGTGTGTATGTGATCGGACATGCAAGACAAAAAGCTATTTCCACCGCCTCACCATCCCCCATTTGCATCACTTCTTTTGCCAAAGCAGCCCAAGCTTCCCTCCTCTGTTTAGCCATCTCCCCCCATAGATCACGGTGTGCCCCTGGGATGGGATCTGACTCTTTAAGGGTGCTATGCTGCTGGCGCTTCGGTACAGACACCGAGTTTTTGTACGGGGAAGGCAGTGGAGCAGAGGCTGGCTCATGCGGGGGAAGTGGCTTCCCCGCTGGAGCTGACAGTTAAACCGGAGCCGGCTCGAGCGGAGCCGGCTCGCGTGGGGGAAGCGGCCCCCCCGCTGAAGCTGTAACCGGAGCCGGCTCACTCGGGGCAAGCGGCGGAGGCAAAGCTGGTTTGCTCTTACTTCCACCATCCGACTCGCCCTCCCCCTCTGACAGAAAGGGTGCAGACGGTTCCACTGTGCCTATAGGAAAATCCTCCACACCATTTTTCTGGGGACCCTTAGGCATAAGTATCTTAGTTACAGAAGGTGCAAAGGGATCATCCTCACGACCATACCCTATATTCCTCTTATGAGCTTCTGTCGCCCTTTCTGCTGCCTTTCTCTCAGAGACCTGCTGAAGTAACGTGTTATACACCACCCGCCATAACTTCCCGAATTTCTTTGCTGACTTATCATCGTCTAACACTGTATCCCACAGTATTTCCACAAACTTCTTCCACTCTGCTAGCTCATGAACTGTATGCGGATTAGAAAGATACCTTTAGCATGGCCATAGGCTAATAACCCTGGTAATTCCTTTTTTAAATCTATCCCTTTTATTCCTCGCTGTTCTAAATACGCGGCGAATAAATCGTATGCCGATTGCCTATCCATACCTATTAGTCAGCGCGCGCTGTTGCAGCTCTCCAGGCTCCTGCGACACGTATTGGCTTGAGTCACCGTTGTGAACCTCAAGGGTGCTTCAAATTCTGGCACCATCCCGGCTGCAAGGAACCAAACCCAACTTCCTCGACCGTGGCGTAATCCCCTTTTTCTTTTAATCCGAGAAAAAAGGGCAGAAATTCGGCGATGCCCGCATTCTCCACCATTTGTCGATGGAAGGAGACCAGGACATCAATTAGATCATCACAGGCCCAATTTTACTGATCAGTGCAGCAGGTTAAATACAGTTCATAATGAGCTTCATACATATTGCAAAAGTTGAGCTCAGGATTGGTTAGTTACATATTAGCAACTACGCCTACTTCTGCATTCTTATGGTTCTACTTTTGATACTTTCTACATATTCTCAGGGAGAATCTCTCTTCCCTATCCTCATGTTGCGGCAAGGGCATTCTGTCCTTGCCTGTCATTGGTCACCGACTGCTGAATTCTCCTTTCAGCTTACTGTCTGCTGACTTCCCTCTCTCATCTTAACCAGCGGCATTATGTCAGTATGGCCTTTCTCAGCTAACCAACTATTAATAAATCTCTCCACAGGTAGGGTCAAGATGTGTGCTTGCCGTATGGTCAGTCTTCAATACTACTTGGTCCTCCTGGGCCCTTTCTCCAGGTGGGACTTGGGCTCATTTGGTCCCTCAGAAGCTGGGCTGGGGGCTGCAGAGGTGGCTGTGGAGCATTGCCTGTGCTGTGCCAGGGACTGGCAGACACTGCTGGGCTGGGATAGAGGCTCTGGGGCGATTGAGGTTCCAGGGCAGGGCAAGGCTGGACCTGCCCCTTCCTCCCTCACACATGAAATGTTTTGAGCCAAAAATCTCCTTCAGTCTGTCACAACAGGCAATGTTGGAGGTTGAACCCCAGTTCTGGCCATGGGCGCCTGAAAGAGAACGGCAGTTCTTTTCCATAGGAAGGAAAGCACAGAGCCCCAGTGTTTGGAAAGCTGGTGAGAGCCTCACAAGGCCAAGGCCAGCCAGACTTGTCAGCAATGGTAGATTTTGTCTGGGAGCAGTCTTTGGATATAGGGAATTTTGGAGGTGACAACACAATCTCAGCCATGGACACCTGGAGAAGCAGAAAAGTCCTTTCCCATAGGAAGGAAAGCACAGAGATTTCCCCAATGTTTTGGGGACCGATGGGATGTGACCCTTGTGAAACCACTGCAGCCAGATTTGTACTGGCAATATTCCTATGGGAACAATCCCTGGATATAAGGAAATTCGGAGGAGAAATCCCAAATCTGACCATGGGTTCCTGGAGGAGAAGGAGAGTTCTTTTCCATAGGAAGGAAAGCATGGAGTCCCTGTGCTTCAGCAGCAGATGAGAAGAGATCCTCAACATGCCAGGGTCAGCTGGACCAGTCAGGTGGCCCCTGGGAGGCCAAACCAACCAGACCTGTCCTTTGTTCCTTTGGTTTTATGGGGCCCCACACTGTCACAATGGTGCCTTGGATCTATGAGGCCTCACAGTGCCATAATGGTGACCTGTTTCTATGGTGTCCAGAAGTGTCACAATGGTCCCTTGATTACAAGAAGACCTGCAGTGTCACAATGGTCCCACTGATTCCATCAGCCCTTGCAGTGTCACAATGGTCTCCGTGGTTCCCCACGTCCCACAATGTTATTTGACTCTTCTTTTCCATGAGCCTTGCAATGTCACAATGGACCTTCGGACCCTGGGGGTTTGCAGTGTCACAATGGTCTCTTTGGTTCCATCGTGTCACAATGGACCACTGATGACAGGAGGCCACTCTGTGTCACCCTGGAGCTTTGGTTCCATGCAGCCCTGCAGTGTCACAATGAACCCTTGGTTCAATGGAGTTCCACAATGTCACCATGGCCTCGAGGTTCCATCAAGCCCTGCAGTGTCACAATGGTCTCCTTTGGTGGCCCAGTGTCACAAGGGACCACTGATGACACGAGGCCCTGCAATGTCACAATGGACCTTTGGTTCCATGCAGCCCTGCAGTGTCACAAAGGACGTTTGGTTTCACAAGGCCCCACAGTATCACAATGGAGCTCTTGGTTTATGGGGACCCCCAGGGTCACAATGGTCTCACTGCTTCCATGAGGCCCTGCAGTGTCACAGTGCTTTGCTTATTCCATGGCGCCTCATAGTGTCACAATGATCTCCATGATTTCATGAGTCCCCTCAGTGTCACAATGGCCCCTTGGTTCCATGAGGCCGTCAAGTGTCTTAATGCTGTCTCCATGTTTCCATGAGCCCCTGTAATATCACATTGGACCTTGGCTCCATGGAGTCTCGCAGTGTCCCAATGGCCCCTTGGTTCCATGACACCCCAAAGTGTCACAATGGTCTCAACAGTTCCATGAGGCCCTGTGGTGTCACAATGGACCCTTGGTTTCATGGGATCCCTCAGTGTCGCAATGATCCCTACATTCCATGGAGCCACAGTTTCAGTAGGGTCCCCTTGATTCTGTGAGGCCCAGCAGTATCACAGTGCCCTCCATGATTCCATTACGCCCCACAGTGTCACACTGGTCCCTTGGTGTCACAGGGCCCCACAGTGTCACAATGGTCCCTTGGTCTCACAAGGCCCCACAGTGTCACACTTGTCCCTTCGTCTCACAGGGTCCGACAGTGTCACAATGGTCCCTTGGTTCCATGGGCCCTGTGCTGCTGCATTCCTCCCTCCCCTTCTCAGGCCGCCCTGCCAGCTGAGAAATGCTCCTTGAGCCTCGGCCTTGGCCAACAGCCCCTGGGCTCAGCTCCTCTGCAGCTCATCACAAACACTGTCTGCTCCAGGCACTGCTGCTGCCCAACCAGCTTCTGGTTCCTCTAGGAGCAGCCCTGGGAGCTGTTTCTGCTCCCTCAGGGGCACAACATCCCTGTTCTCACACTGCCAAAGGAAGCTGTTGGTGCCAAGTGCGGCCAGGATGAACCATTGCTGGGACTGAAGCCCCTCTCTTGGGGCCCTGCAAACAGCGCTCCAAAGGGAGCCCTTGGAGCTCTCCTGGGCCAGCGACTCCCTCTGAGTGGGGCCTGTCCCAGCCGGGAACTCTCCCGTTTGCTGCACTCGGGGATCCTGAACAACAACGGAGCCTGGGCCGATCCCCCCACTCCTCCAGGCTCAACCCTTCACCTTTGGGGAGATGCCAAAGCATCCACAGGGAGCATTGCCTGCCCTCAGGGGAATCTCTCACAGGTGCCTTGCTATTACCGGGCCTGTGTGGGTGCGGCTGGTGAGAGAGAGACGGTGAATCTTGTATCTTGAATCAGAAGGCATATTTATTAATATATTATATAATACATTATAGTTATACTAAAAAGAATATAGAGAGAGGTTTTGCAGAGCTGCTAGCTAAGCTAAGAATAGATAGAAAAGAAATCCACAACAAAGCTGTGGCCAAGGACTCAGTCCCCTAGCTTGCACTGGTGATTGGCCCTTAATTATAAACATAGGAAATGAGCCAATCAAGGTGTCCCTGTTGCATTCCACAGCAGCTGATAATAATTGTTTACCTTCTCTTCTGAGGCCTCTGCCTTCCAGAAGACACAGAAATCTGAAAGAAAGGATTTCTGTGGAGAAATGTCTGCGACACCTTGCACTGACTCTTTGCGTCTGTGTGCACACAGGAGTGCCTGTGCTGGGGAAATGTGGCAGAAATGCTGCTCTGTGAGGGGTTGGAGTGCCTTGGATAGCTCAGTCAGTCAGGCCTGTAAGTGAAGTTAAGTCACAAGGTCTAAGCTAAGTTAAATGCTGCTAAGAGTTGTTCTATTGCTAAGTTGTTAAGTCTTAGTTATTAGCTAAGTTAAATGTTTTTAAGTGTTATTACTCTGTTAAATTGCCAAGTCATAGGTTTTAAGTTAGGTCAAATACTGTAAGGTGCTGTTCTTTTGCTAAATTGTGAAGTTGAAAGTATCAGTTAAGGTTAAGTCCTGTTAAGTTTGAGCCCTGTTAAGCTTTTGGGTCATATTCCTTTTATCCTTGCCCCCACTGTTCTTGTGTCACACACAGATACAGGGACAGTTCTCTATACATTTCTGGTTTTATTGCCTGGATTGTGTTTGGTTTTGTTGTTGCTTTGTTTCCTTGGTGTGCCTGAAATGTCCCCTCAGGAGCAGAGTGAGTCTTGCGAAGGAACTTTGTGCTGCTGTCCCTTAATATTACATCTGGTTTTTGCTGCTCTCTTGTTGGGGATATTTTCAGCGCTCTCAAGGCCTCGTTCATAACAGGGTGAAGGAGCCCTGGCCCAGGCTCTGGCCCTGGGGACACGGGGACGCTGCCGGGGGTTCCCTGTCCCCCTGTGCCACTCCCAGGGCCCCGGCCCCCCGTCCCAGTGTCAGGCTCTGGGGTCGATCTCGTGGAACATCCTCTGGGGGAGGCTGCGGGGCTATGGGCGGGGGGACCCGGGGGGACAGGGGACCCCGCTGTGCACGAACAGGGTTGGACTGCTGTGGGGGAACTGTGAGGGGGGCCAGGGCAGAGTGACCTCCCCACTGACCTCACACAGTCCCTGTGGTGTCACACTGACCCCTTGGATATCATGCAGCCAATGTCATAGAACCACCTGTGATGTCACACACCTTCCTGGGATGTCACATAGCTATCTCTGTGATATCATATTACCCCTGTGACATCACAACGCCCACCTTGATGTCACATGGACATCTCTGTGATGTCACACTGCCCCTGTGATGTCACAAAGCCTCCTGAGATGACACAAAGCCCATGTGATGTCACAGAGCCAACTCTATGATGTCACCCTGTGATGTCATACAACAGTGCTGTAATGTCACAGAAGACTGCTATGTCACAAAGTTACCCTGTGATGTCACAGTCTGTTCTGTGATGTCAGAGCCTGCCCTATGATGTTACACAGCCACCTGATCATGCTACAACCCATTCTCTGATGCCACAGAGCCACACTCTATGATGGCAGAGTCTGCTGTATGGCATTACACCCTCCTCTGTGACATCACAGCCAGCTCTGTGATCTCACAGAACACTCAATAACTCAGTTACATTGAAACAGTGAAATTTCTTGTATTTGAAGAGATTTCTGTCAGGGACACAACTGAGAAAGTGTCCCCAAGTTCCAGTCAGAACAGAACACTGGAGGCAATGATGGCAGGTGGAGACAAGCAAGGCATAGGTGTCTCTGGTGCTGAGCAAACCTGGATGTGTTTGAGGAATGCAAAGGGCCCAGGCCTGAGCCCCAGCCCCTGGCCAGGCAGATGCTGTCCCTCCCTCCTTGCTCAGGGCTCTTCCCAGGATGGGCACTGGCACGTGGGGATGTGCAATGGCAAGGGCAGGACCATGGGGCGGCCCCTGCCAGGCTGCTGAGCAGGGACAAGGAGGCAATGAGGCCCTAGCCCTGCAAGGGTCACTTGCCCCCTCGTGGCCTCAGGCCCAGGGCCAGCAGCCACGGCCAAAGTGCTGCCCAAGTTGGCTCTGGCAGGGCTGTCTTGCAGCTGCTGCCCATCCCTGTGCCCTGTGCAGCCCAGGCTGTCCTATGGTGTCCCTGCCCTGCACCTCTGTCCCTGCAGGCTATCGGCATCCCCCGGCTGCCCCACCTGGCTGGGCCCTTCCTTTGCTGACAGCTCTGCCTCCTGCCTGCCTCTGTCTGCCCACACAAAGCATTGGGCTGCTCCAGGCTCTTTCTGGGGACATGCTGTACCACAGCCCTGCCCTGCCAGGGAAATTCCTTTCTCCTGGTGCCATTCTGGGCCTCCCCATCTGCCCTTCCCATTAATTCTTTGTCTCTCTGGCTGTTTTCCACTATGCCAACAGGATCCACCATCCCTGAAATTGCTCTTTAAACACTCTCCTGGCTCTGCTCCACTGTCCTCAGTCTCCACCCTACTGAGCACAGAGCTCCTTTGTCCCTATACAGTGCTCATGTTCCCAAGGCCTCCAAACCCCTCCTTGGGATATCTCTGGGCCCTCTCCAAGGTGTTTCCAAATGAAAACATTCAGCTCATTGTCTAAGAAAATCACCAGAGGACAGGGCCAGCCTGACCTGTCTGTCCTGGCTACTTTTGTCTGTGAGCAATCCTTGGATATACAGAATTTGGGAGGCCAAATTTTAACTTTGGCCATGGTCCCTGGACAAGAAGGCTGGTTCTTTTCCATAGGATGAAGGAACAGAGCCACAGTACTTTGGGACAGATGAGCGGTGATCACCAGAGGGCAAGGCCAGCCAAAGGTAGCAGGCTTTTTTTCTGGGAGGTACCCTTGCATATAGGAAATTTTTAAGGGTGTCTTCCGATTTTGACAATGGGCATCTGAAAAGACAGAAAGTTCTTTTCCATAGCAAGGAAAGCACAGAGCCCCAGTGCTCCAGGAGCTGATAAGAGGCAGCCCTTGACATTCCAAGATCAGCCAGACCTGTCAGGTGGCCTCTGGGAGGCCAAGCCAGCCAGACCTGTTCCATGTACCCTGGGTTCAATGGGGCCCCACGGTGTCCAAATGGTCCCTTGCTTCCATGAGGCCCTGAGGTGTCACCCCTTAGTGACACGAGACCCTGAAGGGTCACAATGGTCTCCATGGTTCCATCAGGCCCCACAGAGTCATAATGATCTCTGGGTCTGTAGAAGTCCATCCGAAAATCCTTCATTTTTTGCCTCACAATTGTCATGAGAAAAGACTACCGAAGGGTTAAAACTGCTGAGCCGGTTGGGAAAGAAAGTCTCCTGCTTATCTAGTGTGTTCACAAGTGATGTTTGCAGAACACGCCATGCTGTACTCGAAGGGGGCATGCTGCCCTTTTCTGGACAATTGAACTGGACTTTCTTCCAAACTCCTGAGCTGGCTGGACTGAGCTCTGGGGTGGCTCCCCCCCGCTCCATGAGAAGACCCCTCTTGCCTGTCTTCAACCACCGTGACAGACCAACTGAGATGAGAATCCCCTCATCAAGGAACCAAGAACCCCTCTGGCACCCTATTGGCACCCCCATGGCACCCCCATGGCACCCCCCTGGCAACCTCCTTCCAGAAACTGGGACTGCACTCCCTCCCAAATCAGGGAGGGGAAAAACTTAACGTACCTGTGAGCATTCGGCCATGAAAACAATGGACTTCTCCCCTCCATGGAAACCTAATTTCAGTTACCTTCCCCCAACCAAGAACAGTATATATTTTGGGGTTCGGCCCGACTGTCCTTTGAGATCTCCCCAAGATGTGTACCAGCGAGTTTCGGCGGCAGGACCCCGAAGACATCACGTTTTGGTAGCTATACCCCATTCCCTGACCTCTTTCCTCCCTTTTTCCTTGTCTTACCCTTCTCTTCCCCAGATCCCTTAACCAATGCATATTTAGCTGTGGTTATAATCGATAAATTGCACCTTGTTGATTTGTTACTGCAAAACCCCTGTGCCTTGTGTTGGTTATTTTTGCACCCAAAAATCATTTGTCACCCGTTTATTTCGGGCGGACCTTCACATAATTGGCGTCACGGACAGGATTCCAGCAGCCAGTGAGATTTTGCAGGTTTTGTGTAGTTTATAACCTCTCGCAGACTACACATGCCAAAGCCAAATCTCACGCTCTATTGAGCACACAGGCTCCGGAATTGACACAAAAGATTTTTCGGTGCAAAAGCAGGGAAAATTGTTACTGTCACTTCTGTTACTGATTTTACCGGCACGGACACTGACACTGATACTTCTCCTGATCCTGATATTGATGCTGTTACTGATATTGATACTGATATTGATACTGTTGTTGTTGTTGTTGTTGTATTTGAATTGAATCTGAACCTTTTACTGTTGTTTTTGAGCTGAATTTGAACCTGTTACTGTTTTTTACTGCTGTATTTTGTGTACCTGAACTGTCTAAAAGGGAAGGGACAGACTTGAAGTAATTAAGCAGTGCCTTTTAGACAGATATTGTCCCTTCACCTACACAGGGAGCGAGGGGCGGCGCAGCGAAGGCTGAGTGGCTTTTTCCCTGTTCTAGGTTTCTGGTCCCCTCACAGAGAAAACATTTGTGTGTGTGTGAGTGTGTGTGTCCGGACTGTCTGGAAAGGAAGGGACAATTTGAAGCAATTAAAACAGTGCCTTCCAGACAGATTTAGTTTCTTCAGCTATCTAGGGAGACAGAGTGGAATAAAAGTCTGTATGATTGTGTAACTTGAGTTCACAAATCAGCTCCCTGGTATAGTCCTAGTCCCTTCACACAAAATGAGTGAAAATCTCAATCCTAAAGCAAAAGCTGACTTTTACACGTTGCTTGCTAAATACCATGCCAAACCGTCATCCGGCGGAGAAACTTGGGCAGAGAACAATTGGTTTAATTTGGAAAATGTCATTGATAGAATATGTTCTCTGCAACATGAATCAAAATTTAAAATGGGTAAAAATAAAAACATTCTTTTCTCAGTTCTTGGAGCATGTCTTACTGCAGCCATAGAAAACCGCTGTAAATGGAGAACTGAGGAAATGGTAATTATAGATTCCCTTCAAAATTTGGTTGAAATTTTGCAAAAACAGTTAAATGAGGACAGAAATGAAATTTACACGCTGCGAGCTGCTCTTAGGGAAGAACGCACCAAAGCCATACACAAAATCAACTCCTCTACAGAGGAGGAAGAAAAAGTAACACCTTGCATTAAAAAGATTTATCCTTACAAAGAACTCGAGGCAGCAAAACAAAAAGAATCTGAAATAGCTAAAAATTGTGGGGAAAATTGTTGTCCTCATTTGAGACCTTTTATTAAAACTGAATATAATTACATTAATGATGAAGACATGGATCCCCACATAACAACCAAACAAACACCATTCAGCGCTACCGAATTAGCCAAATTGAAAAAGGAATTCGGTCGCCTCCCCCACGAATCAGAAACAGAATATGTGTTCCGTGTGTCCCTCACTGGCGGAGACCAGATTAAGTTAACTGAACAAGAAGCCAGTGGTTACTGGGGACACGGTGTTTTCCTAACAACAGGAGATAAGCGTGACTCCTGGTCTCTAACACAACATGCAGCCTATTGGGCCGGGGGAATAAATCCCCTGGAAAGGGGTGATCCCTTAGCAATTGCCACTACCCCTGACCAAATCCTAGAAAGTGTACAAAAAGCTGCATGTTTGCAAATGATTCATGAGAAAAAATTAATTCCTGGTTTTGAATCCCCAATGCAATTGCCTGTGAAGCCTGAAATTATGACCCCTTTAATTCATGGGCTTCCAGAAACATTGAAATCAACCGCAATCACTATTCAGAAAACAGTTATGGCTCTAAGCCCAATAGATAGATTAGAAAGACTTCTTAACAACTCCACTGATCAGTCTGAATCCACTGACACTGCACCTTCACCCTACACACCAACACATGCTCCCACAACACCATCTGACACATCTAATAGTAATCGCAAGACTTGGACATGGGGTGAGGTAGCAGTTGATTTAATAAACTATTGTAGACAATATGGGCCTGTAAAAACCCTGGAAGAAAAATCTGAAAAAACAAAAGGTGTCTGGTTTATGGGAACCCCTAACACTGAAAACATAGAACCAAGAAAACAGATTTCCAACAGACAACGCTGGTAGATGCTGGGAATAAAGAAAGGGGTTCCCCGGGACATAATGGATGGTTTACCACTTGAAAAATTGCAGAAAATCATAACTAACTGGAATTTTAGGAGATCAAATACCCAGCCCAGTGCACCGATCCCCCTCCCTCACCAGAAATTAACAAGCACTCCTACCAATACACAGTTCAGTACACACAATACATCACAGTCTTTCACACAGAACACAGGCAATGAGCCAAAGTTAACTCTTCCTCGGAACCTGGGCAGTGAGGCTGCATCTCAGCCTCTCCCACAGAACACAGCCAGTGAGCCAAAATTAACTCTTTCTCAGCTTCTTTCACAGAACTTGGACAGTGAAACCCTGGCTGCGTGTCTCCTGAAAAGCGCCAGCAGTAAGCCGGAAGTAACTCTTTCGCAACTTCTTTCATAGAATCTAAGCAACATAACTGCCCACCCGCCCGTGCTCCAAAACACAAACAGCGAATCTTCACCAGCAGAGCTTTCGGGAAACTAATATCTCCACCGCTTACAGGGAGCGAAGGGGTGGAGATTGGGTTTACTTACGAAGGCTCACAAAAAATAAATCAGGAGACATGTTAATTACAGCAATCACGGGTCCTAAAAAGGTTCTGGTAACCTACATTGTTGATACGGGAGCTCAGATCTCTGCACTAACACATAGAGATGCCCAGAAGTGTGGAGTTGTTCCAACAAAAAAGCAATGCTGCGTTCTTAATGCTTTAGGAACCATAGAACCCATGAACGTTGCTTTAGTCAAAATAACACTCCCTGGAGAAGAAAATCAATTGATTGTCAAAATGGTAATTGGGGACATACCGAATAATCTGGTAGGGATGGATGTCCTCTCAGGAAAGCAGTGGAAAGACACCAAGGATTTCCTGTGGTCTTTTGGCACTCCACAACTTAACATTAGACTGCTTCAGACTGCACCCGCACTGCCTTACAGTAAAACAATCAATGTGAAACAGTATCCCTTGCCTTCTGGAGCTAGAGAAGGCATCAAACCAGTTATTCAGGAATTGCGTGATCAAGGAATAATTATTAACACACACTCCCCATACAGTTCACCCGTGTGGCCAGTCCAAAAGCCTAACGGGAAGTGGAGGCTTACGGTTGATTACCGTAGGCTGAATGCCAACACTGACCCCTGACTGCAGCAGTGCCAAATTTAGCTGAACTGATAACATCAATACAAGAAATGGCTCACACAATCATGGCAACCATAGATGTCAAAGACATGTTCTTCATGATACCTATACAGCCAGAGGACATGGATTGCTTTGCATTCACATGGGAGGGACAACAGTACACATTCACCAGACTCCCTCAGGGATACAAACACTCTCCAACACTAGCACATCATGCTTTAGCAAAAGAATTAGAAAAAATACCTAAACCTGGCACTGTAGCTGTGTACCAATACATTGATGACATTTTGGTAGGAGGAGAGGAAATTAAAGAGGTGGGAGATCTCCAGCAGAATATAATCTCTCATCTGGAGAGCCTTGATTTAAAGATCCCCTCAGAGAAAATCAAAAAGCCTTCTCAGGAAGTGAAATTCCTGGGAATTTGGTGGTGATCTGGCAGCACATGCATCCCACCTGACACTTTAACTTCTCTAGAGCAGATGAAAATGCCTGAAAACAAAAAAGACCTCCAGCAAGCCTTAGGACTGTTAGTATTCTGGAGGAAACACATCCCAGATTTCTCAATCATTGCTAGGCCCATTTACAATTTACTGAGGAAAGGAATCAAATGGGATTGGACTCCCTCTCAGGAGGAAGCACTGCAGTTATTGATTTTTGAAGCCACTGCACATCAGGCATTGGGGCCCATCCATCCTAAAGACCCTTTCCAAGTGGAATGGGGATTTGCCTCCTCAGGGCTATCAATACACATCTGGCAGCGAGGTCCCAAAGGCCCAACAAGGCCTGTCAGCTTCTTTTCCCATGGTTTTAAAGATGCTGAAAAAAGATACACTACCTGGGAAAAAGGATTGTTTGTTGTTAGCTTAGCTCTCATTGAAGTAGAAAAAATCACACGGCAGCAAGCTATCATCTTGAGAGGTCCCTTCAAGGTAATTAAAGCTGTCACAAATGAGACCCCTCCACCTGACGGCATAGCTCAAAAGTCGTCAGTCAGGAAATGGTATGCTCAAATAGAGTATTACTGCAATAGCTTTTCTGTCAGAGAAGGTGCTGCAAAATTCTTAGCAATACAAGATACTGAGAGCCTAGATAGTAGCCAAGACAAACCTGCTTCTGTAATAAAAATAGCACCACCATTCTCATCTGAAATAGCAGCAAACTGTCGGTTTACAGACGCTTCCTCAAAGTGGGAAGGAAAAATTTGGAAATATAAGGCGGCTGCCTTACATATTTCATCTGGTGAAAAGATTATCACAGAAGGGGAGGGCAGCGCTCGGGTAGGAGAACTCATAGCCCTCTGGAGTGTTTTCCAGCGTGAGGCACAAAACACTTCTCCTGTTTACATCTATACTGATTCATATGCGGTATACAAAGGCTGCACTGAGTGGCTCCCTTTCTGGCAACAGAATGGCTGGGAAGTTAACAGAATCCCAGTGTGGCAGAAAGATAAGTGGAAAGAAATCCTAGAAATCGCCAGTAAAGGAAACTTTCTGGTTGGTTGGGTAGCTTCTCATCAAACTGATGGGAATCAAGCAGGTGAATGGAACAACAAAGTTGATGAACTAGCAAGGCTTAGCCCCCTGAAAAAAGAAACTATCTCAGAGGATTGGAATCAACTGTTAGAATGGTTACATGTAAAAAGGCAGCACACAGGTGCCAAAGATCTGTACCAGGAAGCACACGCCCGCGGCTGGCCAGTCACCAGGGAAATGTGTAAAACATGCATATCGGCCTGCGAACAGTGCCGCAAGCGACTGGAAAGGCATCCTTTAGAGGATGACCCTCTGCATTTGAGGAAAGGTAAAGGCTTGTGGGATGCGTGGCAGATAGATTATATTGGTCCTTTTAAGAAATCAGGAGGTAAACATTTTGTGTTTGTAGGAGTGGAAATTGTATCTGGGTTAGTACAAGCTGATGCTTTTAAAAGGGCCACAGGTGAAAATACAGTTAAAGCTTTGCAGGGGTGGTTTGGAACTTTTCCAAAGCCGCAAGAAATTCAGTCTGACAACGGGTCTCACTTTACTGCCAAGGTGGTTCAGGATTGGGCCAAAGCCGAAGGCATAAAGTGGACTTTTCACACTCCTTACTACCCTCAGGCTAGCGATATCGTAGAAAGGACAAATGGCCTTTTAAAGTGGTTCCTTAAGCCCCACAAAGCAAGCTGGGACTGTCGACTGTGGGAGGCTGTTAAAGGGGTAAATAGCAGGTGGGGAGTGAATGGCTGCCCCAAAGTCACTGCCTTTTACCCCACACCTCCAAGCATTATCCCTTCGCTGGAAGGTCCCGACGGTGCAAACAGTCCATCACATTACCCTGGACAACCTGTCTTAGTGGACCTCCCCTCGGTGGGCGAAGTACCACTTGTGCTGAAAACCCCTCTGAATAAATATGCATGGGTAGCCTCTGACGCTCTTGGAAAAGAGCACCGCATACACACACGCTGGATAATCCCCTCATTTTAAACTCCTTTCTGCCTCTCAGTGGCAGGATTTTTTGTTGTTCTTGCTTTTATAGGTGAACCCCGAGGGACATGAGAGTCGTCTGAAAACATGATAACCTTGCTAATACTTTTCTGCATTTTACCGCAATTTCATGGACAACCACCTGGTGAGCAGCTGTGGCTTGAAGCCATTGTTCAACACACCACTGCCCTTGGAACCTATCCTAAGGGCCGTTACCCGAGCCTGGCAACCCTAGTGCAGCATAACTCCAAGGTGTACCGCCCGAATGAGTGGAGGTGGGACCAGAATGAGTTGATGAGAATCCTTACGGGAACGGTTGGTGAGTCAATTGTGGTAACATGCAGAAAAGTGGAAGGAACCCTCCATGAAAAGGCCACCTCCATCATAATTGCTGGAAATTTTATGGAAGCAGGCGGAAAGAATTATCTGAACATCCCCTCAGCAAGATTGTGTCCCACAAAGAAATGGGGTGTTCCAAAATAGAAAGTCCCCTTACTCTGTGTTGCCGCCAGGAACATGTTGGTAATTATGTTTCTAGTGCCAAAACCACCAATGTTGCAATTACAAAAGATTGTAATGATGAATCACTTGATTGCTGGTACAGTTTTACTTTGGCCAAACCCACTTACGTGACATGTCGCTGGGAGAATGACACAGCTAGTCCATTAGGACTGAGAGGCTTGGTTTACACATTTAAGATAAACACTGTACCACAACCCACACCGAGTGCTGTAATTACACTCTCTCAGACCCTAAGTGAGAGCCTTTTTTCTAACTTCACATCCCGAATGGCAGGAGCAGCAGAGAACTCTTTTGAGTGGCCCTGGTCTCATGCCTTCCTGCAATCCACCGGATCTATGGGAGATGTCACGGGTCTGAACTTGCTAACAGTAGTTACACATGAGGATATGTTGTACACCAGACAAGAATGGGAAAGACGCAAAACCTGGCAGGTTCATGGAGTAGTGGGTGAAAAAATTAGTGTTGGGTGCCGAATGGTTAATGGGTCTAATTACAGCAAAGCGAGGTCAATCAGTGTTTCCACAGATCGGGAAAACGAACAGCAGCAAATCTGCACGCACCCAAGCGTACGGGATTCCTGGTACAGTTTCACATTAACCGGCACTACAGAGGTAATTTGTCTCTGGGCCAAGGATACTCAAGGTCTTTCTTTTAAATTTGTAATTAATGTTGAAACCACTGTTCCCACTGTCGCCACTGTTACCACTTCACCCATACCACCGGTCACACTCATCCCGATAATTTTCGAGATTGGACCTTATGTGATCAGGAAAACTGGCCAACAACAAATATTGTTCAATCCGGCATGGTCTCTCAAACAGGTCAAATTGCTAATGCAGAACAATGTTTCAGATATTGAACCAGCCTGTTCTCCGTTCCTGCAAACCTCTTTTGAAGGCTGGACCACTTGGCTTCGGAAACGAAGTTCCTTTAAGAGGACACCAAGGGATGTGACCGGTGTTGTGGGTACAGGATTGGGAATTCTGAATAGCATTGACTCTGAAGTACTAATGAACAAATTGGCTGCTACAACTAGAGATCTGGCTGGACTGCAGCAACCACTGAGGTCATCTCTGTCAGCCTTAGGGACACACCAGTGGCTGCTGTCAAACATTTTGCCAAATTGGGAAAAAGTGAATGTGGATGATCACAAATTGGTAATTGATGCACTTAGTGCTACACAGAACAATGTTTCCTTAGCCCTCAGCTGTATCCAGGCACAATTGTGGATGCAATCTGTCTCTGCTACAATCATAAGAGAGGGCGAGGAAGGCACCTTCCCCACAGAAATTCAGAAAATAATCTGGGACAGTGCCACTGAATTTGAAAGAGAATTCCAATCCTGGTGGAACCTGGTGAACTTTACCTGTGATCCCATTTCAAACACAGCCACTGCTTTTGTCCTAACCATACGCAATGCCTCTGTACATTTGGTCTTCCCTGTTATTGCATTAGGATTAAACCATGACGGAGCTGTTCTCTATCCTACTGAACATAGGGGATGGGCCCGTCAGGTTGATGACAAATGGCAAACTGTTAACCTGGAAACTTGTATTGTCCGAGAACAGCAAGGGTTTATCTGTGAAAGCAATGCAATTGTAGCTCAGGATATCTGTTTGGACACAGAACAGAACATCTGTCATTTCGAGATTCGTCCACATGAGGATACCCAGACAGTTCTTATATACATAGGTAATGGCTGTGCATGCTTTAGAACGACATGTGATTCTGTCTTTGTAGAAGATGTTGTGGTAGATGCGAAAAATCATTCAAATTTTTGTGCTTGTAACTTTACTAAGATAGTAGGATGCGATTTCTCTTATGAAGCTCCAGTCACTTCTCACCACCTACTGCAATCCAAGTACACACTGATCCAAAAGCTGATGCCCACTCCTATCGGAATGAACCTCACCCTCGTGAGACAACTATTGCTCCATCAAGACCTGATTGACATCCTCAAGAAAATCAAGGAGAGCGGACAGAAGACCCTAGTGACTGTTCATCACAACGTGGAACAAATACACTGGGTTATGGAGAGGGTAAAGCAGGATGCTGAGCATAGGTGGTGTGTGGGATCTCAGCACCTCAGGATGGAGGTGCAGAGAGGCCGAGACCACCCTTGGGGGACTCGGGAGTCCTGGAATGTTGCCAGAAGTGTCTGGTGGCAGGGCTTTGATCCTACACAGGAGACGACACCTGTATGAGGACTGGGAGGAATTCACTGGGTGAGTGGTGAAGAGATAAGTTAATTAGAGTGTAAAACACAGGGTTTAGGATTTTGGTAGAGGGGGGTCTAAAGAAGTAAGATGGAGGAATTGGGGTGTGTCCTGTTCTTCTTCTTCTTGGCCTCCATCTTCTGTGGTGATGGTGGCACTTTGGGATTGGTTATTACTAAAAGTGCACCGGTTAATAAGGGTAGAAGGTATTGGGGAAAAATGATAAATATTGTATACGTAACTTCGGGTATAAAGATAAGTGACCGCCCCGGGGGTTGCGGAGTGTGCCCATGGCTGACTTGCTCTGCAGACCTCTGTCGGGCTGAAAGAAAATCTTTTAGATAAACAATTAATAAACACCGAGACCGAGACAAGATCAGAAGTCTCTCCTCGTCCTTTGAAGTGCCGGGCTCTTCAAGGCCATCCCTGGGCCTTTCCAGGCCACTTAGACAGCACAGAAAACTTACAAGCCTAAACAGCCGAGAAACCGAGCAAGTGGCATCCCTGAGCTATCTCCGGTCATAAATCAGCAAAGAGAAACGTGAAATCTAAAGTGGTGGGATACTCTTTTTGGGTGGTCACCTACTGCCACAGGTGTTCTGAACAGTGTGTGCCATCCAATTGTTGTTCTTTTGATCCTAGTTACGCTTGGCTTTATCTTGTCAGTAGCCCTATTCATTTTGAATTGGAGAATGATGAAAAAGCTTAAGAAACTGTCAACTTTAGTCAATGCACACAGCTTAGCTGATGTACTCAGTACAATAGATGTCCCCAAAACACTTGATACGAAACGGTTATGAATCAGGCATATGTGCTTTAGAACAACTTCTTGAATATCAAGTATGATTTGCAGAAAGTTACTTTAATTTTTAGAAAATAATTTTAAAAGATGATGATTATATTATGATTTGTTTCTTATGTTGATTTTTTGTGATTTGTTTTAATCATTTTGAAATTGTTAAACAAATGATATTGCTTTAATTGATGAATATTTTTTGAAATTGTTAAAATTAATTATAATTTTTTTTAATTGTTATAACAAATAACCACGTGTGAAGTTGTTATGATGATCAATATTAATTATGTTTATGTTTGTTGATTCCCTTTTTCCCCTCTTTCTTTTCCTTCTCTTCCCCTTTTATCCCCTCTCCCCTGTCATCCCTACTTTTCCGAGGATATGCTACCGACGTGCAACGAGTATCGAAGACACTAGAGCTCTGCTGATGAAGATTCCTCAAGACAATTGTGAGTCACGGGGTCATGTAGAAGTCCATCCGAAAATCCTTCATTTTTTGCCTCACAATTGTCATGAGAAAAGACTACCGAAGGGTTAAAACTGCTGAGCCGGTTGGGAAAGAAAGTCTCCTGCTTATCTAGTGTGTTCACAAGTGATGTTTGCAGAACACGCCATGCTGTACTCGAAGGGGGCATGCTGCCCTTTTCTGGACAATTGAACTGGACTTTCTTCCAAACTCCTGAGCTGGCTGGACTGAGCTCTGGGGTGGCTCCCCCCCGCTCCATGAGAAGACCCCTCTTGCCTGTCTTCAACCACCGTGACAGACCAACTGAGATGAGAATCCCCTCATCAAGGAACCAAGAACCCCTCTGGCACCCTATTGTCACCCCCATGGCACCCCCATGGCACCCCCCTGGCAACCTCCGTCCAGAGACTGGGACTGCACTCCCTCCCAAATCAGGGAGGGGAAAACTTAACGTACCTGTGAGCATTCGGCCATGAAAACAATGGACTTCTCCCCTCCATGGAAACCTAATTTCAGTTACCTTCCCCCAACCAAGAACAGTATATATTTTGGGGTTCGGCCCGACTGTCCTTTGAGATCTCCCCAAGATGTGTACCAGCGAGTTTCGGCGGCAGGACCCCGAAGACATCACGTTTTGGTAGCTATACCCCATTCCCTGACCTCTTTCCTCCCTTTTTCCTTGTCTTACCCTTCTCTTCCCCAGATCCCTTAACCAACGCATATTTAGCTGTGGTTATAATCGATAAATTGCACCTTGTTGATTTGTTACTGCAAAACCCCTGTGCCTTGTGTTGGTTATTTTTGCACCCAAAAATCATTTGTCACCCGTTTATTTCGGGCGGACCTTCACAGGGTCCATGAAGCCCCTCTGTGTCACCATGGCCCCTTGGTTCCATGGGCTCCAGTGGTGCCACAATGATCTCCTTGGTTCCATGGGCTCCAGTGGGGCCACAATGATCCCCTTGGTTCCATGGGCTCCAGTAGTGCCACAATGATCCCCTTGGTTCCATGGGCTCCAGTAGTGCCACAATGATCCCCTTGGTTCCATGGGCTCCAGTGGGGCCACAGTGACCCCCTTTGTTCCATGAGGTCCCCACAGTGTCCCAGTGATCTCCATGGGAAAGAGAGAACCCTGCCCCAGTGTTGCAGGGGCAGCCACCAGAGGCCAAGGCCAGCCAGACTTGATGGTACTGGCAGATTTTGCCTGGAAGCAGCCCTTGGATATGCAGAATTTTAGAGGTGGAATCCCAATTTCAGACATGGACATCTGGAGGAGAAGGATGGTTCTTTTCCATAGGAAGGAAAGCACTGAACACTGGTGTTTGAGTGGCAGATGAAAGGCAGACATCAGAGGCCTAGGCCAGCCAGACCTCTCTGTCCAGGTAGCTTTTGTCTGAAGGAAACCCTGGGATCTAGGGAATTTGGGAGGTGGAATCCCATTTTCAGCTATTTCTACATACATAAGAAGGATGGTTCTTTTCCTTGGAAGGAAAGCTCCAAGCCCCAGTATTTGGAAAGCAGAGGAGAGGCAACCCCCAAGAGGGCAAGGGCAGCCAGACCTGGCTGTCCTGGCAGCTTTCTCTTGGGAGCAATTCTTAGATGTACAAAGTTTTGGAGGTGGAATCCCAGTTTTGGCTATGGGCACCTGGTCAAGATGGATTGTTTTTTTCTATAGGAAAGAAAAGCACAAAGTCCGAGTGTTTTGGAAGAAAATGAGAGGTGGCCACCCTGAGGCCAAGCCAGCCAGACCTATCTCTACTGGCACCTTTTGTCTAGGGGCTATCCTTGGACATAGAGATTTTTGGAGGTGGAATCTCAATTTTGGCTGTGGGCACCTGGACAGAAAAAAGAGTTCTTTTCATAAGGAAGGAAAGCACTAAGCCCCAGTGTTTCAGAGGCAGATGAGTGCCAAGGCCAGCCAGGCTTGTCAGTCCTGGCACCTTTTGTCTGGGAGCTATCCTTGGATATAGGAAATTCTGGGGGCAGATGCCCAATTTTGGCCATGGGTGCCTGGTCGAGATGGATGTTTTTTCCCATAAGAAAGAAAAACACATGGTCCCAGTGTTTGAAAGGCAGATGAGAGGTGGCCCCTGGTTAGCCAAGGCAGCAAGATCTGTCTGTCCTGGCAGATTTCATCTGAGAACAATCTTTGCATAGAAGGCAATTTGGAGAAGGAATCCCAGTTTTGGCCATGGCCTGGAGGAGAAGGACAGTTCTTTCCCATAGGAAGGAAAACCCAGAGCCCCAATGCTCCAGGGGCAGATGAGAAGCCCTCAACATGCCAA
This sequence comes from Ammospiza nelsoni, assembly GCF_027579445.1. NCBI lineage: Eukaryota > Metazoa > Chordata > Aves > Passeriformes > Passerellidae > Ammospiza > Ammospiza nelsoni. Next base: position 1,687,799 of record NC_080666.1, read on the forward strand.
GGTCAGCTGGACCTGTCAGGTGGTCCCCAGGAGGCCTAGCCAGCCAGACCTACTCCATGTTCCCTTGGTTCCATGGGACCCACAGTGTCACAATGGTCTCCTTGGTTCCATGAGGCCCTGGAGTGTCACAATGTTCCCCTTGCTTCTGTAGTGTCACAATGGCTCCGTGCTTCCATGAGGCCTTGCAATCTCTCAACGGCTTCCTGGTTCCACAAAGCCCTGATGTGTCACCATGGCCCCTCAGCTCCATGCGCCCCCGCTGTGTCACAGTGGCTCCTCTGTGACACTATGGGCTCCACAAGGTCACCATGGACCCTTGGTTTCTTGGGGTCCCCGAGTTTCACAATGGTCTCTTTGATTCCATGAGGCACCACAGTGTCACCATGGCCCCTTGGTTCCATGAGGTTCTGTAGTGTCACCGTGGTGTCCTTTGACCTTCATTGTCACAACTGACCATGGTTCCATGAGTTTCCATAGAGTTAGAGCTGGAATGAGACATGCGGGATGCCAGGTGCAGTTTATTGTGTCTAAGATGCTACAGCAGTCCAGGGTCGTGGGTGACAGAGCCTATGCCTGCAGCTGTCAGCTCCAGCTTCAGACAAGCCTGAAAACCCTTTAGTTTAGGTTACAAATGCATTATATGCTTTCCCTGCTGAGCATCCTAATACAGAAGAACCAGTCTATACCTTAACTTTTACCTATAGCCTATCAGAACTATTATGATTACCATATTCATATTACTATTCTTCAATCATTAAAGTTACTATGTTTCAGTTAAGCTTGTTTAGATTAACAAGCTAGAAGTGGGTTTTCAGTTTTCTTGCAGTGGAAAATTCTGAGACCTTTTTTCTACTCGGCAGTCTTGTTTGCCAGTGGTATCTTTTGCTTGGTAAAAACATCTTGTTTGACATGGGTTTATCCTTTGCTCTAAGCCATAAAAACCCCTTCTAAGTAAGATACCCTTTGCCTTAGCTATCCAGTAAGACTGGCTCAGCAATTCTTTTCTTCTATATCAAAACTTGCTTTCATTTATATTCCTTGTTCAGATTTTACATTCAAAAATCTTTCTGCCGAGCATACATATCTGTGAGACATTCTTGCGTAACTTTTATTCTTCCCAACAGAGCCCCATTGCCAGGGGTGGTTGCCATGGGCACGAGCTCAGAGCTGTAGCCACGGTCCATTGCCTCGTGCTGGAGAGCAGAGAAATGATGAACATCTCCAGTCTATGTTTGGGGCAGGGAGAGTTCTGCATAGGTAGGGTGGTTCCTGCCCAACCCCAGCCACTGCAGACTCTGGCCCAGCCCCAAAGCCCCATGGCACCCTGAAAAGCCCACCTGGGAGAGGGACAAGAGCAGGTCAGGCTGTGACACGAGTGTGACACTGACACATCACATGGCCCCGGAGCTCACAGCAGCTGAGATCCAAGACTGACTGTGGATCTCTCTCTCCTCTCTCTCTTCAGCTGACTTCCTCTTCTCAAAATCTGGTTAACTTGCAATTGGACAGGGTAGAGTTTGCTAAGTCAGTGCTTTATGAAGTGCTTTACTGTAATTCAATGCTGTTTAAGATTTCCCAAGTACCTCATTCTTGGAAGTTTGCAACTAAAAATTTGTTCTCCACCCTCCTGAGCAGTTTGTTGTTTTCTCCCCTTGGCCATGTGTCCTGCAGGCTGTGCCCCCTGTGCGTGCTGCTCCTCTGCCCTGGCCGGCTGCACTCGCCCATCTCGCTGTGCCCCAGCATTTCTCACCCAGCGTTTCTGTGCCCTCCCTGGGCTCCCTGCACCCAGCGCTGCCGGCTCCTGGCACACAGAGCCAGGGCAGGAGCCCACCCTGCCAAGGGGCTCTGGAGCAGGGCGGGGGCTGCGATGGCTTCTGAGCTCAGCAGCTGCTCCTGGCATGGTTCCATGGGGACCGAGCACAGCAACGCTGCTGAGCATTGTCCCTGCTGAGGGTCACACACTGCCGGGGCACATTGCCTGCCTGCAGGATTGCTGAGCATTGTCCCTGCTGAGGGTAACACACTGCTGGGGACATTCCCTGCCTGCAGGATTGCTGAGCATTGTCCCTGCTGAGGGTAACACACTGCTGGGGCACATTGCCTGCCTGCATGTCACAGACATCTTTTCATTAAAATCCTTTCATTAGGATTTTTCCTGCTGAAGCTGAGAAGTTTCAGCAACAAATGTAAACAATGGTTATCTGCTGCTGTGTAATGCAACAAGTGGATCCATGATTGGTCTCCTGTGGATGTTTGGATGTACTGAACACTCATGGCAGAGCTGGCTCTTGCTCTCTGCCGAGACACCGATCTTTGTTATCATTCTTTTCTATTCTTTGCTTAGGAGCTTCTGAGGAAACTTTTCCTTTTCTTTTCTTTTTAGTATAGTTATAATGTAATATATATATATATCATAAAATAATGAATCAAGCCTTCTGATCATGGAGTTAACATTCTCTTCTCTCTCTCATCCTGAAAACCCCTGTGACCACAGTCACGGCTGCAGGATTTTTGCCCGACCCAAGTACTGCACTGATGACTCCAGCATTGCTTTCCAACAAAAACAGGGGAAGGCAAACTGTGTGCAGTTCATGGTATTTTACAGTGTCTAAAACTCGCTAAGTCATTAAACCTTAAAGGTGAGATCCATTTGGAATTAATGAAACAGAGAAGTAGTGCAAGATGGAAAAGGGGAGCATAGAAATAAATTGAGGGAAACATTTCAGATGGTTTCTTTCCATTTTCATTTCATTTCTGGAATGCTGGTTCAGTTTTTCGGTAATCTTCTCCATAATCCCGTCTGTTCTTTTCAAAAATCTTTCCTGGAGAATGAGGTCGAGCTCCCGTCACAAGATGTGCCACCACCTGCAGCTTCTCTTGGCTTTCCACACTGTGCATGCAGCAGGACTCTTGCAGCAAAGCAGGACAAATGTTTGGAGAACTTGACATCTTGTCCTTTCTTTTCCTGGTGGACTGGGGAGTTGTGCTGTGGGTAAGGTTTTCATTGTTACTGTTCCAGGCTAAGAAAACAGGAGGTGGTACCAGGAATTGTTAGGGAAGACAAACCTGGCTGAATGCAGAGAAAGAATCTCCAGAGCCTGCAGCCACAAGTGGAGAGTTGTGTGATGATCATTCCAACCTGTCAACAGAAATCTTGAAAATTATCTGGAATGTGAAAATGCTCTAACAGAGGGAGTTTGTTTCTGAATTCAGTGTAGATGATTCCACATCTGGTGCTTGGTGCATAAATCAAGAGCACAATCAGTTCATGAGAAGCACCAGAACAAGCTGAACCTCCCAGAGCAGCCAACTGAAAGAATCTGAAAAGGAAAACTGCAGAGAATGATTTGGTGAACCTTGCCTGGAAGAAAAGTGATCTTTATCTAGTAACTACTAATCCATTCCCTCGTCTTTGTCTTCCTTAACAAGGCCATTTGCATCCCAGATTCTTCATGAAGTGCGAAGCCTGAGCTTGTGGAAGTGGCTGAAAGATGCCCTGTTCCTCTGCAGGGACACTCAGGCTGGAACAGGAGCCCAAGCCATGTCTGGGGAAGCCTCCTCCACACTGGAATTTGTGCCGTGCTGGGAGAGGAGGAGGAGGGGGAGAAGGCTGGCGTTGTGTGGCAGGAGCAGGAGGTTTGGGCCGCAGGACATTCCGTCTGCGCCGCTGCCCCGCAATGGGCGGCCGTGCCCGGGGCTCTGGGCCTGGCCCCGCGTGCGCTGAGCTCTCTGGGCTGGGCTCAGGTTCCCGCTAGGACTGGGCAGAGCCTGGGCTCAAACTGGGGGCAGCAGCAGTGCAAAACGCCTCTGGGCATCTGTGTTTCCTGCTGCTGGGAAAGAGCAATGAAACGAGTCAAGAAGTTCTGGTTTCTGTTTCTCCTGGTGGATTTTTTAATTTAATTCCACACTGCGGAGGCAATTTCTGTGGTGGCCTCTGTCAGTTTTTTCTATTTCAACAGCTTCAGCAACAGGGCTTTGCTTGAACTCTGCAAATGTGGCCTGTGTGGCTTTAATTCCCCTCGCCTTAGTGCTCAGGGGCTGGTGGGCATTCCAGTATCTGCTGATCTTTATGACTGCCACAATAATACTGACTTCACTGTCCTGAAAGCACCATGGATAGCACCAACTGAAAGAGGCATTTGCAGTTTTATGGATAAAATTCAAGTGGCAAGCACAAGAGGGCCAAGAGCAACCATGATCCCCAATTCCAAAGGCAAAGGCAGCAGCAGCCTCCTGCTGTCACCTCAGGGTGAGTCAAACAGAGCTGAAAACAGCGCTGGAACCCGATCCTGTCTTCCTCTGAGGGCTGGCTCAGGGCAGCACAGGTGGGCCCTGAGCAGTCAGGGCTGTGTGTGGGTGCTGGTTGCTCTGCTCCAGAACTGAGCTGGAAAAAGCCCTTGGGAGCCGAGGCAGGAGCAGGCGGGAAGGGGCCAGGTCTGCTGCTGCTCCTGGTCGGGAGCCCCGGCTGGGCCGGGCCGGCGCCCTCTGCGCTGCAGCTGCTGCTGCTGCCAGAGACGGGCGGGACTCGGGGACAGGGAACGGACACGGGGGGACAGCAAAGGCCTGGCGGCTGCAGGGATGGTGGCACTCGGGCCAGCACCAGCACAGAGCTTCAGCCTGCAGTTAACCCCGAGGGAAATGCTGGGGAAAGGCTCCATTTCAGCCGTTCTGCACTCGTGGCTGTGAAAGGACTGAAATGAAAGGAGAACAAGCATGGCCCAACCCCTCCTCCTTTGGGAGGAGCCCCAGGCCTGGAGCTGTGAGGGGCCATGAGGGGTTGTGAGGGGCCGTGAGGGGCTGTGAGCGGCTGGGAGGGGATCTGGGATGGGCCATGATGGGCTGTGAGGAGTTGTGGGAGGCTGTCAGGGACTGTGATGGGCCATGATGGAACTGTGAGGTGTCATGAGGGGCCAGGAGGAGTTTTGAGGGGCCATGAAGGGCTGTTGGGGATCTTGAGGGGGAGAAGGTCTCTGAGAGGCTGTGGGAGGCCAGGCACGTCATGGAACAAAGGATCCATTATGACACTGTGGAGACAAGGAGAATGTTGTTGGCTGTACAAAAGCTCAGGGAACCAAAAGGCCATCGTGACATTCCGGGGCTTCATGGAACCATGGAGACCATTACGACACTTCAGGTCCCAATGGAACCAAGGGGCCGTTGTGATACTGCAGGGCCTCATTTAACTAAGGTGGTCATTGTAACACAGCTGGGCCTCATGGAATCAAGGGGATCGTAGTGGGGCTCTATGAGACCACAGGGACATTCTGACTCTCTGGAACCAAGGAGACCACTGTGACACTGCAGAGCTCAGTGGAACCAGGAACTCATGTAACAGTGAGAAGCCCAATGGAATCAAGAGGCCATTCCATACTTCAGGGCTTCATGGAGCCAAGGTGCCCTTGTGACGCTGCTGGGCCTCACGGAATCCTGGAGACCATTATGGCACTTTGCGGCCTTGTTGAGTCAAGGGGCTCTGCAGGGCCCTGTGGAACCAAGGAACTCCTTGTGACACTGCAGGGCCTCATAAAAGCAATGAGACTGTTCTGGCACTCTGAGTCCTCATGGCACCAAGGGGCCAGTGTGACACCACAGGGTCTCATAAAACCAAAGCAATTGTGACACTGCAAGATTTCATGGAAGCAAGAGGCCAGTGTGTCAAAGCCATGCCTGTTGGAACCAAGGGTTCATTGTGATCCTGGGGAGCCCAACAGAACCAAGGGGCCATTGTGGTACTCTGCACAGTGCCCTGGAACCAAGGAAACTATTTTGACACTGCAAGGCCTCATGGAAGCAAAGGGCCATTGTGCCAATGGGGACCCAAAGAGACCATTGTGACATCACTGGACTTGGGGAAACAAAGATCTGTTGTGATACTATGGGGCCTCATGGAACCAAGGGGCAATTGTGATGCTGCAGGGCCCCAAGGATCTAAGAACATGGAAAAGTTCTGGTTGGCTTGACCTGACTGGTCCAGCTGACCTTGGCATGTTGAGGGTTGGTTCTCATCTGACCCTAAAACCCTGAACTTCTGTGCTTTCCTTCCTGTGGGAAAGAACTCTTCCACTCCTCCAGGGGTTCATGGCTGAAATTGGGATTCCACATCCAAATTCAGTTATATCGAAGGATGATTCCTGTATGAAGCCTGCCAGAACAGACAGCTCTGGATGGCTTTGGCATCTTGGCGGCCACCTCTTATCTGCCTTCAAAACACTGGGGGGCTGTGCTTTTTTTTTCCATGGAAAAATCATCTTTCAAGTGCAGGTGTTCATAGCCAAAATTGGGAATCTGCCTCCAAAATTCCTTATATCCAAGGACAGCTCCCAGACAAAAGCTGCCAGGACTGTCTAGGTTTCCTTGGCTTCCTGAGGGCCAGCTCTTATCTGCCTTTGAAACTCTGGGGCTCTGTACTTTCCTTCCTATTGAAATGAACTGTCATTCTTCTCCAGGTGCTCATGGACAAAACTGGAATTTGGCCTCCCAAGATCTATCTACCCAAGGACTGCTCCCAGACAAAAGTTGCCAAGACAAACAGGTCTGGCTGGCCTTGGCCTCCTTGGGGCTGCCTCTAATCAGCCGTTGAAACACTGGGGCTCTGCCCTTTCCTTCCTGTGGAGAACTGCCATTCTGTTCCAAGCAATCATGCCTTAAATGGAATTCCACCTCCAAAACTCCACAAATATCCAAGGGTTGTTTTCAGACAAAAGCTGTAAGGAAAGACAGGTCTGGCTGGCCTTGGCCTCTGGTGACTGCCTCTGATCTGCCTTCAAAACCCTGGGGCTCTGTGGGTTCCTTCCTGTAGAAAAGAACAGTGCCTCTTGTCCAGGTGCCCATGGCCTCTAGCACATGAGCACTGTATAGGGCTAAAGAAGCTCTGTGCTCAGTGGGGTGGAAACTGAGGACAGCAGAGGAGAGCCCTGGGAGGGACTGAAGGGTGCTTTCAGAGTTGGTGAATAATTCTGACAAAGTAGAGAACAGCCTGAATAGAAAAAATCAATGCCAAGAGTGGCTGGGGAGGCCCAGATTGGGAACAAGGAGAAAGGAATTTCCCTCCCTGGTCAGGGCTGTGGTGCAGCACATCCCCAGCAGGAGCCTGAAGCAGCCCAAGGCTTTGTGTAGGCAGGCAGAGGCAGGCAGGAGGCAGAGTTGTCAGCAAAGGAAGGGCCCAGCCAGGTGGGGCAGCCGGGGGATGCCGACAGCCTGAAGGGACAGAGGCGCAGGGCAGGGACACCGTGGGACAGCCTGGGCTGCACAGGGCACAAGGATGGGAAGCAGCTGCAAGACAGCCCTGCCAGAGCCAACTTGGGCAACACTTTGGCCATGGCTGCTGGGACTGGGCCTGAGGCCACGAGGGGACAAGTGACCCTTGCAGGGCTGGGGCCTCATTGCCTCCTTGTCCCTGCTCAGCAGCCTGGCAGGGGCTGCCCCATGCTCCTGTCCTTGCTATTGCACATCCCCACATGCCAGTGCCCATCCCGGGAAGAGCCCTGAGCAAGGAGGGAGGGACAGGATCTGCCTGGCCAGGGGCTAGGGCTCAGGCCTGGGCCCTTTGCATCCCTAAAACACATCCAGGTGATGTGTGCTCAGCACCAGAGACACCTTTGCCTTCTTTGTTCCCAGCTGTGATCACTGCCTCCAGAGTTCTGCACTAACTGGAACTTGGGGACACTTTCTCAGTCGTGTTCCTCAGTGGGAACCATTAAATCTTCAAGAAGTTTAAGAGTTTCAATTTAATTTTGAGTTCTTGAGAAGTTTTTGAGCACTCTCTCAGGGACTGAGTCTGATGTAAACAACACCAAAGTCCCAAGAGGTTCATTAAAGTCCTTGGGCTGTGTCTGTGCTGCTGAGCTTTAAAGCAACAACTCTTCCCAGCACCAGCTCCTCTCCCAGCCCAGCAGGGCTGAGGGCTCTGCCTGCAGGCACTGAGGGGACAGGAGCCAGGCAGAGACAGGCTGAAGGCAATCAGGATTGGGAAGACATTGAGCTGAGACTTCACCTGGGGAAACATTTTCACAGCCCTGTGCATGGTGAGTGTGTGGGTGCAGGGCAATGTCCCCTGTGCTCCTGGAGGGATCTCCTGAAGCCAGCACACCCCACAGCCTGGGGGATGTGTCACGAGGACTCTCCCAGTTTCTCTGTGGCACAGGAGCAGGAGGAGGAGGATGTGCTGCAGGGCAGGACTGCCCTGGGCGCCGTCAGAGGGACAGGGCAGGACGGCTCCTGCTGCCAGGGACGGCTGCAGGGGCTGAGCTGGGGCTGCAGCCAGGGCTGCCCAGGGCTGTCCTGCAGAGCAGCTCCTGCAGCCCTCAGGGCTCTTGGCCAGCCCAGGGCATGTGCCACCTGCAGCTCTCAGCCTGCCTGGCAGCTCCCCATGGATGCTGCAGGGGAGAAGTTGGAGGTGGAAGGAGCCATCCCCATCAGGGCAGATTCTTCCTGCTCTGGAGATGGTGCTGCATGGCCAGGGCTGCTCTCAGCTTTCTCCTGAAGGGAAGGGAAAGGGGCTGTCAGCTTTGGCTGTGTCACTGAGACTCCTGCACTGTCACCCTGGGCATCAGCAGTTGTGCCTCAGATCTCCCTCAGAAAGTGCCTCCTCAGCCTCCTCTTCCTATAGTCAGCAGCAGCAGCTCCTTGGCTTGCAGCATCCCTGTTTGTCTGGCCTGCCCTTAAGGCCCTGCTGCCAGGGAGATGCCCCTGGGCGGTGCCCTGTGCTGGGAGGGGTCTGCAGGGCAGAGCTGAGCCCCCAGAGCTGGGCTGGGCTCTGGCAGCACTGGCAGGGACAAGGCTTGGATAGAGAGAAACAACTCCCAGTAGGCACAAATCGAGGCAGCAGAGAGCCAGACCAAACCTTGGCATCCCTCCCTGTCCAGCTGTGTAGGGAAAGAGAGAAGGGCTTAGATAAATTGACTTTTAAACTGGAGTCTTTAAAAACTCGACTTAATTTTTCAGGCTCAGTTTAAGTTGGATCACCCTGAACTAGAGGGAGGTGGAATCGGCAAAGTGCACCTGTGTGGGGACCAGCAGGTCTGACTGCAATGGGGCAGAGGGAGCCCTGTTTTCCCTGTGGGCTTCCCCAGGGTTCAGGCTGAGAGCAGTGCTTAAGATGAATCAGTAAATCAGGAGCATAAACCCAAGCTCAAGAATAAACATATTGAGTGAAGTTTCCCCACAGGTAGAGAAGTAGTTTTGAGGGAATTCCTAAAAAAACCCTATAGGGTTGATTCCAAGAGCTTGGTCTCAGCTTTTCAATGTCTTGTTTCTACAGTCCACAATGCCCAGAGTTAGGAATGTCCAACAGCAGCTCCATCAGGCACTTCCTCCTGCTGGCATTGGCAGACACGCGGCAGCTGCAGCTCCTGCACTTCTGCCTCTTGCTGGGCATCTCCCTGGCTGCCCTCCTGGGCAACGGCCTCATCATCAGCGCTGTAGCCTGCGACCACCACCTGCACATGCCCATGTTCTTCTTCCTGCTCAACCTGGCCCTCAGTGATCTGGGCTCCATCTGCACCACTGTCCCCAAAGCCATGCACAATTCCCTCTGGGACACCAGGGACATCTCCTACACAGGATGTGCTGCTCAGCTCTTTTTCTTTACATTCTTCATTGGAGCAGAGTTTTATCTGCTGACCGTCATGTGCTACGACCGCTATGTGTCCATCTGCAAACCCCTGCACTACGGGACCCTCCTGGGCAGCAGAGCTTGTGCCCACATGGCAGCAGCTGCCTGGGCCAGTGCCTTTCTCTATTCTCTGCTGCACACAGCCAATACATTTGCCCTGCCCCTGTGCCGTGGCAATGCCCTGGGCCAGTTATTCTGTGAAATCCCACAGATCCTCAAGCTTTCCTGCTACAAATCCTACCTCAGGGAACTTGGGCTTCTTGTGCTAAGTGCTCTTCTATTCTTTGCTTGTTTTGTGTTCATTGTTTTCTCCTATGTGCAGATCTTCAGGGCCGTGCTGAGGATCCCCTCTGAGCAGGGACGGCACAAAGCCTTTTCCACCTGCCTCCCTCACCTGGCCGTGGTCTCCTTGTTTCTCAGCACTGGGTTTTTTGCCTACCTGAAGCCCCCCTCCATCTCCTCCCCATCTCTGGATCTAGCCCTGTCACTTCTGTACTCAGTGGTGCCTCCAGCCCTGAACCCACTCATCTACAGCCTGAAGAACCAGGAGCTCAAGGAGGCCCTGAGAAAATTGATTGTACTGTATTTTCAGAAGCATTTCAGAACCATTTTCTGATGCAGAGCCTTCAGAATGTAACTCTTTAGAATCTCATCCTTTTTTCTCCTATGTCTCTGTTTTTATTTTGTAACATTTTTCTATTGTTCGTATGTTTTTTACAAAATACTGCAGTATTGAACTTAGCATTTCTACATTAATATCTACCTTCTTTTGAAATATGAAGACTTGCAAGAGGCTTTTTCCCTTGAGATTTAAATAAAAACAAGTGCTTGCCCTGACCTGTGTGCCCGTAATTCTTCCTGAGCCCTTCTCTTTCCCTACAGGGGCAGTGCCTGTGAGCAGGGCTGCAGGGTAGAGACTCCCAGCACAGCAGCACAGCCAGGGATAATGGCTCTGGCTCTTCCCACATCTGCTCTGCCCAACTGCACCTTGTCCTTGCCAGTCCTGCTGTGGCTGTAAGGCCGGAGTGCTCCTGCAGCTTGGTCACTGTCCTGCTGCATGTCCCTGCTGTGGCCACAGGCTGGGCCAGGCCATGGGCACTGCTGGGACACAGCTGGGTTCCAGCACAGCAGCTCCAGCAGCAAAGGGCATCTCCTGAGGGCAGGGCAGGGAGGCTTTGCTCCCCTCCAGAGCTGCTGTCAGCAATGTGCCCCAGGAATGCCCTGGCACAGCTGAGCCCAGTGCCTGGGGCAGGGGCGGAGTGTGCAGGGGGGGGTCACAGCAGTGTCCTGGCACAGCCAGAGCTTCTGGTATGGACCTGAGGCAGCAGCAGAGCAGGGCCTGGGCTGTGTCTTTGTTCTGGGGCAGCCTGGGAAGGTGGCCCAGGGCAATTGTCCCACACCAGCCCCTGCAACCACCATTGCCAGCACTGGCCTCTCCCCACCTGCAGGAGGTTGTTTGTCCCTGCACGGAGGGACACCAAGTGACCAGGCCAGCAGGCCATGTTTGCTCTGTGCTGAGGAGATCTCAGCAGTGCATCATGTGTGTGTGGGGAGATGAACCCCAGTGAGCACAAACACCATCAGCAGCACCCGGGGCTGGCACAGTTCCAGTGGCACAAACAGGGCCTTGAGGCCACTTCACTCTGAGAGTAACGTCCTCTGGGCAAACACCTGAATCCTTTGCTGGGTTGTGGTTAGGACTGCACAGAGAGAAATATCCCAGGCAGGGAGGCTCCCGGGAAAAAATGCCCAGGGCAGCCATGGAGTGCACAAAGGGACGTTGGATAAAGTGAGGGTCTGAGGGGAGAAATCAGAGCTGCCTCCCTTCTGAACCAGCCCGAGGACCTGACAGGGCTGTGCTGTGTTCTGGGCACTGAGCTGACACTGAGGGAGGTGTAAAAGGCCTTTGGTGTCAGGGCTGTTGAGAAGGCTGGGCAGCGTCACTGTGGGACCTCTCTCAAACCCCTTGGAAAGGCCAGAGCCATCCCAGAGGGTCCTGGGCACTTGGGAAGGGCAGACATGGAACCAGTCTGCAAACAGGGCAGGGAGGGGGACTGGGAGAGTCACAGCCTTCTCAGGCTCAGCAGGGAAGGGGATGTGGCAAATCCTCCTGCAGCCATTCCAGGCACTAGTAGGACAGGGAAGGACACTGCAGAACCCACGTGGGAGGGAACAGAAGGGGATGTTGTGTGCCCAGACTTCAGCCAAGCCTGGGACAGGGTCTGCTGTGGCCTCCTCAGAGCCAGACTGGAGAGAGCTGGGCTGAAGGAGTGGAGCAGGGGCTGGGTGGGAGTTTGGCTGAACAATGAGGGTCAAATGTCATCCATGGTACAGAGTCCTCTTGGCGGCCATGCCCTGGTGACATCCCTCAGTGACCAGCCCTTGACCACCACTGTGGAATATTTCTGTCATCTCTAAAAGGGCATGAAATGTACTTTCAATTCCTTTGTGGATGCTGCCAAATTGCAGGGAGTCTGTGACTGAACTCATCTCATTAATAATGACTGCAAAATGTAATTGGGCAAGCTGACTGAGTTGGGGAAATTTATCTTGCCATCAGGTGCCAAGCAAGCCACAAGGAAGGGCAGAAAATACGTATGCTTCAAAAGAAAGTCATTTCAATAGGGTAAAACCCCAACCCAATGAAAAAATGAAAAACTCAAACCAAATCAAAAAACCCAAAGCAACACCCACCCACAACAACACAAAAACCCCACAAACAAACCAACCACGAAAAGAAAAAGCCACAGAAGAAAAGCAAATCCACAGGAAATCTCCTACTAGCAGAAAATGTTTAACCACCTTGTGGCATGCGAGGATTCTGCATGTGTAGGTGCTGTTTTGAAAGAAAAATGTCTTAAAAAAGAAATTATTCCCTACCTCCCATGTCCCCCCGCTTCTCTCAGTTGATTGCTGATCATGGTGTGACATGGAATGGAACATCACTTGGGTCAGTCCAGCCCAGCTGTCCCATCCCTGTTCCCCAGGAACACTTGCCCACCCCAGGCCCATAGGTTGGGGGGTTGCAGACGCCTCATACTGAGACAAGGACAGGAGAACAGAACAACATTTACTCTTGTCAAGGACAGTAGAACAGAACAGCCTTGGAGAAACTGATTAAGGATGTACCTCTGGCAAACAGAAGTCCCAAGAAATGCAAGCACAATGCCAGCTCAGCTCTGCAAGGCTGACAAAACAGAAGTTATGCAAAACAATAATATTGCCCTTACTCAAAAGGGGATCAAGGAACAGCCATCTAAAAACGACTCCAGATGTTGAAGACAAAACTCAAAGAACCATGAAAGGATTTGTGATAAGGGGTGCAACTATGTCAAATAAACGCAAAGGAAGTGGGGATAGCTAATGGATACATAATCAGTGTGAGTGATAAAAACTCTGTTCATTTGATGCTTAGTGCACTCGAATGGAGGAAGGATGGCCCAAGTGACCACCATACTGTAATAAAGAATACCTGCTTTCAATTACTCAAAGATGTGTTCAAAAGTTTCTATCCACTGGATTTCAGTATCAGTGGTGTCCTTGATTCCATTATGCCCCACAGTTTCACAATGGCCCCTTGGCTCCATGAGGCCCTGCTGCAGAACAATGGATCTTTGATTCCACTGGGTTCCGTACTGTCGAAATGGCCTCCTTGGTTCTGCACTGCCACAATGCTGTCCTTGGTTCCACCAGGCCTTGCTGTGTCACAACAGCCCCTTGGTTCCATCAACTGCCAGAGTGTCACCCTGGTCTCTTGTCACAATGGACAATTGGTCAGAAGCAGCCCTGCTGTGTCACCATGAATATTTGGTTCCATTGGGCCCCAGAGTGCCACAAGGGCCCCTTGGTTCCACGAGGTTCCACAGCATCACCATGGTTTCCTTGGATCCGCAGTATCTCCATGGACCATTGGTTCCATGTGGCCCTGCTGTGTCACAGTGGTTCCTTGGTTCCATGAAGCCCCACTGCATAACAAGGGAATCTTGCTCGCATGAGGTTCTGTACTGTCACCATGGCCTCCTTGGTCTGGACTGTAACAAGGGACCCTTGGTTCCATGAGGTTCCATAATGTCACAATGGTCTCCTTGGTTCCACAATGTTCCCTGATGTCACAATGGTCTCCTTGGTTCCACAAGGCATTGTTTTGTCACAATGGACCCATTTTTCCATGAGCTTCCACGGTCTCCTCAGAACCACATTGTCACAATGGACAATTGGCTCCATGACCCCTGCTGTGTCACAATAAACCCTCAGTGCCATGAGGTTCTGTGGTGTCACAATGGTCTGCCAGGTTCAACAAGGCCCTGGAATGTCACGATGGCTGCTTAGTTCCAGGACCTTTCACAGCATCAACAATGGTCTCCTTGTTTCTGCAGTGCTATTATGGACCCTGGTTCCATGAGGTCCCTAAATGTCACTTGTCTCCTGGGTTCCATGTGGCCCTGCTGTGTCACCACGGCCCCTTGTTTCCATGAGTTTCTGTACTGTCAGCAAGGATTCCTTTGTTCATCGAGGCCCTGCTATGTCACAATGGACCCTGGCTTCCATGAAGTTCTTCAGTGTCACAATGGCCCCTTGGATCCATGAGATGCCACAGTGTCACCATGGTCTCCTTGGATCCACACAGCAATAATGGACCATTGTTTCAGCTGGAATAGCTGCTAATAAAGCCCAGGGTAGGGAAGCAAAAAGGACATTTGCATGGTATCCACAGATGTTTATTTCAGCTGTGCGGTGAGATGTTCAGGGTTACAAGGCAGGACTTCTGAGGGGAGTCCAGGTTTCTGTATCTCCAGAGGAAGGGGCTGATCAGTGCCATGGGGGCAGTACAAAGATGGCACCAATGGGGGAATAGGGAGGGAGTGGCTGAGGGACACAGAACAAGGGGAAGGAGCCAATGGGGTTGAACAGCTTTTGAGGGAAGCTTCTTGTGTCTGCCTAACCCAGGGAATACCTCTCAGGGTCTCCACAGCTGCAGAGTGTCAAAACGGCCCCTTGGTTCTTTTGGGTTCCTCAGGATCCCAGTGGCCCCTTGGCTGCATGAGGCCCAACTGTGTCACACTGGCCTCTTGCTTCCATTGGGCCCCACAGTGTCACAATTGTCCCTCCCCTTAGTTCCATGAGGTCTTGCAAAGTCACAATGGACCTCTGGTTCCATGAGTCCCACATTGTTCCATGAATTCTTAGTTCCATAGGGACGTAACATCCTTAGTTCCTGTAGTGTCACAATGGTCCCTTGGTTCCATGGTGCCACACAGTGCCAAAATTGTCCAACAGGGCCTCATAGTGTCACAATGGACTCCTTGGTTCCATGGAGACACAAAGTGCCACAATGGCCCTTTGGTTTCACAAGGCCTCAAGGTGTAGAAATGGCCTCCATGGTTTCCTGCAGCCATGATGTGTCACAATGGACCTGTTGTTCCATGATGCCTCACAGTGTCACAATGGTCTCCTTGATTCTGCACTTTAAGAATCTACCCTTGGTCTCATGGAGCCCCACAGTGTCACTATTGTGCCCTTGGTTCAATGAGGCCTTGCTGTTTCACAATTCTCCTTTGGTTCCATGAGGCCCCATGCATCATAATGCTCTCCACGGTTCCATGAGGCATTCCTGTGTCACACTGGCCTCTTGTTTCCATGGGGCTCCTGAGTGTCACAATGGTCCCTTGCTTCTATGAGGCCTTGAAGAGTCACAGGGGTCTCCTTGGTGCTGCAGTGTCACAAGGGATCCTTGGTTCCATGGGGACTCACAATGTCAGAAGGGTCTCCTTGGTTCCATGGGGCCCTGCAGAGCCCCTTGATCCAACAAGGCCTCCAAGTGTCATCAAGGCCTCCAGGATTCCATGGGGTCCCTGAATGTCACAATTGACCTTTGGTTCCATGGGGTCCTGCATTGTTCCATGAATCCTTAGTTCCATGGGGCCCTGGAGTGTCACAATGGACTCCTTGGTTCCATGGTGCCACACAGTGTGACAACTGCCCCTTGGCCTGCCAAGACTCCACAGTGTCACAATGGTTCCTTGCTTCCATGAGGGCTTGTAGTGTCACAATGGTCTCCATGATCCCATAAGGCCTTGCAGTGTGACCACAGACCATTGGTTTCATGCAGCCCCACGGTGTCACTATGGTCCCCTTGGCTCCACAAGGCCCTGAAGTGCCACAATGGCCCTTTGGTTCCACAAGGCCTCCAAGCGTAAAAATGGCCTCCATGGTTCCATGAGGCCCTGCTGTGTCACAATGGACCTTTGGTTCCATGATGCCCAGAGTGTCACAATGGTATCCTTGGTTCTATGGTGTCAGAATAAACCCTTCTTCCCATGGACACCCACAGCATTCACTGCAGTGCCCTTGATTCCATCAGGCCCTGCCATACTCCAATGGCCCCTTGGTTCCAGTGGGTCCAAAGTGTCAGAACAGTCTCCATAGTTCCATGAGGCCCCACAATGTCACTGTGCTCTCCTTGGTTCCACAGTGTAACAATGGACTCCTGGCTTCATCAGGCTCTTCAGTGCCAATTGTCTCCTTGGATCTGCAGGGTCACAGTGGCCCCTTGCTTCCATGTGGCCACGCTGTGTCACAATGGCTCATGGTTCCATGAGGCCACACAATTTAACAAGGGACCCTTGGTTCCATCAGGCCTTGCTGCATCACAATGGACTTCTGATTCGATGAGCTTTCACGCTGCCAGCAGCAGTCTCCTTGGTTCTCTAGTGGTTCTCATGGAACCCTTTGTTCCATGAGGTTCCGCAGTAGAACACGCTCACCTTGGTTCCGTGAGGTTCTGCAGTGTCACAATGGACCCATGGTTCCACCAGGCCTTGCTGTGTCACAATGGCCCCTTGGTTCCAAGAGGTTTCTCAGGGTCACAATGGTCTCCTTCGATCCGCAATATCACAATGGTACATTGGGTCAATGTGGCCCCAATGTGCCAAAATAGATTTTGTTTCCATGGGGTTCTGCTGTGCCAGAATGGACCCTTTGTTCCATGAGTTTGAACAGTGTCACAGCTGACTGCTTGGTTCTGTGAGGAACCACTGTCACCAAATGTCTGAAATATCAGAATAAGGCTCCAAACATTATTTTGGTGTTTAAGAGGGCATCATTTATTCAGGCCTGAGATCTGGTGAGAGATAATCCTAACATCACATGGACATGTAATTCTATCAGTGTCTTCCTTATATACAATCAGAATTTACCCATTTCCAAAAAACCCACTCCAAGTTCTCAGATTCACTCCTCGTTTTCTCAGTCCCTGCACCCTTGAGCCAGATGTCTTCTTCTCCTCTTCCAACCACCCTTGCTGGGAAAGCAGCCCCTGCATGCCTTGTTCCTGTGCTGAAAGTTCACAGGCAGGGTAAAAATGGAATGTATAAATAAGTATATTTATGCAGATGTATATATATAAAAATGTATAAATAAGTGCATAATGTAAGCAATAAATGGCTTCTGCTTGATCATACTGGTTAGTTGTATGGAAGTCCTGTTTCCCAAAATGGGTGCCTGGGAAAGAGGGATGGTTCTTTTTCATAAAAGGAAAGCACTGAGCCAGGAGCAGAAGACAAGTGACCCTTGCAGGGCTGGGGCCTCATTGCCTCCTTGTCCCTGCTCAGCAGCCTGGCAGGGGCCGCCCCATGCTCCTGCCCTTGCCATTGCACATCCCCACATGCCAGTGCCCATCCTGGGAAGAGCCCTGAGCAAGGAGGGAGGGACAGAATCTGCCTGGCCAGGGGCTGGGGCTCAGGCCTGGGCCCTTTGCATTCCTCAAACACATCCAGGTTTGCTCAGCACCAGAGACACCTTTGCCTTCTTTGTCCCCAGCTGTCATCACTGCCTCCAGTGTTCTGCTCTAAATGGAACCTGGGGACACTTTCCCAGTTATGTCCCTCCGTGGAAGCCATTAAAGCTTCAAGAAAGTTCAGGTTTTCAGTTTAACTTTGAGCACTTCAGAAGTTTTTTGAAGACGCTCTCAAGGACTGAGTCTGCTGTAAACAACACAAAAGCACTGAGAGGGTCATTAAATTTTTCCTAGTCCAGTTATGGAGAAAGATTTAAAAGAACTTTTCAGAAATACAGATTTTTTTTTTTTAATGGAGGTATTTTTTTTATTTCTACTTAGAGCAGAGGTGATTGCAGCATTCAGTGATTGATATTGGCCCAGGGTCTCTCCTCAGCAGCTTTGGCCTGCTCACAGGAGCTGTGCCTGGAGCTCTGACCCAGTGTGGACAACCTTGCTCCACATTGCCCAGCCCCATCCTGTCTGTCCTCACTGCCCTGGGCCCTGCTGTGCTTGCAGAGCTGGCTGCACCCAGCCTCAGAGGGGTTTTCCCTTTTTGTACTTTTTGCACCAATCTCAAACTGCTGAGTTTCCCACTGCAAACAGACACACTGCTCAGGTGTGTGCCCACCCCAGGTGCCAACAAAGCCACTGCAGAGCAGCCCTGGGCCAGCTGTGAGGGTGGATCATCAGCCCAAGCTGCACTGGGCCCCTGCAAGGGGCTGTGGCCATGGGCACTGCACTGACCCCACTGCTGGGTTTGGCTGCCACGGCCACCGTGAGAAATGAAACTGTGCTTGGAAACACTGGGGAGGACTGGGACATACTGGGGACAATGGGGCGATTGTGGGGAAGACTGGGGACACTGGGGCATCCTGTGGATGATATTGGGGGGAACTGGGAGGGACTGGGCTGTACTGGGAGGGACAGGAGGGGCACTGGGGTTGAACTGGGTTCTACTTGGGATGAACTGGGCTGTACTGGGGATGAACTGAGCTGTACTGGGAGGGACTAGACAGGTTGAATGGGCTGTTCCCGCCTCTGCCGCATCCCATTTGCCAAGACACCCGCCCATCACCGCCCAAAGGCAATCAGCGCCTGGTTTAGGACCTCGGTAGCGGTGTCTGATATTGGCACCACCTTTTTTTGCCTACAGGTCCCGTCATGCCCCACGGCCCAATTGAGCCCAATTGGAGCCGGAACTACAATGCCCGTCATGCCCCGCGCTCCACAGAACCCCGGGATCTGCTCTCCCTTTGTCTCTTTAGTGTCCGCCAGACCCTCCAGGATCCCTCAGTGCTCCCTCAGCGCCCATTCGGGAGCCCCCAAAAGCGTCCCTGGATCCCCTGAGTGCTCTCAACCCCACAGATGCCCGGTACAGCCACTTCTGGAAATTCATCTCCTCTCATCCCCTGCGTCCCCAGAGCCCCTCAGAACACAGTCCCGCGCCTAAAACTCCTGTTATGCCCCGCGCCCTACTGAGCCCGGTTATATATCCCCGAGCTCCCCGCATGTTCTCTCGAACCGTTTACGTTCCCCCGAGGATCTCAAGTCGCGGCTCGGACGCAGAAGTGTCCGCCAGGAGCCTTCCTGGACCCCCCAACAA
This sequence comes from Ammospiza nelsoni, assembly GCF_027579445.1. NCBI lineage: Eukaryota > Metazoa > Chordata > Aves > Passeriformes > Passerellidae > Ammospiza > Ammospiza nelsoni. The sequence continues at coordinate 1,706,792 of NC_080666.1, forward strand.
AGCGTTGGAGCCACTTCCGGGACTACGGCTCCCATCATGCTCTGTGGCGCATGCCCAGTGCTCTTCTAGGCAGGACTTCATCTCCCGTCATACCCCGCGCCTCCACCGAGAGCCATTGCAGCTGCGCCTCGAACGCCCCTCTAACCGTATTAGACCCGTGCCTACAACTCCCATCAGCCCCCGCGCCCCATTGAGCCCCGTCAGAGCCCCCAAAGGGCCCGCCCAGACCCCGAAGGGCCCCAAATTCCCCTCCCTGACATCCAAGCGCCCCCCCTGGACCCCCAGGTTCTGCCCCGGACCCCGAACTGTCCCTCGGAATCCCTGAGTGCCCCTCCAAGTGCCCACCCGGCTCCCCCAAGTGTCCTCCAGACCCTCAAGTTCTCTCTGAATTCCCTCTCCAGACCCAAAAGTGCGCCAAATGTGCCCCAGAAAGCTCTCCACGGACCCCAAAGTGACCCCTTTTATCCTGTCTGTGAAAATGCTACAAAAGATAACAAAAGGATTTAAAATACAACTGATTACCATAAAGAAGGAAAAATCAATAGCCACACTTCTCAATGAATTAATGTTGGGGATTGTGTTACTTAGAACTAATGACCAATAAATTTTTTGCTTGCTAAAAAACTGTGGACTTTTAAAAAACAAATATTAAAATTTTGTAATACAAATATAGAATAATCCTATAATTAAGAAATTATAATTTTCCTAATTCCGTAAATTTTATTTTTAAGGGGAAATGCATGTTTATTTTTATGTTTTACAATGTCAGTCTGTAAAAGATGGTCCAAACATCCCTCCTCTGCCTCACAGCTGCCATCAAGGACGGAGATTGAAGCTCTCCCCAAGGACTGAGACTGAGACCCTTCAAATTCCAACCCAGGGCTACTGGCCTGACTGGAGCGGGATGTCTGCCATGGGAAGTGGGATGTTTCTTGTAGGAACCAGTCCAGAAACAACGGGCCCTGCTCACTGCTGGCACTGGTTTGTGCTGTTCAGAACTGGACTGTCTGTGCCTGTTCCCAATGGATTTATTCTCCACTGTTCCCTCCATGTGCCGTCCTGCTCCGTCCCGGCGGTAGATGATAAGAGCCCTGAGTTAACCAAAGACTTTGAGACTCTCCCTGATGTGACCAGACGGATCCATTGGTTGGACCATGAGGATTTAATCTCTCTGTTGGCAGCCATTCCCCCCTCCTTTACTCTGTCTCTCTGTCCTTGATGTCCTTTCTAATCCTTTTGTTGCATCTGCTGTGGGCACTCAATAAACGGTGCATTTGTTTTGGTTAATACTGAAAGTCCCCTGCTGTGTGTCTGCACCCTGAGATCAGTGAAACGAACCATCGTGACCCCCCTTGTACCAGGGGATGGTGGCACGGCCTGATGGGGTTGCTGCCCACAGCATGTGAACGTGATCTTCTTGGTGGCGACTGCGCTGCTTCATCTGCTCTTGCTTTCTGGTCTCCCTATCCCAGAATTACCTGTTCCACCTGCCTTTCTTATATTGTGGTTCTCTGTAATTCCTTCAATAGTCAGCCCTTCCTAAGCTCATTTTTGGAATAGGGGATTATCACCTCCCCATCATATTGAGTGCATTCGAATGCACTTGAATGCATTTTGCCTGCATTCCAAATAAGGTCCCTGTTTTTGATTTACTGGGGAATCCCTGTTTGTATTTTCTACCTCTGTCGAGGCTGGGATTGAAGTTACTTGAGATGATATTTGGCGTTCAGATTCAGGTGGTTTTTGTTTCTTATCAGTGACACAGCCTCACCACCATGAGTTCTGCAGCCTTTCATCTAAGGCCCAAAATGGCTCACTGTCTCTTGTTACAAGGCCTGGATGGTGCCAAGGAGACCATGGTGATACTGGGGATGCAAGGAGACCGTGGTGATACTGGGGATCCAAGGAGACCATGGTGACACCATGGACACTCATGGAACCATGGGCGTTGTGACACAGCAGGGCTTCATGGAACCAAGGAGTCAATTGGGACTCTACCAAACCTCATGGAAGCAAGGGCCCATTGTGACACTGGAGAACTTCAGGGAACCAAGAGTCTCTTGTGACACAGGGGGTACTCATGAAACCATGGAGACCATTTTGGAACTTCAAGGCCTGATGGAACCAAAGGGTCCTTCTGGCACTTCTGAGCCTTGGAAGCAAAGGGACCACAGTGACACAGTGGGGCTCTGTGGAACCATGGGGCCGTGGTGACATTGTGGAGTGTCACTGAACCAACTGCCCATGGTGACACTGCAGGGCCTGATGGAATCATGGACACCATTGTGACACTACAGGGCGACATGGAAGCAAGGGGCCATTGTCACACTCTGGGGCCTCTTGGGATCCAAGGGCAGTTGTGATACCACGGAAATTATGGCAACTGTGGCACCATGAAACCTAGGAGACCACTGTTACACTACAGGACCCCGTGGAACTAAGGATTTATGGAACAGTGCAGGACACATGGAACCGAGGGGCCATTGTGAAGCTGTGGAACCAAAAGAGCCCATTGTGACACTCTGGGCCCCCGTGGTTCCAAAGGTCCATTTTGACATTGCAGGGCCTCATGGAATCCTGGAGACCACTGTGAAACTTTGGGGCCTTGTTGAATTAAGTGTCCCTGCAGGGCCTGATGGAACCAATGAGACCCCATAGAACCAAGGGTCCATTGTGACCCTGTGGTACCAAGGTGTCGTGGGTTGACCCAGGCCAAATGCCAGGCATCCATGTGGGCTGCTCACTCACTCCCCTCTTCAGCTGGACAAAGAAAATTTAATAAAGGGTTTGTGGGTTGAGATAAGGACTGGGCAAGATCACTCATCAAATACTGTCCTGGGAAAAACAGGCTTAACTTAGAGATGTGTAATTCAGTTATTACTAACAAAGTCAGAGCAGGAAAAGGGGAAATAAAATAAGCCCCTCACCTTCCTCCCTCCAGCGCTGCCTCCCACCCCAGCAGTGCAGGGAGACAGGGAATGGGGGTTATGTTCAGTTCATCGTCCATGGCTTCTGGCCCTGCTCAGGGAGAGGAGTGGTTCCCCTGCTGCACCGTGGGTCCCTCCCAAGGGAGACAGTTCTGCAGGAGCTTCTCCCATGTGAGTCCATTTCAGGGGCAGCAGCCCTCTGCAAACTGCTGCAGTGTGAGTCCATGCCAGGGACAACAGTCCTTCCCAAACTGCTGCAGCATGGGTCACTCTTCCAGGGGTGCATTCCTCCAGGGACAGGCTGCTGCAGCCTGGGAGCAGGGCCCCTCTCTCCATGGCTCTCCTGCAGGGTGCCTGGGTCTCCAGGGCCTGGAGCACCTCCTGCCCCTCCTTCTGCACTGACCTTGATGTCTGCAGAGTTGTTCTTCTCACATGTTCTCCCTCTGCTCTCCTCTGACTGGAGTTAAAACTGCACCACAATCTCTATTTTGATTTTTTTTCACATCTGTGATCACAGAGGCATTGCCACCATTTGTAACTGGCCCAGCCTTTGCCAGCAACAGGTTCATCTTTGAAGCCACCAGGAATTGGCTGTTCCAGACATGGTGGAAGCTTCCAGCAGCTTCTCACAGGAGCCTTCCCTGTGCCCCCCTGTGAAATACAAAGCTGTGTTTCGTGTCAGGTACATACAGGTAACATGGTATTTGTGATTGTAATATGTGTGGAAACCGACCATGGGACAGTTATAAAGACAAATTCTAATAATTACTGAGGAAAGTAAAGCATGGAAGAAGGCCTTTGAACCTATCTTTTGTTCATAATTACCATTTATAAGTCTTAAGTTTATTTAGGAGCATTTGAATTAAAGTGTTAAGGATGTTGCTTTTTGACAGGAACTTTCTGCTTGTAGCTAAGCCTGAAAGAGTTTTGCAATAATAACCTTTTGAAGTACAATTTTAGAATATTGCTTGTAGTAAGGATCTTTGAAACTATAGCTTTATAATATATAAAAGGAAACATGTGTATCTCACACCTTAACAAAACAGTGAAAAGCAGCATGAGAAAGGAAAATGAACATCAACTCAAGGATTTATAGTTTCGACCAATGGAAGCTGGACATCACTGTTATGAGAGTTATAGTCCTTGCAATTAAAAGGTGGACCCACATCTGGAGAGCTGGACCTCACCATCTGGGAGACTTCTTCCTTTTTTTGGAAGCTGGACTCCCACGATCTGGGATATTCCTTTTCTGGAAACATCCTAAGGAAAACTAAATCACAATAGTGTATAGAATTTTGACATAAAAATTGGGAAATAGAAACTGCTGATGAGTAAAAAGTGGAATAGAAACTGCTGAGAAAACTTATGAGTACTGTAATAAGTAGCAATACGTTTGTTCATTAATAGCTAGATAATTTAAATTATAAAAACAATAGCTAAACAGCTATAACCGCTTGTTTAGCAGGATATAATATGTACCTATGTGCAGTCACATATGGTACCAATCTTGAACTTCACAAGAATTGCTTTGTTTGCAAATTCTACCCTATAGGTATAGGATACCCCATGCAACTAGATATCGCCACATATGGTAACAATCTTTAACCTCGCAAGAATTGCTTGGCTTGTAGAACTTCGCCTTATAGATATGCCTTATAAGGAAAGCAGCCAAAGAAGAAGACTTGGGGCCTTCATCCCACGACCACCTGAATGCAGAAAAAGACCCCCTAGCAACCGGAGGAGCAAGCACAGAAGACAGACCACGTCATCCAGGAATCCGAGAGAAGAAGACAATAAAAAGCAAACTTTAAGGAGGGGAAAGTGCATGTCTAAGAGGAGCGGAGACTCCTGGCCTCCCAGCGCTGAACCTTGCTTACTCTCGCTTGCATAATAATAAAGATAATTATACGATTCTTAAATTTAGTGAATACTTCTATCACAAGTACCCCTCTAAATACCTGTAAGACTCAACTATTGGTGTGCAGTTGGAGGGAAAACTTCCCCCACTGTACCCAGCGCTGTATTGCTCATACTTTACCATATTAATTAATAAATTGATTGCTGCTTGAATATTGGCCTAGTCAAGCTTCTTATTTATAACACAGTGCTCAGTGGATGCTCGAGGAGTCTCTGTACCTCATGCCCTGGGAATGCTTGGGAGCAGCTGGAGGGGGTTGTCCCAGTCCCTGTCACCCCAGGCCATTCCCCAGGGGATCTCCATCATTCTCACCCCAGAGAATGCCTTGGGGGTCTCCGTCCCTCTCACCCCTGTGCCAGGGGATGCTCACGGCAGTCTCTGTCTCTCTTAGCCCAGGGAATGCTTGGGGCTCTCTGTCCCCTCCCCTGGGGGATGCTCGGGGGGTCTCCATCCCTCTGGCCTCAGGCAATGCCTGTGCAGGGCTGGGGGCCAGGGGCTCTGTGTCCCTCTCACTGCTGAGGGTGCTCAGGCCTGGGGGGGCTCTCTGACCTTCTCACACCTGGGGAGGCCGGGGGGTCTCTATCCCTCTCAGCCCTGCTGTGACCCCACCCAAACATCATCAGGGTGAGAGGGACAGAGACACCCCCAAACCCCCAGAAGGGCTGAACCTGGGATTTGGTTTGGGGCTGAAGATTTAGGAAGGGGCTGGAATTGGGGCTGGGTTGGAGTTGGGGCTGAGATTTGGATTAGAGCTGGGATTGGGGTAAATGCTAGACATGGGATTGGCTTTAGGGCTGGGGTTGGGATTGGGTCTGGGGCTAGACAAGTTTGGAATTGGGATGTGATTAAATACAGAACTGTGAGTGTGTCTAAACATGGAGTGAGATTGAGACCAGGATCAGGGTCAGGTTTGGGACTGAGCTCACCCAGAGCAGGACAGGGGGGATGTCACTGCAGGATATCCCTGCCATCATCCCAGCCCTCCTCAGGCACCTCCAAACATGGGGGGCAGCTGGGTGCTCCATGATCCAGGTGCTCCCACGCTGCCCCTCAATACCAGGTGAGCACTCCCTGAGGGCAGCCCTGACTGTGACCCTTGGGGCTCTGGGATCAGCCCTCACATCCATGTGGGAGCAGCTGCAGATGGGACGAGAGATTTTCCTCCACTCTTTTTCCTGTGGAAGGGTGAAGCCCAGCTGCTCTTTTCTTCTGGTGTCTCCTCCTCTCCTCAGCTGAGGATGTCAAACTCCCCAGAAGCAGCAAAATCCTCATTCCCTGTTTGCTTGTGGCTGCAGCCTGGAATATTGACTGAGAACAAAGAATTTTCTGACAGCCATGCTGAATGAAATGGGAGGAGGTTTGTGAGAAAATGAAGAAATTGTATTTTGATAGGAAATAAAAGGTGCAAAATTATTTTTTTTCTGTCCCATTCATCTTCAGTCAGTTCTGGTCTGTTTTCCGAGTGCCACCTTCTCAGCTGATTGTGTTTGTGCCCTCCTTTCTCTCCTGCCTCTCTTTCCCTTCTCTGTTTCTCTCTGAGGGTCTGCCTTGAGCCAGGGCAGCTCCCACCAAAGACCCTGTCATGATTTAATTCCCAATCCACGAGCTCCAACAGCCATGGGTGAAGTTATGAAGGCTGGCAGTGAAATGTCACTGTAAGATCTTGCTCCACTTGGCTCTTGGCACCTTCTTAAGTGCTTTGCCTTCAAGGGCAGGAACATCTTTACCTGGCCGGGAACTGGAATTCTAGCCCCTGGCAGTGTGTGCTATGGATGCCAGAGGGGCATTCCCGAAACTCCCAGAGTGCTGCTCCTGCCGTGCCTCCCAAGGAGCTGTGCAGGGCCAGGGGACAAGGTCCAGCAGCTCTGTGGGCTCCCGGAGCACACAGCAAAGGTGGCTTTGCCGGGCATTTTCCAGCACCTTCCCTGCTGGAATTAGAGGGAGGAAATGGAAGCGAGCCGCCAACAAAATCCTGGAAGGATTGGGCTGGGAAAGGACCCCGCCCATGGGTTAAGATTTCGCAAGGGAGAGACGCCTCTGCCCCAGTGAAGGAGCGAATGAGACCATGGGAGCGAAAGCTCCGGATCTGCTCGAACTTGGATTGAACTGAACGAGACACGGGAAGGAGAGAGGAAGAGAAAGAAATCGGGAAGAACTCTCAGAGGGACAGAAAGAAATTGGAAAATGGTCTCAGAGAAAAGAAAGAAATATAAAAGGCTCCAGCCCGGACTCCGCAGCTCCCAGGGTCACCCGCAGGGAGCAGCGCCTTTCACAATTCCAGCCAATCAGAGGACGCGGTAAACAATTTCCAGCCAACCAGAGCTATTCTCGCCGATGACTCACCGGTTGCCAGGCGCGCCCGCAGAGCCCGGCGGCCCCGGAGCGGAATTTGGGGCTCGGGCCGGGGGACGGATCCGCCCCGGGGGGGTCCCCGAGCCCCTGCCCAGCCCTGGGGCCGATCGGGGGCTCCCCCACCCAGCAGCCGGTGCTGCGGGGCCGCGGGGCAGAGCGGTGGGAAAGGGGGGTCCGGGCTGGGAGCGGAGGAAATGCGGAAGGAAGAGGAGGGAGAGGAGGAGCGGGAGCGGGAGCGGGAGAATCGCGGCGCTCGCAGCGCCCGCACGCCGAGCCTGCAGCACCCCCTGCCCCGGGAGCATCGCCCCCAGCCCCGAGCCGCAGGGGAGGGCGGAGGCCGAGCTCGCCCCGGCTCCAGCCAGGGGTCTCCGGGAGGATTTTCTTGGAGAGTGTTCGGAGCCGGCAGATGCCGGACTCGAGCCCCGGGTATCCCCGGGCTCCCTAAGAGGAGCTTTTTCGGGGGCAGAGGAGCCGCGATCGCCCCTCGGAAGGGTCCCGGGGGTCCACGTGGGGATGGCCCGGTACCGACGGGGCGGGACATTGGTTTTGGGGATCCCCGTGAGAGCCGGGGCTGTGGAACGGGGAACCCCCGGGGCGGGGAGAGGGGAAGGGGCGATACCGGAGCTGGGGGACCCCCGGCAGACAGGAGATGAGGCGGGGACGGGACCCCCTGACCCTGACAGGGGTGTCCTGGGGTGACTTCATGATGCTCGAACCCCATCGGTCTGTTTAGCCCAGAAATGAGTTCTGCACCTTTAAGGCTGGTTCTGAGAGCGCAGGGGAGGAGAAAGAAGCTGCAGTTTGTTTTCAGAAACTGCACTCACTCCTCCACATTCCGGCTCCTGGACTGTTGTGATGTCTTAAGGAGCTGGAACAGAGGCCACACGGAGTTAAGAGGAATAAAGTTGATTTTTATTGAAATGCCTTCAAAGGCCACACCCTGGCAGTACTGGAGCCACAGCTGTGGCTGTGCCTGGATGGCTCCAAGATGGGAGCAGAAGAGGGCTTGGTCACGAGATCTGACATTTTTATAAGTTTTAGATAGGAGTTAACAGTCCAATTAATAGCTTCCAATTATGATGTTTCATCCTCCTTTCTTGCTTGGCCACCCTCCTCTTTTCACATTGTTTATGCTTTGAGCCTGAAGTATAAGAGATTGTCTTTGAGTCTCCAGCTAGAACAGGATTGTTTTGTCTTCACCACCCTGAGAAAAGATCCCAGTAACACTTAATATAAAGCTAAAAGCTGCACACCAAAGCAGAACAGAAAAACTTAAAACCTAAGGTATCAGTGGTCTGCGGATGGACAGACAGCAGGGCAGAGCTCTCCTTTGCTTTTAGCTAGGTTTTAGCTTGCTGAGGCAGGGAAGTTTCCTGGACTGTGATTTTTTCTTTTTGGAGCTGTTTAAAACTGCTCTGGACTGAACTGCCAGAGAGCACCAGCAGCTCACACCTGTGGACCACCTGGCCAAGCCTGGGCTGCAGCATTTCCAGTGCCAGAGGGACTGATAAGAGACTTATAAGAGACTGATAAGAGACTGAGTGAGTTGAGCTACAGCCCACAGGGGGACTTTCTGAGTTGGTCATCTTTTTTGAAGCGGCAAGAGGTTTTATTGTTTAATATTGTTCACTTTTTGTGCTGGTTAATTCTTTGCCTGGTAAATAAATAGGTTTTTTCCCCTTTTCTCCAAGGAAATATTTTCCTGATCTGGTTGGGGGAGGGGCTGCTTGAATTTGCTTTTTAGAGGAAACCCCTTTGGAGGTTTTCTCCCCAGTTTGTCCAAAGCCAGGACAGGGTGCTGGGAAGAGGGGGGAGCCCCAAGTGGCTGGACTGGGGTGAGGCTGGAGAGGGGGACCTTGGGACCCCAGAACCTCCCAGAATCCAAAAGCAGGACCCTGGAGAGGAGGGATCCCCAGGACCGATGGAATCCCCACCAGCCCTGAGATGGGGGACCAACCATAACTCAAGAGGGATGAGACTGGAAATGGGAAACTCCTGGTGGCTTTTTTTAATTCACTCTTGATTTTTGGAGGTTTTTATGGACACCAGATGGCTTCTGGAGATGGATTTGGGCAAGAGGAATCCCCAGCCCAAGGCATTCACACCTTGTTTTTACCCAAACCAGTATTTCCCATTCCCAAACCTTGGCCAGATGGAGGAAGAGGATGCGAGGAAGAGGAAGATGTCCCAGGACACCCAGGCAGGTGAGGAGGAAGTCAGTTCCCCTTTCCCCCTCTCTCCTGCTCCATCTCCCAGCCCAGCATGGCCCCCGGCTGCAGGACAACCCTGCTGCCAACACCGTCCTTCCGGGGATGCACTGGGGGATCTCCTTCCCCTTCCCTCTGGCACATAGGCAAATTCCATCCTCTCCTTGTCCTTCCTACGCCAGGGAAGGAGCTGAGGATGGAGACCAGGGAGGAAAAATCCCCGCGGCAGAACCTCGTGGAAGAGGCTGTTTTGAGCAGCTCCATGGTTCAGGAACCCAGTGGAGAGAAAAAGCCTTGGAGATCCCACAGGAGGATCTCTGGGGGGGCTCCAAACGCAGCCCAGGGTGCTTTGAGGAGGAAAGACACACCCTGTGCCAGGAAGGTGGCTGGAGATCCAGCCAGAGCTCAGAGCAGCTTCATGACAGCGAGAGGCCCTACGAGTGCTTGGACTGTGGGAAGATCTTCAGGAAGAGATTCAACCTGCTCTGCAACCAGAGGATTCACATTGGGGAACGGCCCTATGAGTGCTTGGAATGTGGGATGAGCTTCAGCCACAGCTCCGACCTGGTTGTCCACCAGAGGTTCCACACCAGGGACAGGCTCTATGAGTGTCCCAAGTGTCAGAAGAGGTTTCACACCAGCTCCCATCTCCTTGTACATAAATGAATTCACATGGAGGAGAGGCCCTTCCGCTGCCCTGACTGCGGGAAGGGCTTCAAGCACAACTCCACCCTCGTCATCCACCGGCGCATCCACACCGGGGAGAGGCCCTACAGTGTACCCAATGTTGGAACAGCTTCTCAGACCGCTCGTTCTTTATCCGACACCAATGGAGGCACCGATAAGGGAAGGCCTGCGAGAGCCCCGACTGCAGGAAGAGCTTCATGCACTGCCCCAACTCCATCCCCATCAGAGGAGCAACATTGGTCGGAGCCTTGGTGACTCACATTCCCTTTGATATACAGTCAGAAGTGGTTTGTGTTCCTTTTTTTTTGCCTCTCATCATCTTTTGATTTATCTCTCTCCCTTCAAAACACAGAAAATCGGGGTAAAAATCAATAAATTCATCAAAGGCATCTAAAGCGTCACATTTTACTTGAGTTTTGGGGGAAGTCTTGGATTCTGGGAGATATCTGGGAGGATATGGGGGAGTTTTGTGGGTATTTGGTTTAGCTGTCTTTATTTCTTGGCACTCCAAAAGATGAGACGGATTGATCTGTCAGCTCAAAACTGCTCAATGCCACTGAAAACTACTCAATCCCACCCCAAAATTCCTTGATTCCACAGCCCCTTGGTGTGGAATGGGGTTGGAAGGGGATTGAGCAAAGTGGGCTTCAAATCAGGAGGGGTGAGATGGGCACTGGGTGGTGCAGGATAGGTGGGATGCGGTTAGGGAGGTGTGAAATGAGCAAAATATGGCTTGGGAAGGGGGTCTTGATGTCCAGGAGTGGTGGGATGTGTTGGGGTTTGGACTGGGGAGGTGGGTTGGGGTCTGGAATGAGGCAGCCAAAGTTTGGGGACAATGAAGGGAGGGAAAGCCCTTTACTGAGTGAGTTTTTGAATGCTCCACATTACTGAAGAGTTTTGGAGGTATCTCACATTTCTGACGCAGTTTTGGGGCACTCCCCAGCTCTTGGGGGTTTCCTGAAAGCAGCTCCATGGACCCCCATTGCCAGGGGTGGTTGCCTTGGGCACGAGCTCAGAGCTGTAGCCAGAGTCCGTTGCCTCGGTGCTGGAAAGCAGAGAAATGATAAACGGCCCCAGACATCTCCAGTGTGTGTTTGGGGGCAGGGTGAGTTCTGATAGATGGGGTGGTCACTGTCCCACCCCTGCCACTGCAGCCTCTGGTGCAGCCCCAAAGTGGCTGCCAAGCCCCTGGCACCCCAAAAACCCCACCTGAGAGAGGGACCAGAGCAGGTCAGGCTGTGACACGGGTGGGACACTGACACATCCCATGGCCCCGGATCTCACAGCAGCTGAGATCCATGACTGACTGTGGATCTCTGTCTCCCTCTCTCTCTTCTCCTGACTTCCTCTTCTCAAAATCTGGATAACTTGAAGTTGGACAGGTTAGAGTTTGCTCAGTTTTCTTAGCTGAATGAAGTGATATACTTTAATTACACGTTGTTTCAGATTTCCCAAGTACCTCATTCTCTGAAGTTTGCAACTAAAAGTTTGTTCTCCACCCTCCTGAGCAGTTTTTTTTTTTCTCCCCCTGGCCATGTGTCCTGCAGGCTGTGCCCCTGTGCGTGCTGCTCCTCTGCCCTGGCCGGCTGCACTCGCCCATCTCGCTGTGCCCCAGCATTTCTCACCCAGCGTTTCTGTGCCCTCCCTGGGCTCCCTGCACCCAGCGCTGCCGGCTCCTGGCACACAGAGCCAGGGCAGGAGCCCACCCTGCCAAGGGGCTCTAGAGCAGGGCATGGGCTGCGATGGCTTCTGAGCTCAGCAGCTGCTCCTGGCATGGTTCCATGGGGACCGAGCACAGCAACGCTGCTGAGCATTGTCCCTGCTGAGGGTCACACACTGCCGGGGCACATTCCCTGCCTGCAGGATTGCTGAGCATTGTCCCTGCTGAGGGTCACACACTGCCGGGGCACATTCCCTGCCTGCAGGATTGCTGAGCATTGTCCCTGCTGAGGGTCACACGCTGCCGGGGCACATTCCCTGCCTGCAGGATTGCTGAGCATTGTCCCTGCTGAGGGTCACACACTGCTGGGGCACATTCCCTGCCTGCAGGATTCGTACCTGACCCAAGCACTGCACTGATGGCTCCAGCATTGCTTTCCAACAAAAACAGGGGAATGCAAACTGTGCAGCTCATGGTATTTTTGAGTGTCTAAAACTCACTATGTCATTGATCTGTGAGGTGAGATCCATTTGGAACTCATGGCATGGAGAAGTAGTGCAAGATGGAAAAGGGGAGCATAGAAATAAATAGAGAAAAACATTTCAGATGGTTTCTTTCCATTTTCATTTCACTTCTGGAAAGCTGGTTCAGTTTTCCAGGAATCTCCTCCACAGTCCTGTCTGCCCTTTCCAAGAACCTTTCCTGGAGAATGAGGTCAAGCTCCTGTCAAGATGTGCCACCACCTGCAGCTTCTCTTGGCTTTCCACAATGTGCCTGCAGCAGGACTGTTGCAGCAAAGCAGGACAAATGTTTGGAGAACTGGACAACTTCTCCTTTCTTTTGCTGGTGGACTGGGGAGTTGTGCCATTGGTGAGGTTTTCATTGTGACTGTTCCAACCTTGGAAAACAGGAGGTGGTAACAGGACTCGTTGGGGAACGCAACCCTGACTGAATTCAGAGAAAGAATCTCCAGGTGTTGCAGCCAGAAATGGAGAGTTGTGTGATAATCATTCACGCGTCTCCATAGGCACCTGGAAAGTGATCTAGAACATGAAAATTGGTTGTCAGAGGCAGTTTCTTTCTGTTTTCAGTTTAGATGATTCTACATCTCTTGTGCTGGTATAAATCAAGAGCATGAAAACAATCAGTTCACGATAAGCAGCAGAACAATCTGCATCTCCCAGAGTAGAAGACTGAAAGAATCTGAACTTTGCCTGTAAGAAGGGTAATTTTTTCTAAGAATTTCTAATCCATTTCTTCTTCTTTTCTCCATCTTAATATGGCCATTTCCATGCCAGATTCCTCATAAAATGAGAAGCCTGAGCTTGCAGAAGTGCATGAAAGATGGCCTGTTCCTCTGCAGGACAGTCAGGGTGGAACAGGAAGCAGTTTTGAAATAATTTTGATATAGATGAGTAATGCGGTGGTTGAGTCTCACAATTAAAAGGCACATATTATGGATATCCTAAGACAAGTTTCATAGTTTTATAGTTATGTTTTACTCCCCCATTGTTTTGTTGTTTCCTGGTAGTTGGGGTATTTGGGAGGGTTGGCTTTTTGCTATGGCAACACCTGACCCCCAATCAAGATGTAAGGAAATGACTGCTACCACTGGACAGTGAAGAAAGAGTTGATTAACAAGCTTTTGAGAGGGGCTAAAGGGTTAAAAGGCAAAACATCCATTGTGTGGACGAGCACATGGTTGAAAAAAATCCTTTGCTCCCTGTGCCGTAATATTTTCTGTGTTCAGTCTTCTGTTGTACTTTTTGATAGGGTTTTAATAATCCTTTTAAATTTTTGGAAGTGAGCATCATTTCTCACAAATGGGGACTCGTCTGGGAAATACACCTGGTGTCCTTAGGAGTTTTCAAAAGGGGCACCCCCTACCACAGATTTGGCAGAGTGTATTGGACTCTCCCAGTTCCACCAATGGTTGCAGGTTGGAAGCCCAAAGACAGCAGGAGACTTTGGGATAAAGAAAAGAGGGGAAGGGGGGTGAGCACCACCCACATAACTATTTTTGGCCAGATTGTGACTCTGTAATTCCAGTGTATGAAAGTGAGCTTTACATTAGTAATATACTGGATCCATCCTGGTCCCTTGAAGTGTCAGGATATTGGATGGTAGAGAGGAAAAAGGAACAGTGGAATGCATGGTGGGGGAGGAGAGCAGGTATCCCATAGACAAGGACCCCATGGCCGGTGGGACATGTAGGATTGAAGGGTTTGTGGGGACTTGGGAGCTGGGTTCACCCATCAGGGAAACCCTGTTTGTGCCTGGGACGGGGACCCAGGGTGGGATTCCCATCCAGCACACACCAAGGGAGGCGGTGAGCTCCACATGTCATGGTGGCTCGTGCATCACTCAGAGCGGGGGCAGCCTCTGGGGTGCAGCCAGCACTATAATTAACAGGGCCACCCGGAGCCGGGCTGGAGTGGGGTAGCCATCGAGGGGTTTGCTGCAGGGGGTCACCCAGGAGCCGGTGCAGCAGTTTGTGTGCTGCTGAGCCAAAGGGGTCGGGGCAGTCCGGCGACCAAGCCAAGTCACGTCAGGGTGGAGCTGCCAAACTGAGGGGGTCAGGCTGTGCCAGCTGCTGAGCCAAACAAAATCGGGGCAGTCTGAGCCGCTGAGGCTGAGCCGAGTCAGGCCAGGGGGAGGACTGCAGCTGCCTAGCCAAATTGGGGTGGGCTGAGCCTCTGAGTTGAATTGGGGTGGGCAAAGCCACTGAAGCCGAACCAAGTTGGGTCAGAAGAGGGATGGAATCTGCTGAGTCGAATCGGGTCCTGCGGAGCTGCCGAAGCTGAGCCAGGTCGGGCCAGGGGTGGGACTGCAGCTGCCGAGGATAACTGGGCCAGGGGCAGGCCACAGCCGAGCTGAGCCAGGCGGGAGAGGGAGCAGAGTGCGACCGTGGGACCAGAGCATTGAACCAAGGAGGAGAGGAAGGGCAGGGACCAATCCGGTGATATGGAAGCCCTTGGATCGTGAGGTTTTTTATTTTTACTTTTCAAAAGAGAAGTACAGTTTTTTGGGTTTTTTCTCTCTTCCCTTTCCTTCTCTTTCCTTGTTTCTTTTTTTCCCACTCCCCCTTTCCTTTTCCCTTCTGAGAGAGGCAGGCTCTCTCCGGAGGGCCTGTGGTTGGAAAGGTGGGCTCTGTTGGAAGAGGGCCTGTGATCGGCCAGTCAGGATGGGACTGTAGGGAAAATAGGGAATCCCCAAGGGGAGGAGTAGAAATTGAAGAGGTACCAATAGTTATACCCCCAGATGGCCCACTGGGAAGGAAACTAGCCCGGTGGAAATATGACCCAAATACCAGAGATAAGGATGAGCTCAAAATGATTCACTAGTGCATGGTAGAATGGACCATAAGGGAAATTAGGAGCAATCATGTATACTGGCCGAGGTATGGGTCAGATGAAGGATGGATGTGTCAGGCATTAAACATCCATGTAAGAGCTAAGAAACCATTCAATCGGGAAGAGAGTGACTGTGCTGCCTGCTGTGGGAGGGAGACCTCACCCTCAAAGGTGAGCATGTTTAAGGTATCAGAAAATAAAGAATGGGACCCATTAGAACACTTACCCCCTCCACCTCCAATAGCCTCAGATGCACTTCCCCTACCCCCTGATGGGCCTAGTCAAAACACCACAAACAGGGTGGCACAATGAGAGGAAAGCAGATCGGTGTATGGGAACCAAGCAGTGGGATTGTATCCTCTGAGGGAAGTACCACTGTGTGAGGTGCAGGGAGGAATTACATTTGTAACCATGCCTCTCAGTTCTTCTGATGTGAGAATGTTCAAGAAATAATTGAAGGGATTACTAGAGGACCTCATTGGATTAGTGGAAAAGTTAGATCAGTTTCTGGGGCCCAATATTTATGCATGGGAAGAGATGCAATCAATAATGACCATTCACACCAGAAGAAAGACAGATGATCCATGCAGCTGAGATATGGATATGGGAAAGGAAGCATGTGCAAGGACCTCCTGGGGATCTGAAAATGCCCATAGTGCACCCCACCAGCGACCACAACAGCACTGGGGGAAGGCAAGACATGGAGGAATGCAGAACATTGATTACAAAAGGCATCAAAGAGGCGGCTCCATGTAATCAAAATGCCCATAAGGCTTTCGATGAGTAGAAAAAGAGGGAAGAAACCCCAACAGAGTGGTTACAAAGGTTGAGGAAAAAAATGAGGCAATATTCAGGAGTTGACCCTGACACGGTGGCCGGACAGATTTTACTAAAGATAAATTTTGTCACTTATGCCTGGCCAGATATATTGAGAAGCTAGAAAAGCTCGATAGTTGGCAAGAAAGGAGATTAGAGGATCTTTTAAGAAAAGCACAGAAGGAGTATGTAAAGAGGGACTAAGAGAAGGCCAAGGCAAAAGCCAAGGTAACGGTAACTACCATTAGGGAAGGAAACCAGAACATAAAGAACTACCCAGGTAAGAGAGGGGGATTCCAAGTGCAGGAAGATAGATGGAGGGGGGATGCAGCTCCTTGGGACTGGGCACAAAAAGGAGAATTTGGGAAATAAGGGAACCCAGGACCAGTTTGATTTTACTGTAAAGAGAGAGGGCATATCAGAAAGAATTTCCCCCAGAGGGAAAAGGAGCTGAGGATCTACGAGACTGAGAAAAAAGGAGAAGCGAAAGATTAGGGGTGGCAGGGGCTCTACCTCCTGGGGACAGGATACCATCAGGAGCCCTTGATAACTTCAAAAATAGATCCCCAGGAGGAAGCATTTGAATTCTTAGTAGACACAGGGGCTGAAAGAACTTGTGTCTGTAGAATCCCAAAGGGGTGCAAAAAAGGTCAAGATACTGTGCAAGTAGTAGGTGCTAAAGGGGAAGGGTTCAAAGCCTCAGTTATAAAGCAAATAAAGTTTGAAGGAACAAACAAAATAGGAATTGGGGATATTCTGTTAATTCCAGAAGCAGGGTGAAATTTATCAGGACGGGATTTACAGGTGCAGTTTGACATTAGAGTGCTTCCAGAGGAAGGGAAAATGGTAGTTAGGCTTCTCCAATTAAGGGAAGAAGATGAGGACAAAATTCATGAGATGAATTCTGGGCAAAACCAAAAGAATGAGGTAAATTGAACATGAAACCTATAGTAATAGAATAGTTAATGAGAACCATCCAGTTCGGGTACGACAATATCCACTCTCCCTGGAAGGGAGATGAGCGCTGCAGCCACTGATCCAGGACTTACTTGAGGACAGGACCTTAGAACCATGTATGTCCCCCCATAATACACCCATATTACCAGTAAAGAAGTCAGATGGGACTTACAGGCTTGTTCAAGATTTGAGAGAAGTGAACAAAAGAACAGTGAATCGGTACCCAGTAGTGCCTAACCCCTCTACAGTACTGAGTAACATCCCAGTGGTTTAGTGTGATAGACCTAAAAGATGCTTTTTGGGTGTGCTCACCAGCAGAGGAAAGTGGGATATATTTACCTTTGAATGGAAGGACCCCAATTCTGGGAGGAAGAAACAGGTTTGGTGGACAAGTTTACCCCAAGGGGTTTCTGAATTCCCAAACCTCTTCAGTCAAGCCTTGAGAGAAGAACTACAACTCTTTTCCATTAAACCTGAATTAAAGCTCATCCAATGTGTAAATTATTTGTTTTTCTTGGGACAGGAAGAAAAAAAATTTGGGAATCCACTATAGTATTGTTAAATTTTCTGGGGGATCAAGGACTTTGGGTATCAAAAGGGAAACTACAATTTGTAGAGTAGGAAGTAAAATTCCTAGGACATGTGATTTGTCAAGGGAGCTGGTAGCTGAACCCTGAGAGAATTATGGGGATAGTCTCACTGCCATGACCAAAAACTAAGAGGGAAGTCAGAAGATTTTTAGGCCTGTTGGGATATTGTAGGCTATTGATTGAAGGCTACATGCAGGCCATCCAGTTCTTGTATGAAAAGTTAGTTGAAGAAGAGATTAGGTGGGGAAAACGTGATGAACAAAAGTTTGAAGCTTTAAAGCAAAAATTAGTCAGTGCACAAGCACTGAGTCTTCCTGCCTCAGACAAACCCTTCTATTGTTTGTGGATATAGAAAAAGGGGTAGCACATGGAATATTAGCCCAGGACTGGGGAGGATCCAGGAAACCAGTGGCCTATTTATCAGAATTACTAGACCCTGTCAGCCAGGGGTGGCCGAGCTGCCTTCAGGCTGTGGCAGTGACTGCCCTACTCATAGCAGAAAGCAAAAAATTACACTTTTGGGGGAAAATTGAAGATACATATCCCAAACTCAGTAAGGAGTATCCTGAGCCAAAAGGCTGAGAAATCACTCACTGGTTCCCGAGTGCTAAAGTATGAAGACATCTTAATACAAAATGGTTTAGAGCTAATTGTGAGTAACCAACTCAACCCTGCCCAGTTTCTGGATGGAGAAACAGATGAGAAACTAATACATAATTGGCTGGAGGTTATAAATCATCAAACTAGAGTAGAAGAGAACCTAACAGATCAACCACTCCAAGGTGGAAAATGATTGTACCTCGATGGATCTTCATGGGTAATAAAGGGGCACAGGGTATCGGGGTACGCTATAGTGCATGAAAGGTTAGTAGCCATAGAAAAGAGAAAGTTACCTTCCAACTGGTCAGCCCAAGCGTGTGAGTTTTATGCCCTGAAGTGAGCTCTGGAAATATTAGCACAGAAAAGGGGAATAATAGATACAGACTGAAAATACGCTTTTGGAATAGTGCATACCTTTGGAAAATTTTGAGAAGAGAGGGGGTTTTTAAATTCAAGGGGAAAGGAACTGATTCACAAAAAAACTTATTTTAGAAGAGTTAGAAACCTTACAATTACCAGAGAAAGTAGGGGTGATATATGTTAAAGGACATCAAAAAGGAGAGCAAGGGAACAATTTAGCCAATTTAGAAGCTAAAAATGCAACTGAATCAAAGACAGAATAACTAATAATAGTATTAGCAACCATGAGAGAAATGCAAAAAGTCCCCATATTCAGTGGGACAGAAGAGAAAGAACTCCTTAAAATAGGAGCCAAGAAAGATAATAAAAGGAAGTGGAGATTAGCAGATGGGAGGCAAATGTTGAATAAACCCCTTGCCAAGAAAATGCTAGAAGGCATACATGGAACAACACATTGGGGTACACAAGTGCTAAGTGACCAGTTTCTAAGTGATTGGGGCTGCATAGGAATTTTCAGAATACCTAAGCAAGTAACTGAACAGTGTGTGATATGTCAACAAGTGAATAAGAAAATCGTGAGGAAAACACCCAGAGGAGGGCGAGAACTACCCTTAAGGCCCTTTCAAAACATCCAAGTAGACTTTACTGAGCTTCCCCAGGTACAACAGTGGAAGTTTTTGCAAGTGATTGTGGATCACGTGACTCACTGGGTAGAGGTGGCACCCACTGTGAAAGCCAATGCCAATGTTGTGAGTAAACACTTCTAGAATCAATCATTCCCTGATATGGGATGGCAAACAGGATTGATTCAGAATGGGGAACTCATTTCACATCGAAGCCATTACAGAAAGTTGTTCAGGCCCTGGGAGTGAATGGGAATTACACACTCCATGGCATCCACAGAGTTCTGGTCGGGTTGAGAGAATGAATCAAACTCTTAAAAGAGCTCTAGTTAAGCTAATGATTGAAACCCAAATGTCATGGATAAAATGTCTCCCTTTGGTCTTATCAAGAATTAGAAGCCAACCCCAGTCAGATCTGGGGGTGTCACCCTATGAAATGATGTTTGGGTTACCCTTCCTGACCTCACCCTAGAAGGTTGCCACCTATGAGGAAGGGGAACCAATGCCACGAAATAAGTGATGTCTACAGCACAAACCTTAGAAGGACTAAGACATAAAAGGGCAATTCCTCAAACTACCACCCTGGATTTCAGAATCCATATTATTAATCCTGGGGATTGGGTGATGATTAAGTCATGGAGAGATCAGCCTCTAACGCCTCAGTGGGAAGGTCCCTTTCAGGTACTGCTCACCACCAAATTGGCCGTGAGAACTGCAGAGTGGGGACGGACTCATGCCAACAGAGTCAAAGGCCCAGTAGAAGAACCCAAAGAATGGACTGTAACAACCAGGCTGGGTGAAACAAGATTGACTTTCAAGCAGAGACTGAGAGACAACCAGAAAAACACCGAGATGCCCAAAAAGTAGAGTCAAGCTTTCACCAACCAGCTTGAGAACTCTCTTCCTCTTTTAATGGGTGGGAATTACCAGCATCTGTTGAGGTGAAGTACACAAAGGAATTTAAAAGGTAATGGGACAGCTTCTTTAAGAAAATAAGACAAAGGAAGGAGGGCAAGACCAGGTTAGCCCCTTTGTTTGCTACCAAGAAGGCTCCATAGCACTGCTGTGGGTAGCAATCCCATAGGCACAGTAAGGTGGGGACAAAAGGCCATACCAGACCTCTATCATTCCTCAGTTGTGTTTTAATTCAACAGGGACTGGAGGGCAGGACCAAGTTGGCCTCTGTACTGTTTTGCGGAGAAAAGAAGAAACCTCACAACTTTATAAAAGCTGTAAAGCCCGGTATGTTTATTTTACGACGCGCGCCGGACGCAAGTCCCCCAACAAGGCATGCGTACCTCTGAAGATCTGAGGTCGTCTTTTATCCCCCTCCCAAATGCATATGCATACAGTTTCACAATAAGTTCATACATATTCATTCCGCGTGACATTTAGCACCAGTTCTTCTTTATCAGAGGAATTCCTAGGTCTGGGGCAGATCGACCTTGCGGTAATTTCTGTTTTTCTTTCTCTGTCTCCTTGCTGTCTCTGGAATGCGGCCTTTCTTCAGCTTTGGCCCTACAGACCTCTCACCTCTTCCAGGCACTTCACCTAATTCAGAATGGATCCCCACTCCGTCTCATTCCCCCCTTTCCTAGGAAATAAGTAAATTCTTTTACTTAATGAAAACGTTCACAACAGTAAGTGTCTTTTAGTGCTTCACCGTGTGCTTTTGACAAAGATGTTAGTACAGCTATTTGTTGTAGCATTCTCCAGTACCAAATTAACAATATAATAGATAGTCCTAAACTTATCCCAACTAATATTAGTAAGACTACAATGGGGTGACACAACTTATTAAAGATTCTATTCGCAGTTGGTGACCACCCAAAGATCACATCCAATAACCTTAACAAAATTACATATACAGAGATTAGAATGGTTTCTACTAGACAGAATAACATCATTGCTATCAATTTGTACAGCAGCACAAGCAGTTCTCAAGCATACACCCTTTTCCAGTATATACGAGCACAGTTTTCTGGTCAGTGACTGGATGGACTTTGAAGGGACAAATACTCTGTTCAGTGTCCAAACACACATCCTGAGCATTAATAGTATTGCTTTCGCAAATGAATCCCATCTGTTCTCTAGTAATGCAGGATTCTAAGTTTACTGTCTGCCACTTTCCATTCATGTTTCGTGTCCATACTCTATGTTCTGAAGGATAGAGTATTGTTTTTTCATGGTTTGATCCTAGAGCAATGATGGGATGGACAACATAAACAGTGGCATTATGTATGGTAAGCACAAAGGCAGTTGCCACATTAGAAACAGGATCATAGGTGAAATTCACCATAGTCTGCCAGGATTGAAACTTCCTTTCAATATCAATTGCATTATCCCACACAATTTCTTGAATTTTAGCTGGAAAATTACCTTCACCCCTTTCCCATATGATCAGAGCTGCTGTTGCTTGTATCCATAACTGTGCTTGTATACAACTGAAAGCTAAAGACACATTATCTTGTACTATACTAAGTGTTTCTACTATCAACTTGTGGTCTTGGTCCCCGGCCTTTTCATACTTCCTTACTTTGGCAGTACTTTTGAAATCTGTCACTGGCTAGTTCCTAATGCCAATAGAGATTACTATAAAGGCTGCTTCAATTTTGTTAGGCTACCTGCTGCAGTGGCCAGTTTATTCACCAGTATTTCTGAATCAATTCCATTTAAAACTCCTAATCTTGTCCCTAATATGCCAGTTAGATGTTTGTTATGGGGAACAGGAACTGCTTTCTGTTTATGACCATCCCTCCCTGCCAGAGGGATGTGCTGGCTCACACTGCAAATTCAGACATACTTCACAAGTGTATCTGACAGAGGTTTAGGTCATATTTGAGGCAGATGTTTGTTCTGAAATGTAGAGGCCTCAGGAATCTCCTTCCCCCTCCAGAGCACCTGATTTCTCAGATGTGTGGCAAGCAGGAATGTCTCTCCTGGTCTACGAAACTTCACCCACCTTGCCCCTAGCTTCAGGTCCAAGCCTCAAGTAAATAATGAAGGGGGAAGTCTGAGAGAAGAGCTTAAATTCATTGCAGTGCCTCAGAAGAAACTGGGATCAGGTTTCTGCTACTTGAAACACTCAGCACAAAAGTGATGCTCAAAATCTTACAGCCTGCTGCTGAGCTCTGAGGGGGGGTCTCTCTCTCTACCTCTTTTAAGCAGAATCCAACCGCCTCAGACTGGGACAATCACTGATCTCAGTAGGAAAGGGGATAGCTATAAGTAAAGAAAATCACCTTCCTTGCTTGGGTTAATTTACCACCTGCAGTTCAGCACCCTTTACCAGTCATTGCCTGGGTGTTCAGCCAACCGGCTTGGAAAATGACCTAAGGAAACTGATTTCTTGGTGTTCCTGGTTTTAGGCACCAGGAGAGCTGGCTCCTTCCTTTCTTGTTCTGCTCCTGAGATATGCCTGTTTTAGTCTGAACTAGTATGGGGTGTATAAGGCCCTGCTGTGGTAAAAAGTGCAGTGTCCAGCCCTCAAAGGGAGTTTTTAGGAAGGAGGAGCAGGCTGGTTGGATTTTTGAGATGTTAATTTGCATTATCAACTCCACACATTTGAGAGACCATTCTGGATTGAATAATAGCTGTTGTTCAGTCACATCTACTTTGAATTCAAATGAAAGTCTGATATTAATTCGAGCTCAAAGGCAGGTCACTTCTACAGGCTGCATCAAGGTGAAATTACACCAACAGTCTGATTCACTTAGGTTATCACAGACTTCCTGGTGTTCATATACACCAGGGGAGGTTCAGACACTAATTACATCTGGTCTCTCATAAGCTACCCTATTGATGACCTGGCACCCTACTTTGATTTCTTCTCCTCTGATTCCTTGAAGAGTCCACAGTTCCTGTTCCTGCCATTCTTGCTCCTCACATATCTGATTCTCGTGGGTTACTACAGTAGATATGTTTAAATCTTTTATCTCAGAAGGTTTTCCTATGGATCCAGTATACTGATTAAATGCCAGGGACCAAGGCCATTTAGCATTACTTTGAACAGAGGTACTCTCAAGTTCTGAAACTTCAGTTATGATTACACACAATACAATTCTACAAACTAAAATATGAGCTACTCCCGACCGCAATATACTCATTTTGCCCGAGTAAGTTTTAATCTCAGTTCATTGTCTCCTGGCGTCACTCCTTAAGGGGTTTCTGGACCTTCTTCACCCGAGAGTGATGAATCCAGGCGTTCTGCTCCTTGATTTTGATTGCAGTGAAGGTGGTGAGAAGTACTTGCAGGGGTCTGTCCCACTGCGGTTCCAAAGTCTTCTCTGTAAGAGACTTAACATATACATCATCCCCAGGCTATCTAACTCCCTGCTCCGAGTTCCAGCCACATGTTTCTCAATTACTCTGAGCTGTTTGCTTAATTCCACCATGTAGGTGGACATTCTGGACATTCCCATTGTGTTCTATATGGTCTTCTATAAGGCATTCCAAAAGGACTCAGCATTCCTTTAGCTCAAGGTTTTAGTTTGAATTTGCAATATTGCTAGTGGAAGAGCTTGGGCTAGGGTAGATTAACTTCTTGCCCCAGTCTTATGATTTGCTGCTTAATCAAATGATTCATTCTCTCCACCTGGCCGCTTGATTGGGGGTGGTATGGGGTGTGAAGTTCCTAATCTGTGCCCAGATGGCTACTAATCTGTTGCACTATTTTGGAAATGAAATGTGATTCTTTATCTGAGGATATCGTGGCTGGAACTCTGAAGCGTGGTATTATTCCTTATAAAAATAATCTGGTCACCTCTTGAGCTTTGACAGTTCTGGTGGGGAATGTTTCTGGCCACCCTGAAAATGTATCTATCAATACCAGTAAATACTGATACCCCCCTTTCCTTGGGAGTTCTGAAAAGTTAATTTGCCACTGCTGTACAGGCCCATGGCCTCTCCCAGTCTGACCGAGTTTTGGCCGGGGGCGTATTTTGGGGTTAGTCTGGAGGCAAGGATCACATTGTCGGCTTACCTGAGTGATAGTGGCATATAAATTCCTGACAACGATACAACGATTGTTTCAATCAGATATGTGTTCTAGAAAGCCTGTGGAAATTACTGCTTCAAAGTCAACACTTCATTTCAATGCACTCTGTATCACTCGCAGCCTTGGTCATTTCGAAAAAGGAGCCACACTCTATAAAAGGCTTCTAAGTAGTTAGGCCCTAGTGTGTTTTCTAGTGCCCTTCCTTCACTAGTAACCACGAAAATGGGAAGGGATTCCTAGCTCTCTTTCAATGGTAGCCCACCCCTTGCAGTTGTACGTCTCTTTTGGTGTATTATTGTATTATGGCTTACCTTCGAGGAAAATCTGTACCTCACCCTTTGCTGCTTTCTTTGCCTCTCCATCCGCCAGCTCATTTCTTTCCTCCAATTTTAAGCTCACTCTCTAGTGTGCCTTAATATGCCTTTTCAGGTAGCTGAACTGCTTCCAGCAGCTGGATTGTCTCTTCTTTCCCTGTGAGGTCAGCAGTCCCCTCTCTTTCCAGATGGCTCCATGTGCATATATGACTCCAAATGCATACCTTGAGTCTGTGTAGATGGTTATTCTCCTCCCTTTTGCCCTTTCCAGGGCACGGGTCGGGGCAATTATCTCAGCCTTCTGCGCAGAGGTACCTGTTGGTAAGGGTCCAGACTCTATTACCTCTCTGCAGGTAGTCACTGTGAACTTTGCAATGTCGCTTTCCTGTCAGTGAACCAGGTCTCTGCATCGTCCGGAGGAGTGTCCCTTAAGTCTGGGCGACGGGAGTCCATAGCTTCAGTGGTCTCTAGGCAACTATGGTGTCCACTGAGAAAAGAAGCTGAGTTGACAATGTTAGTCACCACTATCTCTACATCGTAAACCTCTGTGGTGAGAGCCAGTGGCCACCCTTTACTTCCAGTACTGCGACACTGTGTGGGACACTAGCACATTTTTGTCCCAGGGTAAACTTGCATGCCTCTTGAATATTCAGCACGACTGCTGCTACAGCTCTGAGGCAACCTGGCCGTCCTTTGGCTGTTGCATCTAGTTGCTTAGAGAAGTAAGCAACTGCCCTTCAGTAAGGGTCCAAGTCCTGAGCCAGTATTCCCTGGGCAATTCCTTGCTTGGGAAAAATAGAAAGAATGGTTTACTTACATCTGGAAGTTTCAAAGCTGGAACTGACACGAGGGCACTCCCTCTAGTTGGCGAAAGGCCCATGTGGTGTCTTGTGTCCACTGGAGATCTCTGTTTCCATTGGCAATAAGAGCATAGAGGGGTCTGGCGAGCAGTCCATAATTCTTACCCCAGGTAGATTACCTTCTGTTTCACTACCTGTGCCTTTTCTTTGAGACTCTGCGTCCTTGGAGTCCTAGGAAATTCAAAAGGCTTACCGTCCAGGCTTCTCTCGCTTCCCTCATCCGAGTGGATACTAGAAGATCGTCCACATACTGCAACAGCCTCCTTTCCTCTTGTGGAGCTTCCTGGGACTCTGGGTCTTTGCAAGCTGTTCTCCAATCGGAGTGGGGAATCTTGAAGCCTTCAGGCACATGGACTATGTGAGCTTGTGTTTGAATGCAAAAATTTTCTGGCTGGCTTCGTGGATAGGGAGGCAAAAGAAGGCATCTCTTAGGCCTAAAACAGTGAACCAGGTTAGCTCAGGTGTTAAACAAGTTAGTAAGGTATATGGATTTGCTACCACAGGGTATAAATTCTGTGTTATCTTATTGACAGCCCTTAGTCCAGTACTATCAATTATTGGGCTGATTCCTTCCTTATCTTCCTTTTGAGGGTACTATTCAGTTCTCACTAGTTGTGTTCTTTCCTTAAGCTTGATGCTCATGGGGGAGCATCTTTCACTCTCCCTGGTACAACAGAGGCCCATACCCTTGAAAACATTTATTTACTTATTCTAATATCTCCTTACTAATGTCTCTCTTAATTTCAGTGTCTGTTAATGTTAAGCCTAACATCTTTGTATCATTTGCCTCCAGAGTAACCTTTCTCATTTGAGAATGTTTAGCAAATTGAGCGAATTGTACAAAAGCTTTTAGGTACACATAGTACTCATATTACTTTAAAGGTTTGCACAAGGATGCCAGGATGCCTTCTCAGACTGGCCAGTTGTTCAGTTGTTCCCCACACTGCAACATAAACATTCTCCACAGGTACTAAAGTTTTATTTAAAACTGAAGATATGGCCCTTGTGTCAACAAAAATTCTTCCCTTTTGGGGAGGTCATCTTTACCCTTCCTCCCTTACCTTGGGAGGAGTCTTTGGCAAATCATGTGTACTCATTTTGTGAACTGTGATTGCTTTGCATTTCAGCATGATGATCCTTGCCTGGTTTCATACGTTGCTATCTTATGCTGCATGCTGAACAACATGTTTGATTTGCTTTCTCTTTGCCTTGTTTTCCCTTTTCAAGAAATCTGGGTGATTTCTTAAAACACAAAGACATTTCAGCATACAAAACTCTATCCCATTTATCCTCCTACTTTAAAACAGTACTAACAGCAATGAAGTATTATAAATCTTTTTATTTTCTGAGCTGCTCCTACTGGCAGCCTTCTCCCAGTGAGCCCCTCCCAAAAGGGGCTAATTTAGGAACCTCTTTGCTCTGGTCAGTTCTCATTATTTATTTCTCCTTGCCCTATCTCGCTTCCACTCAAACCTTTTTACAGACCTTCACAGTAGTTTCTCAGTTTTCCTCCTATACACACACAGCTCCAGGTGGCAGGTATCAAATGTGGTTCCCACACACAAGTTCTAAGACCTTAGGTTCTGAATCCGCTTGACCAGAAACTTCTAATTTACATGTGCCCTAACACTTATTAGAACAGCAAAACCAGTGTTTCTCATAAACACCGCACTGCAATAATAACTGCACATCCAGCTTTTGCTCACAGGCCAATCCCGTGTTCCCTGGGGAGACGGGGCAGCCAGAGCTGTCCCTGTGCCCAGGGGACAGCCACTGTCACCTCACACAGCATGCTAATCAAAAACGTGACATAGACACTATATTCTGATCAGACAAAATATCAGTCTTTTCTAGTTCTTTCCTTGCACAATCTAATTAAGCACTGTGACTACTTACACTTGTTTTACTGCTTTGCAAAAAGGCTGTGCTAGTCACAGCCGAAACTCTGATATGCCTTCAGACAGAAACACTCGAACCCGCACCCCCCTTTATCTCAAATTCCCTAGAGCCAAGGCTTGAATTGCTGTGAGGGGGGGAATTCTTAGAATTCCTTTAACTCTATCGTAGTTAAGCATAAATCACTGTACTATAGTTCTCCTATGTAAAATGCCACTCTTGTTGCAACAAAATCTTAAAATCTCCACAAACACTACTATACAATGAAAATCAAATTACCACAATGCAGCGGAAGAAAATCACCACACAAAACCACTGGGAAAGGGCATATCTCTCAAAGTGCTCGCTTTTCTCAACACAACATAGCATACCATAATTCAGCATTTACTCACATCAATTTTCTTGGACACAATCAAAATAACATCATACAGTCTGCAGATCAAAATCAAACATCCAAGGCAAAGGAACTCTCTGAGCTCATACTCACGGTTAAAATGTACCAGATCTACACAAATCACTACATTTAAACACGATAAATACCATCACTGACATTCTTCCACTCGCTTCTCTGCGGGGCACTTCTGTCCCTGCCCCCGCAGCCTGCTGCAGCCGGCGCCTCAGGCCTCACTCGGCTGCTTCTAACACGGGTTGACTGACCCCCCCGCACTGTAGATTTATTCTCTTTTATACACCATACACTTATACACTTGCACGATTAGAAACACAGTGCACCGACCACACAATGCACACATTAACCATACAGCAACACAATGTCCGGACATCACACACACATACAAACAAAGCACACAGGGGCTCAACAGTTCTGCTCTATCAGAACTATGAACCCCCAACACACATACACGGGTTCACCCGGCTCACCCCCAGAGCCACTAGCGGTTCTGCTCTATCAGAATGATGAACCCCCAACACACATACACGGGTTCACCCGGCTCACCCCCAGAGCCTCTAGCGGTTCTGCTCTATCAGAACTATGAACCCCCAACACACATACACGGGTTCACCCGGCTCACCCCCAGAGCCACTAGCGTTCTGCTCTATCAGAATGATGAACCCCATCTCTAATACAGCTGCTCTATCAGCTGAACCCAGACGTCTCCGGGTGGTTTACTCCCTTGCTCTCCTTTCCCTCTTTTGGGGGCCCCTCAGTACATACCGTATCTTCCTCCGCAGGCCAGCAGGTCCTTGTCTGTCCTCGCAGGTGGCAAGTTGAGACGAGCGGAGCCCCACCAGGAAAAAATCCTAGGGCGTGCCTTGGAGGTCCGTCTATCCCCCCTGCCCCTGCGGGGACAGAGAACTCCCGGCTTGGCTCGCCATAATGTTTTGCGGAGAAAAGAAGAAACCTCACAACTTTATAAAAGTTGTAAAGCCCGGTATGTTTATTTTACGACGCGCGCCGGACGCAAGTCCCCCAACAAGGCATGCGTACCTCTGAAGATCTCAGGTCGTCTTTTATCCCCCTCCCAAATGCATATGCATACAGTTTCACAATAAGTTCATACATATTCATTCCGCGTGACATTTAGCACCAGTTCTTCTTTATCAGAGGAATTCCTAGGTCTGGGGCAGATCGACCTTGCGGTAATTTCTGTTTTTCTTTGTCTGTCTCCTTGCTGTCTCTGGAATGCGGCCTTTCTTCAGCTTTGGCCCTACAGACCTCTCACCTCTTCCAGGCACTTCACCTAATTCAGAATGGATCCCCACTCCATCTCAGTACTCACCCCTAAGATACACCAACTATGGGTAGCAGCCACATAGGCACAATAGATGGGAGTCAATGACATACTGGACTTCTGGGATGCCCTTTTGTGCATTCCAAATACATGTGTCTAAGGAAAACCTGAGATTATTTTCTCCTGTTCCCACTGTCCTTGCCGACATCAACAGTGGCTGGTATGACTCATTCAAGAGAGAGAGAAAATTTTTTACCTAATTTTTCGAGCAAAATGACTAGAGAAAGAGAAAAGGGGGGTTTGTTACAGATGAGTAATTCTATGGTTGACCCTCACAATTAAGGGGTGAATATAAAACATGTTAAAAGACATTTTGTAGATGTATACTTATCCTTCCCCTCCGCCTTGCATTGTTATCACAGGATGGCCTCTGTAGTCGGGGTATTTGAGGGGGTGGGCTTGTTACTATGGCAGCACCTGACCTCCAATCAAGGTGTTACACAGTGATCCCCACCACTGGACAGTGAAGAAGGAGTCGATTGACAAGACTTTGGGAGGGGCTGGAGGTATAAAAGACAGAACATCCATTTTGTAGATGAGCACATGTTGACTGAATTATTTGCTCCTGATGTGGTATACTTTCTTTATTCAGTCTTCTGTTGTATTTAGATAAGGTCTTAATAAAACATTTATATTTTTGAAAGTGAAAATTGTTTCTCACATGGGGTTGGGGAATGTGAGGCAGGGTTGTCCACACTGGGTCAGGTCTCAAGGTAAAACTTCTCTGACCTGGCCAGACCTCCTTAGGAGAGACCCTGGATCAATATCAATCACAGAATGCTGCAATCCGCTCTTGTATAATAGGAATAACAATAAAAGACACCCTTTAAGATAGAAATACATATTTCTTAGAAGCTCTTTGAAATATTTCTCCATAACTTTAAAAGTAAAACTTCCTGATGAACTGCATGAGAGCAGAGGGAAATCAAGGCAGAGCCATGGTTTGTCAGGACTTGCTTGATCCTAATGAGCCCTGTGGTGCATTTGGAGCCGAGCCCTCAAACCTCAGGGCCTGAGAGGAGATTGCACAGACCTTTCCAGGAGTCAAAGTCAGAGGAAACACCCAAAGTGTCTCGAGGCATGGATAGGTCTCACTGAGGTCCATCCCCAACACAGGCTCCTCATGGACTCCTTGGAGAAGAGAATTGGAGGCCAGGATGGCACAAAAACTTCTCAGAGACTCAGTGTGGAAAGAAAAATCCAAAGTACCTGAAAAACCTTGAGTACCTCAAAGCATTAGTGAGCCCAAATGAGTGTCAGTACAAAGCTCTCAAGGGACTCATTAAAGCAGGTAATTGGGGCCATCATTGCACAAATTTATCATAGAGTTTGTATGAAAAGGAAAACAACAAATACCTTAAAATAACTGAAGTACCTTGAAGCATTAATAACCCCATGGACTCTCATTAATGATAAAGCCTCTCCAGGGACTAATTAAAGCAGGTAATTGGAGGCTGTGACTGCACAATCTTTCTCACAGAGTCTGTATCAAATGGCAAACACCAAGTACCTTAAAATGACTGAAATACCCTGAAGTGTTAATGAGTCCCACTGAATGCTGCAAAAGACAAAGCCTCTCCAGGGACTAATTACAGCGGATAATTAGAGGCCATGATTGCACAGGCCTCTCAGAGACTCCAAGCCAAAAGCAAATGCCAAAGTCCTTTCAAAAACCTGCACTCCCTGGGAGCATTAGGGAGCCCCCAGGGCCATTCCCGAGAAAGGCTCCCCAGGGACTCCTTCCAGCAGATCCTTGAGGCCACTGGGATGTGGGCTGGGGGGGGATGCTGAGGGCAGGACAAGGGGCTGACAGTGCCCAGCCTGGCTGGGGCTGTGCCAGGAGGCCCCAGGGCCTCAGGACAAGGTGTCTCCTCACAGCCCTTGGTGGCACAGACCCAGCTGTGCCCCTGGGCACCAAGACTTTGCTTCTCCTTGTCCCCACCTGTCATCACTGTCTCCAGATCTCTGCTCTGCCTGGGGCCTGGGGACACTTTCTCAGTCGTGTCCCTCAATGGGACCCATTAAAAGTCCAAGAAACTTTGGAGTTGGATTCTGCCTTGGAGTTCTGGAGAGGTTTCTTCAGCTCCCTCTAAGGAACTGATGTTCAGAGCACAAGCACAAAGCCCCAGAGGCTCATTAAAGTCCTTGTGTTGTGTCAGTGCCAAAGAGCTGGGCTGGGCTCCTGGCACAGAGTCAGCTCCTGGTAACCAAGAAGAGCTTCAAAAGCACATTTCTCTTGATGAGCAGCTCTTCTGCCAGCCCAGCAGGGCTGGGGCACTGCCTTCAGCCACCCCATCCCCAGCACAGAGGCACTGAGAGCTTCAATCAGTCAGGGCTGGGAAGGTGCTGAGAAGTGCCTGGGGCACAATCACTGCCAGCCCTTGGCACAGGAACCTCTGGCTGCGAGACAATGCAGCTGCAGCTCCTGGAGCCATCTCCAAAACTGGAACATCCCAATGCCTACAGACCCTGTGAGTACATTCTCTGATTGTCTCTTGTGCAGAGCAGCCAGGGGTGCCCAGGGCTGTCCTGCAGAGCAGGGTCCTGCAGCCCAGGGCGCTGTGCTGGGGCAGGGACTCTGCTGCCTGCCAGGGACAGCTCTCAGCCAGCCCTGGCAGCTGCTCACAGCACTGGGGGACAAGGTCTGGGTGGGAGGAGACAGCTGGTCAGGTTTGGAAGTTTTCTTCTTGTGTGGGGTGGATGCTGCATTGTTCAGGACTGCTCCCAGCATGGCATTTACCTGAATGACATTTCTAAGTAGATTATACAGGGAGCACAGTAAGGCAGGGGTTGCATGAAGGGGAAAACCTGCTTTTTGAATCTACTGCTCTGGGTTGCCTGGGTGGGAAACTGCCCACAGATATTCATCTCACTGTTAAGGCTGAGAAAAATAAACAAAAAAGTTCTCTTAGATGTGAATAAACTGGGCTGTTAGAGAGATCAGCAGAGGCCCCCTCACAGGCAGCATCAGTGTTCCTTTTCCAGTATCCTCAGGGTTGATATTATGTTGCCATCAGAGCCTGCAGAGCCAGAGCTGCCCCTGGACAGTGCCAGAGCTGGGAGGGGTCTGCAGGGCAGAGCTGAGCCCCCAGGGCTGGGCTGGGCTCTGGCAGCACTGGCAGGGCCCAGCCCTGGGCACAGGGAGCAGCTGCTGGCAGGGACAGCTCCAGGCAGCAGAGGCCTGGGCAGGCAGTGGGGGGAAAGTGCCCTCAAGCTGTGCTGGGATATTTGAAATTCTCCGCAAACATAACTTTTGTGTTAGTACTTTTTACAGAGTCCCATTTCCTGAGGCACACCAAATGTCCAACAGCAGCTCCATCAGGCACTTCCTCCTGCTGGCATTGGCAGACACGCGGCAGCTGCAGCTCCTGCACTTCTGCCTCTTGCTGGGCATCTCCCTGGCTGCCCTCCTGGCCAACGGCCTCATCATCAGCGCCGTAGCCTGCAGCCACCACCTGCACACGCCCATGTTCTTCTTCCTGCTCAACCTGGCCCTCACTGACCTGGGCTCCATCTGCACCACTGTCCCCAAAGCCATGCACAATTCCCTCTGGGACACCCGGAACATCTCCTACAAAGGATGTGCTGCACAGGTCTTTTTCTTTATGTTCTTCATCTCAGCAGAGTATTTCCTCCTGACCGTCATGTGCTACGACCGCTACGTGTCCATCTGCAAACCCCTGCACTATGGGACCCTCCTGGGCAGCAGAGCTTGTGCCCACATGGCAGCAGCTGCCTGGGCCAGTGCCTTTCTCAATGCTCTGCTGCACACAGCCAATACATTTTCCCTGCCCCTGTGCCATGGCAATGCCCTGGGCCAGTTCTTCTGTGAAATCCCACAGATCCTCAAGCTCTCCTGCTCACACTCAAACCTCAGGGAACTGGGACTTCTTGCTGTTGGTGCCTTTTTAAGTTTTGGTTGTTTTGTGTTCATGGTTTTCTCCTATGTGCAGATCTTCAGGGCTGTGCTGAGGATCCCCTCTGAGCAGGGACGGCACAAAGCCTTTTCCACCTGCCTCCCTCACCTGGCTGTGGTCTCCCTGTTCCTCAGCACAGCCACATTTGCCTACCTGAAGCCCTCCTCCATGTCCTCCCAATCCCTGGATCTGGCCCTGTCATTTCTGTACTCGGTGGTGCCTCCAGTCCTGAACCCCCTCATCTACAGCCTGAGGAACCAGGAGCTGAAGGCTGCAATGTGGAGACTGATGACTGGATGGTTTCAGGAACATTAAACTGCTGGGTAATTTATGCAAAGTACTTGTAATAAAACTAATCTTTGATGCTTCTTGTGGTTTCCTTCTGGAGGTTCTGTTTCTTTCTTTTAATTTTTTCATATTGTCTACAAAGAAATGCCATTTTTTATACCATTTCTCATTTTGTTTCTCTATTCCTTCACAGTAACCACAGACTGTGTCAATGAGGGGCTACACTCTCTGTGGCTTTAAAGGAACTAAAGGATCTCCCAGCCGAGTTTAGTGCAGAGATGCCCTATTGTTGCCTTCTCTGGAGCTGCAGCAGCAATGTCTGTGTGCAGAGCTGGGGGCAGATCAGTGCTGGCACAGCAGCTGTGCCCAGCAGCAGCAGCACTGGGTGTTGCCAGTGCTGCTGCCGTGGCACTGCCCCACTGCCCTGGTGGCCCTGGTGTTGCTGCAGGGCCTGAGTGCTCTCGGGGCCGGGCACAGCCCTGGGGGTGGCAGTGCCGGGGCTGCAGCAGGGACAGGCCATGGGCACTGCTGGGGCAGCGCTGACGCCTCAGCCCAGGGCCTGGGGGCTCCAGGCTCTTTGCCCAGGCTCTCTCAAGAACACACCCAGGCCAATGCTCAGCACAGAAAAGCCCCGTGAGCAGCCCCAGGCTGGCCGTGGGCAGGCTGGGGGCAAACAGCATGGCTGGGGCTTGGCAAGGGCCCTGGGGCAGACGGGAAGGAGCAGCAGAGCAGGGGCTGATCCATCCCCAGTGCGCTGCACAGCCCAGGGCAGCGTCCCAGAGCGTCCTGATGGAGCTGCCAACAACATCCCCCCTCTGCAGCCCTGGCCTCTCCCCCAGCTCACACAGGTGCCCCATCCTTGCAGGCACAGACACGGCAGCACTGGCTCAGCAGCCCCTGTTTGCATTGCACACAGCAGGCAGGAGCACCCCCATGCTGTTGCTGTGGGGACATGAACCTGAGGGGGCACAAATACCATCGGCCCCTGGGGGCAGCAAGGCCTGGGGGACACCAGGGAAACCACTCAGCTTTGTCCTGGCCTCTGCAGTCAGCCAGAAAGTTTGTTCCCATCAGCTGGGGGTTTCCTGTCCCACTGCAGACGCTGTTGCTCAGAGCCAGGGATGCCTGGTATCCACCCCCAACGTGCCCTGAGCATTTCCTTTGCTTCACCTTTGCTTTCTGTACTCTTTGCTTGTACAAATTTCTTCCTCTTGCCCACCCCTGTTCCCTGCCCTGCAAACAGCCCATCCCTGTTTGCCCTTTCCTCTCTGGCCCCACTCCCCATTGCAGTTCCTGACTTGGCACCATGGGAACGTCCCTTGGGCAGCAGGATCATCTTGCAAGTGCTGCAGGAATTGTCTGCAGGCTCCTGCAGTGCCTGGTGCTGCACCCCAGGCCAGGGGGGCACATCTGGGCTGCTGTGTCTGGCTCTGGGGCTCCCTGTTCTGGGCAGTGAGGAGGAGCTGCAGAGGCTCTGCAGGACTGACAGGATGGGCTTTGGGGCTGGCAGGAGAAGCTGAGGGACCTGGGCTGCTGGAGCTTCTGAAGAGGAGGCCCAGGGCTCCTCCTGCAACTGCTCCAAGGGTGATTTCAGAGAATCCCAGAGTCAGCAAGGCCAGATAAGGCCTTGGAGATCATCAAGTCCAACCTGTGCCCTGACACCGCCTTGTCTCCCCTGAGCTTCCTCTTCTCCAGGACAAACAACCCCAGCTCCCTCAGCCACTCCTCACAGCACTTCTGCTGCAGGCCCCTCACCAGCCTTGCTGTCCTTCTCTGGACACGCTCCAGGCCCTCCATGTTCTTCCTAAATTGGGGGGCCACAACTGGACACAGCACTCAAGGTGCTGCCCAACCAGTGCTGAGCAGAGGGGAAGAATCCCTGTCCTGCTCCTGCTGGCCACACCATTCCTGATCCAGGCCAGGAGCCATTGGCCTTCTTGCACCTGGGCACTCTGCTGGCTCATGTCCAGCCTGCTGTCCATCAGTCCCTGCAGGTCCCTTTCTGCCTGGCTGCTCTCCAGCCACTCTGTCCCCAGCCTGTACTGCTGCAGGGGTTGTTGTGGCCAAAGTGCAGGACCTGGCACTTGGACTTGTTAAACCTCACCTTGTTGGATTTGGGCCCTGGATCCAGCCTGTCCAGGGCCCTCTGCAGAGCCCTCCTACCTCCATCCTCCATCAGATCCAAACTCACACCCAGTTTGGTGTCATCTGCAGATTTGCTGATGTTGGACACAATCCCCTCATCCAGACCATTCCATGCAGACACTGGAATCCACGCTGGCTGGCTCTGATCCCTTGGCCATCCTGTGGGTGCCCTGTGATGGCACTCAGGGTGATCTGTTCCATAACCTTGCTGGGCACCCAGGTCAGGCTGACAGGCCTGGAGTTCCCCAGCTCCTCCTTCCAGCCCTTCTTGGGGATGGGCTCACACTGGTGTGAAGGTCCGCCCGAAATGAACAGGTGACGAATGATTTTTGAGTGCAAAAATAACCAACACTAGGCACAGGGGTTTTGCAGTAACAAATCAACAAGGTGCAATTTTATTGATTATAACCACAGCTAAATATGCGTTTGGTTAAGGGATCCGGGGAAGAGAAGGGTAAGACAAGGAAAAAAAGGAAGGAAAGGAGGTTAGGGAATGAGGTATAGCTACCAAAACGTGATGTCTTCGGGGTCCTGCCGCCGAAACTCGCTGGTACACGTCTTGGGGAGATCTCAAAGGACAGTCGGGCCGAACCCCAATATATATACTGTTCTTGGTTGGGGGAAGGTAACTGAAATTAAGTTTCCATGGAAGGGAGAAGTCCATTGTTTTCATGGCCGAATGCTCACAGGTATGTTAAGTTTTCCCCCTCCCTGAGTTGGGAGGGAGTGCAGTCCCAGTCTCTGGAAGGAGGTTGCCAGGGGGGTGCCATGGGGGTGCCATGGGGGTGACAATAGGGTGCCAGAGGGGTTCTTGGTTCCTTGATGAGGGGATTCTCATCTCAGTTGGTCTGTCACGGTGGTTGAAGACGGGCAAGAGGGGTCTTCTCATGGAGCGGGGGGGAGCCACCCCAGAGCTCAGTCCAGCCAGCTCAGCAGTTTGGAAGAAAGTCCAGTTCAATTGTCCAGAAAAGGGCAGCATGCCCCCTTCAAGTACAGCATGGCGTGTTCTGCAAACATCACTTGTGAACACACTAGATAAGCAGGAGACTTTCTTTCCCAACCGGCTCAGCAGTTTTAACCCTTCGGTAGTCTTTTCTCATGACAATTGTGAGGTAAAACATGAAGGATTTTCGGATGGACTTCTACAGCTTTATACTGAAACTTAGCAGGGCTCATTAATGCTTTGAGATACTCAAGGTTTTTAAGGTACTTTATGGATTTAAGAATACTTTTAGGTACTTTTAAGGATTTTCCTTTCCTCACTGAGTCTCTGAGAGGTTTTTGTGCCATCCTGGCCTCCAATTCTCTCCTCCAAGGAGTCCATGAGGATCCTGTCTTGGGTATCTTTCCCCTTTCTGTTTTACAACAAAGATGGAACTGAAAGAATTTTGTAAGACTTTCTGAAAGCATCCAAACAAACATGAGACAATTAACAATACAACAACAGCTAAGAAAATAAATGTCCTGTTTTAGATAGACATCATCCAACCCTTTAGTCCCTTGGACTGGAAGAGTTTATTGAACCAGTCTTTTTTTTCCACTTGAAGCTTCTTGAATCTTTCAAGTACCTGAATGCTCTTGTGGATTGACTCACTGTGGATGGAGAGGTTCATGCAACACATGCCCTCAGAGTCTACACAGCCATGCCCATGTGCCCAGAGTAAAAATTCTATCACTGTTCTGCACGGTGGCATGTTTGATGGTCTCTGTGTCTGACAGCAGGCCACTCAATGTGAGGGAGGTAGCATTGGTTTGCTTGCTTACAGGCACCCAAGATGGTCTGATTGTCCTAAAGCTTTAGCTGCAGCCACCCAAGGTAGTCCACACTGGGGATGCTACCATCCAATACCTGGATTAAAGCTTGCAAAGCCATCTCTTTGATATCATCCAATACTTCTCTAGGGATACCTGCTGCTTGGTCATCTGGTAGGCTGTGTTGTCCTTCTCCAGCTAGATGGTTGATTCCGCTCTTGCCTCATTATTAGCATAGTCGCTATTAATTGATTTAGTAAACACTTCCATCCCCCTTCCCACAGGGTGTAT
The DNA here is from genome assembly GCF_027579445.1 of Ammospiza nelsoni. Classification (NCBI taxonomy): domain Eukaryota; kingdom Metazoa; phylum Chordata; class Aves; order Passeriformes; family Passerellidae; genus Ammospiza; species Ammospiza nelsoni. Next base: position 1,744,052 of record NC_080666.1, read on the forward strand.
TCTGTAGGTGACAACAACATGGTCATAATATATTTTAAATCATAGGGAGTTAAGACATGTGCTGTAAACATGGGCCTCATTAGGCCATTAAAACAAGGGAAGTCCCTCCTATGGTCTTTAGCTGCCCTACACAGATCCTTGATTTCCCCTCAAACCAATGGCTGATACCTGGGATTCTGCCCCCTTCTTTCATAACATACCGGGGCAACAAGTAGTTTTGAGACGATTTGCCAGTCTCCTTCCTTTACTGCTTCTTTCCAGATCATTTCCCAGGGATCTTCTGGGGTTAAAGGGGTGAGGTGGCTCTGGGGAATCCAAACTGTTTTTTAAGGAGGAAGAATAACTTGGAGGAGAAATATTTGGATTAGAAATAGTGTGACAGCTGGGCTTAGTATCTTTGACCACGGGGTCATATTGTTGCTGGAGGGTGAGGCAAAGGGCACTGCCATTTTGTCAGTTGTTGGGGAGGAAGGGCCTTGATTTAGGATGGCAAACAACTGGACTGGCATTCTGGAGGCATGGCCCAGGGTGGAGGTAGAATGATTGACAGTGGGGGTGTGACCCACAGTTGTGGGGATGGAGTCTGGAGGTTTGTTCAGGGCGGAAGAGAAGGTTGTGGTAGCAGGAAGTGGAAGAGCCAAGATGGAGGGAGGATGATTGAGTTCTCGAGCCACGTTCAGGCTCCTTCCACCTTAACTCTCCAGGGCATGATCCTCCAAGAGAGCATGGCCATCGCCATCTTGGACCATCGTGGAAAGTCTGATAAAGGCAGGTTTGGGGCGAGGTCCCGAGTTAGGAGTGACCAATGGATTGAGTTTTCAACACACTGCTGGCTGGTGAAGGGTCTCAAGGGTGGTGTGGATGATGGGGAGTATGTGGGATGCAATGGAGTCCCTTTTGATCAAAAGGTTGTACAATTTAACTTCCACTTAGTCTCAAAATTCAGTGATATGGATTTCGACACCAGAGGTGTCTGGAAATTTTTTAATGATCCACCTCATGATTGATTTTTATTTGTTCTTTGAAAATATTTCATCATGACCAGTGAGAATTAAAGCATCCATATACACTCCTTTCTACTTTGGACATATGGCTGGCCATTTTTCTTTCTTTGCCTTATGGAGAAGAGCCACCGCAACACCTCAAATTAATTATGGGACATGGGTGCATACTGTAAAAACACAGTGGCAAAATGGGCAATAAATATCTTGCATTTCCCCAAACCCACCTGCAATCCTATGCAGATGAAACCATCATTGTCCCTGCCGGTCCTGGCCAAGGTCCCTTGAAGCAACGATGAATCTGCCAGGCCCGGCACAATCCAAAATCCCAGGGAGCACTGGCCTATCCATCAGCTAACCCCAGCTGACATGACTGACACAGGGAGCCCTGAATGTCATGGTGCCTATTTGGGCGCCAAATGTCACAATGAAGGTGGCTCTGACAAACATCCCTGGCTCCCTGAGTTCAGGGTGAGTGTGGTGAAAATAAAAAGGAGCAGAATCAATGGAGTTGTTTCAAAGGAACTTTAATAACAGGGTGAAAAATAATAAACATGGAGAAGTCCAGCACAGTACAAGGGGCAGGATCCTAAAACCTGAGACAAAGGGGAAGCAACAACATAGATACTTGGGGCTAGAAAACTAGAACAATAATCATATAGAAGAAATAAGTAACCAATAAACCAATAGGGGAGTAGAACTTGGACAACTTAGCATAACAACACTAAAGGCTTATGGGGGATTTCTCAAGCTCACCCTAAGTTAAAAGAATGATTCCTAGGACTTGAAACTCACGTCCAGTTCTTCCGGGGTAAAATCTGTCTGACTCTGAATTACAGCCGGGCTAACTCCCACATTGCTGATTTGCACTGGCCCCCTGGGACCATGCAGCCCAACAGAGCCACAATGATGTCCTTGGTTCCACGAGGCTCCACAGTGTCACAATGGTCCCTTGGATCCATGGTGCTTTGCAGTGTTCCAATGGCTCCTTCATTTCACAAGGCTCCCAAATGTCACATTGGTCTCCATAGGAAGAAAGCCATGGAGCGCCCAGGTTTCAGCAGCTGATGAACGGCAACCACCAGAGGCCAAGGCAAGCCTGACCTGTCTGTCCTGGCAGGTTTGCTTGAGCAACCCTTGGATATTCAAAATTATGAATGTGGAATCCTAATTTAGAACATTTGTGCCTGGAGAAGGATGATTTTTTCCATACAAAGAAAAGCTAAGAGCCCTTTCCAGTATTCGGAAAATAGGTGAATGCTGGCACTAAGGAGTTAAAGACCAGCCAGACCTGTCTGTCCTGGCACATTTTGTCTGGCAGCAATCCTTCCATACACAGAAATTTGGAGGTGGAATCCAAATTTTGGCCATGGACGCATGAAAAAAATGGACAGTTCTTTTCCATAAAAAGAAAAGCCCAGGGCCCTAGTGTTTCAGGGGCAGATGGGAGTGGCCTTCCACATTCCAAGGTCAGCCAGACCTGTCAGATGACCCCTGGGAGACCAAGGCAGTCACACCTATTTCATGTTCCCTTGCTTCCAGAGGGCCCTGCAGTGTCACAATGGCTCCTTGCTTCCATGATGCCCTCAGGTGTCATAATGGCCCCTTGGTTACACGAGTCTTTAAGGATCTTAATGGTACCTATGGTTCCACAAGGCCCCACAGTGTCCTAATGGTCTTTGGGTGCCATGAAGCCCCTCTTTATCACCACGGCCCCTTGGTTCCATTGGGGCCCAGTAGTGCAACAATAATCCTCTTGGTTCCACAAGTTCGTATAATGTCACAATGGCCCCTTCCTTCCATGAGCCCCTGCAGGATCGCAATGGCCCTTTGGTTCCATGGGGTCCCACAGTGTCACAATGGTCTCCATGATTCCATGGGGCCTTGAAATGCTCTCCACAGATCCATGGTGCCCTGCAGGATCACAACGGCCCTTTGGTTCCACAAAGCCCCGCTGCTTCACACTGGCCCCTTGGGACCATGCGGCCCACCAGACCCACAATGATGTCCTTGGTTCCATGAGGCCCCACAGTGTCACAATGGTCCATTGCATCCATGGTACTCTGCAGTGTCACTAGGATGCCCTGCATTTCACAAGGCTCCTGAGTGTCACAATGGTCTCCATGGCTCCTCAAGACCCCACAGTGTCACAGTGGCCCCTTGGATCCATGGTACTCACAGTGTCACAATGATCCCCTTGGTTCCACAGGTTCCTACAGTGTAACAATGCCCTTTGGCTCCACAACATGCTGCAATGTCACAATGGTCTCGATAGGAAGGAAAGAAGTGAGCCCCAGTGGTGCAGGGTCAGATGAGAGGCAGTCACCAGAGGCCAAGGCTGGCAAGACTTGACTGTATTGGTAGATTTTTTTGGAGAGTAACCCTTGAATATAGGCAATTTTAGAGGTAGAATCCTAATTTTGGCCATGTGAGCCTAGACAAGAAAGAGAGTTCTTTTCCACAGGAAGGAAAGCACAGAGCCCCAGTACTTCACGGTCAAATGGGAAGTGGCCCTTGGCATGTCAAATTCAGTGGGACCTGTCACACAGTCCCCAGGAGGCCAAACCAGGCAAACCTGTTCCATGTTCCCATTTTTTAAAATGGTTCCCCACACTGTCACAATGGTCTCCTTGATTCCACGAAGTCTTGCAGTGTCACAATGGCTTCTTGGTTTCACGAGCCCCAACAGAGTCACAAGGTTCCCTTGGCTCCATGCGGCCCCGCTGTGTCACAATAGCTCCTTGTTTCTATGGACCCCAGTGTTTGATTATGACCCTTGCGCCCATAGGGCCCCTGAGTTGCACAATGGTCTCCTTGATTCAATAAGGTTCCGTAGTGTCCTTGGACCCGCATTGTCACAAGTGACTCATGGCTCCTTGAGGTTCCATATTGTCACTTGGGTCGCTGTCATAGGCTGGATGAGATCGATGTCCCGAGATACCTTGGGATGTTTGAAATACCTGTGTGTGGCCAGGGCCGGGTCAGGCTTTGGTTTGTGGTGGGACAGAACCCTGCCCCCAGCCCTGGCCTGGCAGAGCTGTCAATCACACAGCAGATGCTGTGCCATCCCCACTCTGATTGGCTGAGCTGTCAATCAATCACACAGTAACAGCTGGTGCCTAGCCTGACTCTGATTGGACAAGCAACTGGCAGTCCCACCCCAGGGGCAGGCCCATGAAGGCCCAGGGTGTTAAAAGCCAGAGCACAAGACCAGCCCATGGTCTGGATCTTGCCTTCTCCAGAGGTTCTTCCATTGGTGACGCTGGAGCCCAAGCAGTTGGTACATATGTGAGTTTCTTTCTATAGATCTTCTGTCTTTCTGATGTTCTCTATTTCTTCTCCTTCTAATCCTACTTACCTGGAACATTTTTGGGTAACTAAGCATCTCAAGGATTAAAGATTTTAGGTTAAACCCTTTGCCAAATTTCCTTGACTGTCCATATTTTGCCAGTAAAATTTGGTGTCATTTTGACCTCTTAGATCAGTTGATTAGAGCATGGTGCTGGTATCACCAAGGCTGCGGATTCAATCCCTGTGTGGGCCATTCACTTAAGAGCTGGACTTGATGGTCCTCGTGGGTCCCTTCATACCAAGAATGTTCTTTGCATCTGCCCATGCTGAGAATATCTGGTTGGTGTTTCTCCTGTGCACCAAACTCAAGGAAAGGAAGCTTTGGTTTTCCCTGCATTTCAGTGTTTTGGGGTGTTCCAGCCCTGCAGGCTGAAAATGGCCTCTTGTTTCCATGAGGCCCCACAGTGTCCCACTGGCCCCTTGGTTCCATGAGGATCTGCAGTGTCACACAGGTTTATGACATTTGTCCTTGCTGTCCCTCACATCCCCCTGCCCCACAAACAGCCCCCAGGCAACCATGAGGGACAGGCCCTGCTGTCCCAGGCTGGGCTCAGGGCTTGGCCTTTCTGCTTCCCCCAGCCAGCCCAGGCCTTGCTCAGCATTGCAGTTCCCTGCTCAGAGCCTTTGGATTCCTGCAGTCCTGGCCTCAAGGATCTGCTCTCAGCAGTCCCTGGGGAGCCTTTGGCACTCCCTGCCCTCAGTGGGGCCCAGCCATGCTCCAAGGCACTTGGAGTTTTGCTTCTGACTTCTTGAGCAGCTTCTTCAGCTTTCTCTCAGTGCCTGAGGGTCCTGGACTCAGCCCCAAATCCACTGTGGCGATCATCAAAATACAGAAAGCCCTCAGGAGCTTCCTTCCTTCCTTCCTTCCTTCCTTCCTTCCTTCCTTCCTTCCTTCCTTCCTTCCTTCCTTCCTTCCTTCCTTCCTTCCTTCCTTCCTTCCTTCCTTCCTTCCTTCCTTCCTTCCTTCCTTCCTTCCTTCCTTCCTTCCTTCCTTCCTTCCTTCCTTCCTTCCTTCCTTCCTTCCTTCCTTCCTTCCTTCCTTCCTTCCTTCCTTCCTTCCTTCTCGCCAGGGTTTGTGCAGCTGATTGGAGTCAGTTTGGAGTTCTGCTAAGGAGGAAGAGTTCAAAATGCACCACATACTTTTTTTCTTTAATCAAGTGAGTATTTATTATTTTCCAGATCAGAGAAGAGCTGAGAGAAGCATTACCCAGGTGATCTAGATGCTGAATGTCTCCTTAGGAGGTCTGGGCACAGAGAAGAATGATCCCCTTGAGAGCTGACCCTGTTTGGACAAGCTGCTCCTCACCCCCAGCCTCACCATGTCTGACATGGTCCACCTGGCACAGACATCCCTGTGCCCTGCAGCAGAACCTTGTCCCTAAGCTCTGCAGCTCCATGTCCCAGCCCATTGCACCATGTCCCACCTGCTCTCCTCAGGGCTCTACCTCCACACAGGCCCAGGAGAAGTTTTCCTTTTGGGAAGGAAAGAATGGAAAAGCCTGAGCAGGTTTCCTAAACAACAAACTCCACTCAGGAGCCACCTGCTCAGTCCAGGCTGCCTGGAATGGTGTCACCTTTCTCCAAGGGACAGTGTGAGCAGAAATGATCTCTGGGAACAGAATTCTCTGAGTCTCCCAGCTGAATTCTCTGTCCCTGTCCTTTCCCTGGATCTCTGTTGCAGATAGAAGCTGCTGGTGCCATCCTCACCGTTAACATCTCTCTTGAATGCAAACAAATATTTCCAGGTGTATTAAGCAGGATTTTTCCTTGTTTCTACAAAACTTTTGTGTTCCTCAAGGAATGAAGAGGCCCTTTTTTGCAGTGAGGGGGTCACGTGGAAGCAAGGAGTCAACTGTGACACTCGAGTCCCATGGAACCAAGGGGCCATGGTGACACAGCAGGGCCACGTGGATCCAGTGGTCCATTGTGACACTGTGGATCCAAGGAGACCATGGAGACACCCCCAGAACTTCATGGAACCAAGGAGTCCATGGTGACCCAGCGGGGCTGCATGGAGCCAATGGTCCATGGTGACACTGCCCATCCAAGGAGTCCATTGTGACACTGCAGAAGCTCATGGAGCAAGGGAGGCCATTGTTACACTGAAGAACTTCATGACACCAAATATCCATGGTGACACATCCATGGGAACCAAGGAACCGCATTTGGCAGTAGGGAAACCCATGGAACCAGGGGCTGTTGTGGCACTGCAGAACCAACAGAGCTGCTGGACCTTGTGCCCTGGCCCTGCACAGCTCCTTGGGAGGCATGGCAGGCGCAACACCCTGGGAGCCTCAGGAATGCCCAGGATCCACAGCACACACTGCCAGGGGATGGAATTCCAGTTCCCAGCCAGGAAAAGATTTTCCTGCCCTTGAAGACAAAGCTCTCAAGAAAGGGCTGAAAGCCAAGTGGAGTAAGATCCTACAGTGATATTTCACTGCCAGCCTTCATAACTTCATCCATGGTTGTTGTAGCTCGTGGATTGGAAATTAACTCAGGACAGGGTCTTTTGTGGGAGCTGCCTTTGGTCAAGGAAGACACTGAGAGAGAAACAGAGCATGGAAAGAAAGGCAAGAGAGAAAGGAGTGCACAAACACAATCAGCTGAGAAGGTGGCATTCTGAAAAACAAACCGGAATTGATGGAATAGGAATGGGACAGAAATCAATAATTCTGGAAGTTTTATTTACTATCAAAATAGATCACACACACCCAGACCTACACAATCCTGATCCCACACCATCACATTTGTATGCCACTTCTCCCAGTCTCCTTCCAACCCCATCTCATCCTGGAGGCCATGGAACTGAGTAATTTTGGCATGGGACAGAGTTTTTTTGAGGTGGGAACAATGCAATTTGAAGTTGGATTGAGCCCTTTGGGGTAAGATTGTGGTGTTTTCAGTAGGACTCAGTCATTTTGAGGTGACAGATCAATCCATCTTGACTTTTGGAGTGCAAAGATATGGAGAAGACTTCCTGAAATCCCCCAAGAACCCACAAATCTTCCAGAATATGCCCCAAAACAAATTCCTGCTCAAGTAACTGTTAACTGATGGAACTTAAGATGTCTTTGATCAATATCTTTCATTTTAGTCCTATTTCAGGTGTTTTTAAGTGATAAAGAAAAATCAGAAGAAAATTTGGCCAGGGGCCAGACCAAAAGGATAACCAGCCAGGTGTCCTCCCAGTGCAAATCACAGGGAATGTAGGTCACCAGGGCTCTGCCTGACGTGGATCCTCCCATGGGGGATGGAGCTGGAGCGGTGCACAAAGCTCTTCCTGCAATTGGGGCATTTGCAGGGCTTCCCTTACCGGTGCATCCGTAGGTGTCTGGTGAAGTGAGAGCTCATGGAGAAGCTCTTCCCACACTGGGGACACTGGTAGAGCTTCTCCCCAGTGTAGATCCTTAGGTGGCAAATCAAGTGGGACTTCTGCCTGAAGCTCTACCAACATTACCCACACTCTTAGGGACGTTCCCTGCTGTGCGTCCTCTGGTGGTAGATAAGGTTGGAGCTCTGGCTAAAGCTCATCCCACATTCCCGACACTCATAGGGCCTCTCCCCAGTGTGGATGCGCCAGTGTCTGACAAGGTGGGATCTCTGCTTGAAGCCCATCCTGCAGTCGTGGCAGTGGAAAGGCCTCTGCTCAGTGTGAATCCGCTGGTGCAGGAGGAGATTGGAGCTGGTCGGAAACCTCTTCTGACACTTGGGACATTCATAGGTCCTGTTCCTGGTGTGGATGTGTTGATGGATGACAAGGATGGATCGGTAGCTGAAGGCCTTCCCACATTCCCCACACTCATAGGGCCATCCTCTGATGTGGATCATCTGGTGGCTGATCAGGGTGCTGCTCTGCCTGAAGCTCTTCCCACACTCCAAGCACTTGTGGGGCTTCTCCCCATGATGAAGCTGCTCATGGACCACCAGCTTCGAGCTCTGGCTGAAACTCTCTCCACCTTCCTGGCTCAGGGTGGGTCTTTCCTCCTAAGAGCATCCTGTGCTGGGTTTGGAGCCCACCCTCATGCAGGATCTCTTTGGCTTTTCTTCCCTGTTGGATTCCGGTTCCCTGGAGTCACTCAAAATGGCCTCTTCCTTGAGGTTCTGCCATGGGGATTTGTCCTGCCTAGTCTCCACCCCCAGTTCCTTGTCTGGGGGAGGAAGGACAAGGAGACAATGGGATTTGCTTCCATGCCAGAGGGAAGGGGAAGGAGATTCTCCCAGTGCATCCCTGGGAGGATGGCATTGGCAGCAGGGTTGTCCTGCAGCTGGGGGCCGTGCTGGGCTGGGCGATAGAGCAGGAGAGAGAGGGAAAGGGGCACTGAATTCCTCCTCACCTGCCTGGGTATCCCAGGGCTCCTTCCTGTTCCTCGCATCCTCCTCCTCCATCTAGCAAAGCTTTGGGGATTGGAAATCCTGTTTAGGGAGGAAAACAAGGGATGAGCACACTGTTTTTGTACTAGTTGTAAGGCAAACCTGGGGAGGGTCTAAACCAGAATTACAATTTAATAAAAAAATTTAGATCAAGACAATGATACAGAAACACTTCCTTAAACTGACAGAGTCAGGATATAACCTGACACCCTGTTGGTCAGGGTGGTGGCAGCAGTCCCATTAAATGGTGCCTGCAGTCCTGTTGGAGTGATCAAGGTGATTCTGTCAAAGCAGTGATCCTGCAGAAGGGTCTGGTCTTTCTCTCAAGGTCCAGTGGTGGTTATGGAGCTCTTGTCCTCTGGGGATCCAGTAGGCAAGGTGCTCCTGGTGCTCCAAGCCTCAGCTTATATCCAGGTAGGAATGCTTGGATCCTCCCCCCTGGATGGAGCCTCCCACAATGGGATGATGGAATTTTATCAGTCCTGCAGTGACACTCAATGGCCCATTCACAGAAGATATCTACCCTGGAGGGCGTTATCAGGGGTGAGTCATGGAAGAGATAAAGAACACTGCCCTTCCTTTTTATAACAGTTGATGAAGATGGGGATTGAAAACATGCATTTGGTTACATCTTACATTGCACCCTGAAACAGTGGGGTAATCTGTGCTCAGGGGGTGAACACCACCCCTCTTACCCAAACTGGCTCAGGTGTAAAACCCCTACCATGGGATGGCAACACACACACAGGGGAGAAAGTCGCACTTGCCCTGCTCCAGGGGAGGTCTCTGTCCCTGTCACTCCCTCTCTCTCCCCCCCTTTTCTCTTTTTTTGATCTCTCTCTCTACCTCACATTTACTGTTTAATAAAATCTACTTTGGATTTGGTCTCGTTAGCACCTTAATTGGGGCAGAGGCATCTCTCTACCAGTTTTCTTAACCATATTGCAGCAATATTTTGGCACAGTGAGTTCAGCCACTGTTCTTTGACCCCAAGTGCCTTTGAGTACAGCATGGTTCCCTCCACTGAGGAGGTTGTGTGGTTCTTTCTGAAAGAACTCTGGGAAACATGGACACAGCTTCCTCTGAGCGACTTACGGGAGAACTGATGAGGCAAATGGCCATTGTGAGTGGCCAGTGTAAAGTAAATGTTTTGTTGTCCTTCCGGAACAGTTTGTTAAAATCACTGGAGGAAAGGGAGCAAATGTTACCAGAGAGACTGACCAGGTTCATTCACACTGCGGTGAGGAACACAAGGCTGCTGAAAGTCCTGTAAGATGCCCAGCCCAAGTTGCTAAATTCCCAAATAACTCCGGCCAGGGGTCTCCGGGAGGATTTTTTCGGAGAGTGTTCAGAGCTGGCAGATCTCTTGAGCCCCAGATATGTCCAGGTTCCCTAAGAGGAGCTTTTTCAGTGACAGAGGAACCTGCGATCACCCCTCGGGAAGGTCCTGGGGGTCCCAAATAGGGATGGCCCGTTACCGACGGGGCAGGACCTTGGTTTTGGGGATCCCCGTGAGAGCCGGGGCCGTGGAACGGGGGACGCCTGGGGTGGGGAGAGGGGAAGGGGCGATAGCGGATCTGGGGGACCCCCGGCAGCCTGGAGATGAGGCGGGGACAGAACCCCCTGACCCTGACAGGGGCGTGTCCTGGGGTGGCTTCATGATGCTCGTACTGCATCAGTCTATTTAGCCCAGAAATGAGTTCTGCACCTTTAAGGCTGGTTCTGAGAGTGAAGGGGAGGAGGAAGAAGCTGCAGTTTGTTTTCAGAAACTGAACTCACTCCTCTACATTCCATCTGCTGGATGGACAGACAGCAGGACAGAGCTGTCCTTTGCTTTTAGTTAGTTTTTAGGTCTCTGAGGCAGAGAAGTTCCCTGGACTGTGGGTTTTCTTCTTCTTTGGAGCTGTTTAAATCTGCTCTGGACTGAACACCCAGAGAGCACTGGCAGCTTGCACCTTTGGCCCACCTGGCCGGGCCTGGGCCGTGGCATTTCCAGTGCTGGAGGGCTGATAAGAGACTGATAAGAGGCTGAGTGAGCCGAGCTACAGACCACAGAGACTTTATGAGTTTCTCATCTCTTTTGGGTAGCAGGAGGTAGTATTGCTTAATATTGTTCAATTTTTTTGCTGGTGAATGCTTTGCCTGTTAAATAAGGGTTTTTTAACTATTCTCCGAGAATTTTCCCAAACTGGCCGAGAGTTGGGCTGCTGAATCTGCATTGTAGAGGAAACTCCTTTTGGAGATTTTCAACCAAATTTGCCCTAAACCAGGACAGGGTGGTGGAAATAAGGGGTAACCCCAAGTGGCTGGATTGAGGGGAGGCTGGAGAGGGGGACCCTGGGACTCCAAAAACTCCCAAAATCCAAAAGCAGGACCCTGGAGAGGGGGGATCCCCAGCAGCCCTGAGATGGGGGACCACCAGAACCCGAGAGGGATGAAACTGGACATGGGACACTCCTGGTAGCCTTTTTTTATTCTTGATTTTGGGACATCAGGTGATTTCTAGAGATTGACTTGGGCAAGAGGAATCCCAGACTGAAGGCATTCACACCTTGTTTTTCCCAAACCAGGTTTTTCCCCAGACTATCTCATAGAGACATCCCCCCTGTCTCACTCTGGGTGAGCTCAGTCCCAAACTTGACCCAGATCCTGGTCTCAATCTCATTCCACATTTAGACATCCTCACAGTTCTTTATTTTATCTCGTCCCAGTCTCAGACTTGTCTAGCCCCAGACCCAGTCCCAATCCCAGCCTTAAATCCAATCCCACTTTTAGCCTTAACCCCAATCCCAGCTCTAATCCAAATCTCAGCTCCAACTCCAACCCAAGCCCCAGTTGCAGCCCCTTCCTAAATCCTCAGCCCCAAACCAAATCCCAGGTTCAGCCCTTCTGGGGCTTTGGGGGTGTCTCTGTCCCTCTGACCCCGATGATGTTTGGGTGGGGTCACAGCAGGGCTGAGAGGGATAGAGACCCCCCGGCCTCCCCAGGTGTGAGAAGGTCGGAGAGCCCCCCCAGCCCCGAGCACCCTCAGCAGTGAGAGGGACACAGAGCCCCTGGCCCCCAGCCCTGCACAGGCATTGCCTGAGGCCAGAGGGATGGAGACCCCCCAAGCATCCCTCAGGATGAGGGGACAGAGACCCCCGAGCATCCCCTGGGCTGAGAGGGACAGAGACTGCCCCGAGCACCCCCTGGCACAGGAGTGAGAGGGAGGGAGACCCCCAAGGCATTCCCTGGGGTGAGAATGATGGAGACCCCAGGGGAATGGCCTGGGGAGAGAGGGACAGGGACACCCCCTGGGGAATGGCCTGGGGTGACAGGGAAAGGGACCCTCCCCAGCCCCTCCCAAGCATCCCCCAGGGTGAGAGGCACAGAGCATCCTCTGGGCACCGGACAAAATAAACTTTACAGAAATCAAACTTAACTCTGCATAAAATACTTCGATGAATATTTGCTTTCCCCACAAGTCACGTGATGAAAACGCAAACAAATCCCAAAATTTTATAAACTGACAATAGAAGCTATTTTGTGGCAAATCCAAATTCCATTGGTCCTGCACAGCTCCAGCTCAGCTGCTGACACATTCTGATATAAGAAAAGTGGAAATTAGGCCCAATATAGAATATGAAAAGGAAGGGGAAGCTCTGTGTAGCTGTCACAAAGGTGACAGGGACAAAGAGAAAAATTATTCTAACATTTGGCAAAGTCGCCCAGCCTGTGAAAAAGCATGACCGGGACAGAGACCTCACCTGGAGGGGGACAAGTGTGACATTTTCCCCTGTGTGTGTGGCCTTCCCAGGGTGGGGTTTTACACCTGAGCCAGTTTGAGTAAAGGGGGTGGTGGTCAGCCACCCAAGCAGGGATTACCACACTGTTTCAGGGTGCAATGTAAGATGTAACCAAATACATGTTTTCAATCCCCATCTTCATCAACTGCTATAAACAGGTGGGGTAGTGTTCTTTATTGCTTCCATGACTCACCCCTGATAACGCCCTCCAGGGGAGATATCTTCTGTGAATGGGCCATTGAGTGTCCCTGCAGGACTGATAAAATTCCATCATCCTATTGTGATATGCTCTGCCCAGAGGGAGGATCCAAGCATTTCTACCTGGATATATTCTGAGGCTTTTAACACCAGGAGCACCTTGCCTGCTAGACAGTAATTCTGGTTTAGACCCTCCCCAGGTTTGCCTTCTAACCAGTACAAAATTTAGTGTACTCATCCCTTGTTTTCCTCCCAAAACAAAATTTCCCATTCCCAAACCTTCACCTGATGGAAGAGGAAGCTGCAAGGAAGAGGAAGATGCCCCAGGACACCCAGGCAGGTGAGGAGGAAGTCAGTGCCCCTTTCCCCCTCTCTCCTGCTCCATCCCCAGACCAGCATGGCCCCTGGCTGCAGGACAACCCTGCTGCCAATGCCATCCAGCCGGGGATGCACTGGGGGGATCTCCTTCCCCTTCCCTCTGGTACGGAGGCAAATCCCATCCTCTCCTTGTCCTTCCTCCTCCAGAAAAGCAGCTGAGCATGGAGACCAGGGAGGAAAAATCCCCATGGCAGAACCTCGTAAAAGAGGCTGTTTTGAGCGGCTCCATAGCCCAGGAATGTGGTGTGGAGGAAAAGCCCCAGAGATCTCACAGGAGGAGGGGCTCTAAACCCAGCCCAGGGGGCTCTGAAGAGGAAAGACCCACCTTGAGCCAGGAAGGTAGACAGAGCTTCAACCAGAGCTCGAAGCTGGTGGTCCGTGAGCAGCTTCATGATGGGGAGAAGGCCCACAAGTGCTTGGAGTGTGGGAAGAGCTTCAGGCAGAGCAGTACCCTGATCAGCCACCAGTGCATCCACACTGGGGAGAGGCCCTATGAGTGTCCTGAGTATCAGAAGAGGTTTCAGGCCAGCTCCCATCTCCTCTGCCACCAGCGAAATCACACAGAGGAGAGGCCCTTCTGCTGCCATGAGTGCGGGAAAGGCTTCAAGAAAAAAATCCATCCTTATCACCCATCGGCACATCCATACTGGGGAGAGGCCCTAAGACTGCCCCACATCATGAGAAGAGCTTCTCCATGAGCTCGGACTTGACCAGACACCAATGGAGTCATCAGTAAGGAAGTTCTGTGAGTGCCCCAACTGCAGGAAGAGCTTCATGCCCAGCTCCAGCTTCTTTCCCCATTGGAAGTCACATGTTGGGAAGAGCCCTGGTGATCCATGTTCTCTGTGATCCATGCTGGGAAGACAGCTGTCCCTTTTCCTGCCCCTGCCAATGACATGATGTGGCAGTGAAAACATGAGGGTCTGCCCATGGCCCTGTCATTACATTCACTCCAACCTCAGGTTATTGCCAGGGGCAGGAAGGGGGCTCTCTCTCTCTCCCCAGAGGAGAAGGGTGTCCTTTCCAGGCAGGAAGAGCCTGCTGTTGATGTTGCAGTTTTCCCTGTAAATAGCTTTTCTTATCTCTTCTGTTATCAATATTGTTTCTGTTCCATTTTTTCCTTATCTCGTTGCTGTTCCAAATAAATTGTTCTTATCCCAGCCCGCGATCTTTGCCTTTTGTGCTTTCCCTGGGAGGCAGGAGGGCAGCGAGGGCAGCGCAGTTTTAGCAGGAGCAGGAAATTGGGGAATCCCATTCCTGAACCCCGGCCCGTGGAAACCGAGCATCCCAGCTGGTCCCAGCCCTGGTGGCCATGGCAACAGCCTTGGGAGCGGGTCCCTGGCTGGGGCTGTGGGAACCTCTTCCCTCTGGTGCCCAGGGACAGGAGTGGAGGGAACGGCTGCAGCTGAGTCGGGGCAGGCTCCGGTTGGATGTCAGGAAAAGGTTTTTGCCCAGAGGCTGCTGGGGCCCTGCCCAGGCTCCCCAGGGAAGGGTCCCAGCTCCAGGGCTCTCTGAGCTCCAGCAGCGTTTGGACAGCGCTGCCAGGCCCAGGCTGGCATTGTTGGGGTGTCCTGTGCAGGGCCAGCAGTTGGACTGGAGGATCCTGATGGGTCCCTCCCAGCTCAGCCAATTCTGTGGTTCTGGGATCCCATGAGCCTGGGAATGGGGCTGCCAATGGTTGCCATGGCAACGGGCTCTGGCTGCAGGCCTGAGCTGGTGTCCATGGCAACCACCCCTGGCATGGGGTCTCCATGGAGCTGCCAAGGGACTGCCCATAGCAACAGGGAGCTGGTGATGGTTGCCATGGAAATTGACCATAGCAACAGGGCCTGGTGATGGTTGCCTGCTAAGGATCAGATTTGTCACAGGCCCTCAGAGAGGTTCCATGGGGACTTTCCTGGAGTCTTCAGGCTGTTCCAGAGCTGGAATGTCACAGGCACAGACAGGGGCTCCATGGACACCTCCCAGGGCTTTCTGGGGATGGTAAAGAGCCCTGTGGTCAGAGGCAGTCACAGCCATTCCATGGTGACATCCCAGGGGACCTTGGGCTACAAAGGCACCGATCTGTCACAGGCACTCACGGGGGCTCCACGGTGACATCCCAGGAGTCCCCAGGCTGCCAAAGAGCCGGGCTGTCCCAGACACTCACAGGGGATCTTGTCATGGGTACAAAGGGAGCTTCAGGCAAAAGCTTTATTTCTTTATTGGAGAAACTCCTCCTGATATGTGAGGTGCAGATATTCCACGAAACAGCCACCACGGATCCTCAAACTCATGCAGGGCCCCTAGACGTCTAAAATTCCTTCTATGAGAGGAGACTGGGAACGGCTATATCCAATCCAAGCTCCAGTCTTTGTCAAAGGTGTAAAAGATTGGACATATGAATTGAACTTAAATGCTATTTGTCCCACAGGATTAATCATAGAATACCCGATAAATTTCTATAAATACAGCTCTGATTTTTTCTGATCATGATTAGACGGAATGGTTCATTTACACCACAGACTAAATGAAAAAAATGAGTTATTGCTGCAGTCTTAGGTGGTCTGGATACAATCTTCCCCGAGAGTGTCTTGTGCCAATGGGTAGGAACCATGAGAGCACCAGCACACAGACACAAACACAGAAACAAACACAGACATACAGACACACAGACATACAGACACACACACACACACACACACACACACACACACACACACACAGAGAAATGCTGAAAGTGTCCAGAGGCCAAAGAGAAAGGATTGTCCAGGGTGTAAATGTAAATGGAGGGAAAGCGGGTGCAATGGAGAGCACCAGAGATCCAATGGTCTGAGGGCTCAGGGGTGGTACACTGGTAAGGGACCAGTAGGGAATGCCAGGGTAGATGGACAGGGTTACACACCAATGGGAAGGGAGAACTCACCAGAACATGAACATATAAGTGTAAAAGGGGTAGAGAAGGCCAATGGAGAGGACAGAACTGGGACAAATTTACATAGTGCTGCAGAACACCATGGGGAAGTCTCTTTTCTCACGCTGAGCTGTGAGGAGTGCCCAAAGCCTGTGATGTGTCTTTCCAGGGCATTGCTACTGCCTTTTCCCTGGTAGGCTCACAGGTTTGCACAGTTGTGCAGTGTCACAATGATCTCCTTTGTTCTGCAGCCCTGCTGTGGCTGCTGCGTAACAATGGACCTGTGGTACTGTGAGGCTCCATAGTGTCACCAGGGTCCCTTTGGTTACACAAGGCCCTGCTGGGACATGAGGGACCCTTGGTTCCATGAGGTGCCTGGCTTCCCACAGCCCCTCACGAACCCGTAAGGCCTCTCCGAGTTCCCCATGGCCCCTCATGGCCTCTCAAGGCCCTTCATGGCACCTCATGACTGATGGCCCCTCAAATCCCCTCACAGCCCCTCTCAGCTCCAGGGCCGGGGCTCCACCCAAGGCAGGAGAACAGGTTGGGCCCTACTTGTTCTGCTTTCATTTCAGTCCCTTCACAGCCATGAGTGCAGAAAGGCTGAAATGGAGCCTTTCCCCACCATTTCCCTCGGGGTTAACTACAGGCTGAAGCTCTGTGCTGGCGCTGGTCCCAGCACCACCATCCCTGCAGCCGCCAGGCCTTTGCTGTCCCCCCGCTTCCATTCCCTGTCCCCGAGTCCCGCCCGGCTCTGGCAGCAGCAGCAGCCGCAGCGCAGGGGGCGCCGGCCCGGCCCAGCCAGGGCTCCCGACCAGGAGCAGCAGCAGCGCCGGCCCCTTCCCGCCTGCTCCTGCCTGGACTCCCAAGGGCTTTTTCCAGCTCAGTTCTGGAGCAGAGCAACCAGCACCCACACACAGCCCTGACTGCTCAGGGCCCGCCTGTGCTGCCCCGAGCCAGCCCTCAGAGGAAGAAAGAATTGGGTTCCAGCACTGTTTCCAGCTCTGTTTGACTCACCCTGAGGTGACAGGAGGAGGCTGCTGGTGCCTCTGCCTTGGGAATTGCAGATCATGGCTGCTCTTGGCCCTCTTCTGCTTGCAACCTGAATTTTATCCATAAAAATGCAAGTGCCTCTTTCAGTTGGTGCTACCCACGGTGCTTTCATGACAGTGAAGTCAGTATTTTTGTCGCAGGCATAAAGATCAGCAGATACTGGAATGCTCACCAGCGCCTGAACACTAAGATGAGGGGAATTATAGCCACACAGGCCACATTTGCAGGGCTTAAACAGAGCACTGTTGCTGGCACTGTTGAAATAGAATAAGCTGACAGAGGCTGTCACAGAATTCACCTCTGCAGTGTGGAGTTAAATTAAAAAATCAACCAGGAGAAGCAGAAACCAGAACTTCTTCATTGCTCCTTCCCAGAAGCAGGAAACGCAGATGCCCAGAGGTGTTTTGCACTGCTGCTGCCCCCAGTTTGAGCCCAGTCCCAACATTAACCTGACCCCAGCCCAGGGAGCTCAGCGCATGCGGGGCCAGGCCCAGAGCCCTGGGCCCAGCTGCCCATTGCGGGGCAGCGGCGCAGACGGAATGTCCTGCGGCCCAAACCTCCTGCTCCTGCCACACAGCACCAGCCTTCTCCCCCTCCTCCTCCTCTCCCAGCACGGCACAAATTCCAGCTCGGAGGAGGCTTCCCCAGACAGTGCTCTGGCTCCTGTTCCAGTTGAATGTCCCTGCAGAGAAACAGGGCATCTTTCAGCCACTTCCACAAGCTCAGGCTTCGCACTTCATGGGGTATCTGGGATGCAAATGGCTTTGTTAAGAAAGCCAAAGGCCAACGGAATGGATTATAGATTACTGAAAAAATGTCACCCATCTTCCAGGCAAGGTTTACCAAGGCATTTCTTGCATTTCTTCTTTTCAGATTCTTTCAGTTGGCTGCTCTGGGAAGTCCAGCTTGTACTGGTGCTTATCATTAGCTGATTGTGCTCTTGATTTACGCAGCAAGACACCAAATGTGGAATCATCTATATGGAACTGTTATGAATGATCAATCGAAAGCCAAATTATAAAAAATCTGAAAAGATTTCTTTATCATTTTCCGCTACTAAAATATGGTCTTCAAAACCACCACAGCCAAAGAGACAGTGTTGAGCCCGGGGTTGGTGCTGGGTGAACCTGGATCCCACCTCTATTGCATCGGACCCTCCACCATTCATGAGAGCCACTTCTTGCAGGGATGCTTTATACAGTTTATTATGCCTGAACGAAGAAGTCCCAGTTTCTTTTGTAACTCTGCATATTCATAGTTGGTTCTTTCACTGTGCAGAGCTGGACAATCGCCATTTCCTTGTTGATAGCCAGCACTGATGGGATTCAGGGAAGTCACGTATTCACAGGTATCTTTCTGGCGACTTTGGCTATCTTGATCGATGTTATCAACAGGGCAATGATCACTCTTAGGTGTCTTCCAATGACATGACGATGTCTCAGGATAATGGTGATCATCGCACTCGGTGTGTCTATTCATGGGCTAAAGTGCAGATTGTTATCTGGCCACCTTCAGGAATTTCGGAATTTGAATAGACGCCTGCCTCTCAGGCTGCTTGTGGTCAGAGACTTGTTTGGATTTTGCAATCTTCATGAAATACATGCTTTTATAGCATGAATTATTTCCCAACATATATTACAACATCACTACAATCTCACAGAAGAAGGCAATCATACAGATCAGTGTATAGTCAAATTGCCCCCTAATTCTCATAAAGTCCATCTACTCTGTACACCCTTACTTTGTATTTTTGTTTCTCAGTCATCACAGAACTGAGAGCTGCAAGAAAAAGAGAAAGAAATATGAACAGGTATCCCTTAGGTATGGGAAATACTGGACTGTCGGGAGCTAAAAATAGTTGATAGCATCTGTATCAGGCAATACTTTTACCCTCCACCAGTGTCCATTTCAGGCATTCTGTTAGCATGACCTAGGATTTTGCAGCTAAATGCAATGGGCGGCAATTTGAGAGGCCTACAAGAAAAAAACTTATCAGACTTTCCCCCACCCCGCCCCCGAGTGAAAGGTGCAAATTACAAAATGAAAGGGCCTACAGAAATTTAAAATTTTCTAATTTTAGAAAAATATAGTATTAGCATCAGATTCCAAGGGCATAGAGATATAGGAGCAGCAAGGAAATGCTCCCAGAAATGTTTTCTAGCCTGAAGAGACAAGCTAGCCACAGGAAGAGGAGAGAGCCACTTCTTTTAAAATGTGTGAATTACTGAATGCAAGAGCCATTGACCCTTTCAGCTTCTCTTTTTAACAAAAAGTAAGCTATTAACTTGTGTTTATGAAGACTTCAGTTGGACTTCAATGTTTTTGAGACAGCTTCTGAGCAAAATACAAAGAAACTACATTACATATTAGTAAATGCAGCATCTAGAATAACAACTAAATAGTCCTATCTCATAGTTAAATGTTCAGTTCTTCATAAATTGTGATTAAGACCATGAAATGCAGTACCTAATCCAGTTGAATCCCACCTACACCTCAGATTTGCTTGTGTAACTAATATTTTCCACTCCACTCCCTATCCCTTCTCTCACCACAGTCCTCAAGCCCTCAGCCAGGCAGAAGCCAACTTCTCACCTCAACTGCTGTTAGCAATTACCAAGCACCTGTTGGTAATTACCTGAGCACCTGCCCCACCCACAGCAGCTGTAGGTCCCTGGCTGCTGGGAGAACAGGTCTGAAGTGCAGACCCCAACACCACCACCCCCCCACAAAAAAAAAAAAAAAAACTTTTCTGAATAATTTGAGACTAGTAAAGGATCAGGACATGGAGGGACTTGTTTATCCCCTTTAGGCCAGTCAAGAATAGGTTTATAGCCTTCTCTGGAAAGGGAAGACTGGGGGGTTTTTCTTGAAGGAGAAGCATGTTTTATCAGCCCAGTTTCCTTCCTCATTTGTTCCTGCTCCCTACGAGGCCATTCACTAGGCATATATATAAATATCTCTGTCTGAAAACACATCTACAGGAGTGTATGACTTACATTGGTGCGATTTAAAACATAGTTTTTATTGTACAAAAATGCAAAAATCTGTTCTAGGAAAGTCACATCTTGTGGGGCTGTAAGGACCCTGCCAGCACATCTGCTACCAAAGCAACAATTCTTGCTCTGCAGTGGCTTAAGCGGGCTGAGATGGAAGTGTTTCTTCATCAATGCATAAACCACAACAAAGTAGCGGTGACAAGCCTTTTTTCCAAGTCTGACTGAAGGTTTGGGAAGCAGGCCTGCCGGCAGAGGGCACACAGAAGCATGACACGTTTGCCTACTGTGCACCTACAATTTCTACACCATCATATCACTACTCGGTCACTGAGCAAGCTGACTGTGTATGACAGGTTATCCATCCTGCATAGAAAGTCACAGAGAGAAGAAGAGAGGAAGAAAACATGGAAGATGACAATGCAAAAGAAGTTGAAGAAATGTGGCAAGGATCGAGCATTAAGGGACAGAAATAAGAAGAGACCATACCCTTGAACTGTAAAGTCCTGTCAGGAAACTGCAAGTACTTGCATATATGAGTTCACCACGTGGACTTGCATGCTTCTCCACATTACCATTATGTCAAAAATTTTGCTTCCTGGACAAGCTGCCAGGTCTCCAGTACCAGTCCTAGCTCCCTTCCAGCAGTCTGCATCTGAGCAGGGAGTTGAAAACAGAGCAGGGATTACCTTTTACACTGTAAGCATTCAAGACAGCCAAAGAACTTTGAGGAAAAAGGCCATACTGAGTGCCCAGGACAAAGAGATCTTTAGAAATTGGAAGAAGGAAGTATTGACTGAGAGTCACAGTTATGTTGAGGTTTAGCCTTTCAAAGGTTTGTTGCTTTTCTACTGAAAACTGCAGGTGAGAAAGCCTAGGCAGAAAAGGGAAGAAGAAGCTATGTAAACAAGCCCATAGCTGTACAGAAGGACAGAAGCAGATTTCTTCTTCACCAGGCTGAAGAGAGTGGTTTTATTATTCAAAAAACAAAAGCCAAACTACCCCAAGTCAAATATATATTCTCCCACTATATTTAGATATTACAACAATAAAAATGCACTATAAAACTACTGCAGTAAATTAGTCAGTTAGGAACAATATACAGGGCACATGTTAATAGTATCCATATCTATCTTTGGAAAGATGAGCAATTACAATCTGCATCCCAGCTCATGCTCAGTATTTACTACAATGTCAAATAACAATAAAGTCAAACATAACAGATGACTGATGTTCCTACCTTCTGTTTCCAAACAGAGTTTTAAAAGATAGTTTATTGCAAAATCAGTCTCAAGTATGTTCAAGGCCTTGGGAGCTCTCTAAGTTTAATTAACATCACACATAAAGAATCCATTTTAATATTTGTGTAAAGCCAATATTATAATATTATAATTTGTATATAACCATCTATTTGTAATATTACTGAAAGAAGGCACACTTTTCTAAATATCTACTGGCTTTTGTAACTGCTAAAGGTAATGTAGATTGGGCTGTACTAGTGTTTACTCATCTTTCTGTTGCACAGAAATCTTGGATACGTCAGTGTGTACATCTGTAATTCTGACATTTTCTGAAATTAAAGCGAGAGGAGAAATGGGCTAAATTCAGGTACCTAAAGTTACGTATCAACATTTGCAGACATAAATCAAATACACAAGGAAAACTTTTCTATGGGAAGAATGCCAGAGCAAATTAAAATATGTATTGATAAGGATAATCAACACAGTAGAAATGAAGAGCATCTGCACCATAGGAGAGAGTGTATAAAATCACACTCTGCATCAAGAAACATAATTCGTATTTCTTCACAGCCTTCTCCCTTTGCATGCCCCTCTGCCAAGTGCAAGGGGCCTCAAGGACTGAAGGAAACACAGGGAGTCAAATGGAGACACTTGCACCTGTCTCACTGGGGGCTCCTGGAGAAGCAGTTTCCTTGGGAATCAAGCCCCTCTCTGCCAAGGGCACTTCCCCAGATGTGTACATTTCATGGGCAACACCAACCCACCCTTAAGTGCGTGGTGTGGAGGTTCAGGGACATCACAACATAACCAATATGATCCAGTGAAGCTAAATTTATTATTCCTAAAAAGACTCTATTTATAATAAATCTCTACTGTCCACGTGTCCCTAGCTAATATATGATTGGTTAATCCAAGCTGTTCACATGTCTAAAATAGAATGCTGATTGGATCAACTAATTTTTTATGCATCTTGCTGTGGTTGTCTGGCCCACTCATGGCTCACTTTCCCAAGCCTGCTGACAAACTTGCCGAGTCTTGATGACTCTTCTTCATGTGTCTTTTTCAAGGATAAACCGAGCTCATTTCTGAATATGTCCATAATTCATTCTTCGTGAAGGTGTTCATTGTCCATTATTACAAGCAGGCTGGATTGTACATTGGCTGAATATGGCCCTTGTCTTGCAAAAACTCCTCCATTCTTTCTCTGAGCCATCATTTGAACCGGTTAAACAAAATCCTCCCTCTCACACTGTAAAGAATGTGGAATTAGAGTTGGAATGTGACCCTGAAATAGAAGCAGCTCAGAAACTACAGTAGAAAAAAGTTATTCCAGAAGCTATTGTAGAAGGGACTTTTCTCTCCAATGATGTAGAGGCTTTTCCTGTAGTAACTAATGCTGCAAGTAGAGTTTGAGAACCTTTCAGTTGGAAGATTTTAGAAAAATTGAGAGCTGCAATTTCACAATTTAGTTGAAAATCCCAACTTTCACAGTCACTTCTGCAGTATATTTTTGCATCTAACACAATAATTCCTGCTGGTATGCATACTCTAAAAAGACTTTGAATGCCACCCTATCAGCAGGTGATGTTTCATAAAAGCTGGGAGGAAAAGTGTGCTCAAGGAGCAGCAAGACCTAGAGTGCAGGGTATCCTCTGTATGGTTTAACAGCACAACAGTTACTTGGCAAAGGGCCCTGGGCTACTGCCACTGCCCAGGCTAGGAGCATTGATCAAGTGTTACAGATGAACCAACAACTAGCATGTAATGCATTTCTTGCACTTCCAGATAAGTTACACACTATGTCTTTTACACAGATTTGTCAAAGAAAGAATAAAGACTTTGATAAATGTGTAGACTGTGGTGGTTTGACCAGAAAGAAGTGGGAATTCTGGGATGTTCTGGTCAAACCAATGGGTGCTTGGATTTTGATATTGGCACCTGGGGTAGCCAGTGGGTTTTAGGACACACCTCCGAGAACACCCAGGGGTTAAAAGCAGAGCTTCGGGGCTGGGAGGCTCTCTTGGGACTTCGAGGGAAGGAGGTTGGATCTCCCTCCCCCGTCTAGCCGCTGCCGCTGGGCAGGGGAGGGGCAGCCATGCGGTAGGCCTGGGCCTGGACAGACATGGGAGTGAGGAGGCCCTGGAGGATGGAAGGGTGGAGGAGCCCCAAGATACATCGGGCAGCCTTTCCCGCCCCCCCCCCACGGAGACAGATAGAGAGAGAGAGAGAGAGTGCAGTCTGTGTCGTTACCTTGAAATTCAGTAAATATGTGCTGGCAGCAGGCAGCCCAGCTGAGGAGATGGGGGGGGGTGCAGCCAGGAGTCCAGCCGCCTGGAGGAGTTTTTAACCCCTTTTGGACAATGAAAACCCTACAGAACATTAACCCTTCCTAGACGAGTGATAAGAGTGGAGGAGGACGAAGGAAATGAACCAGTGATGGGGGTCTGGACCAGAGAGAGAATGAGAGATGTTGAAAGAAGGGAGAAGATGGAGTGGCATTTGATGCTGGACTCTTTTGTGTAGCCATGGACAGAGCTATGTTTCCGTGAGATACAGAGACTGAGTCCAGAGGGAGAAATGTCCCAGTGCCAGAGAAGATTCAGTGTGGGTACCCCTCGGCCCCAGGGGGTATATAAAATATGGGGGGGACGGATGTCCCAAAGGTGAGAAGGTGAGATACTGTGTTTTTCTGGAACTGGACAAAGCATCCTTAAAAAAAGACAACCCTGGAAGCAGCCCTGATTCTTGTTCGATGGTGAGAGCACCGGAACAAGGACAGAAAAGGCCACCACAACACACAGAAGGACTCCCTCTCCTCTTGAGGAACTGAAAGTTGAGCATTCTAAAGGGTGGTGCTGGACCCAGAATTGGTGATTTTGGAGGATGTATTGTATTGGGAATTTAGGGGGGAGGAGGGGGAGAGTGTTTTTTGTGAGGTTTTCATTTTCCTAGTGTTTTCTTTCTTTTTTCTTTTGTGTGTAGTTTAGTAACTTTTTGTGTGTAGTTTAGTTAATAAACTTTTCTTTATGTTTAAGTTGGAGCCTGCTTTGCTTATTCCTGGTCACATCTCACAGCAGACACCGGGGAGAAGGTGTACCCATGGGGGCTCTGGCTTTGCCAGGCCAAAACCTTAACACTCCCTCAGGTTCATGTTCCACAGCAACAGCATGGGGGTGCTCCCCCTGCTGTGTGCAATGCAAACAGGGGCTGCTGAGCCAGTGCTGCCGTGTGTGTGCCTGCAAGGCTGGGGCACCTGTGTGAGCTGGGGGAGAGGCCAGGGCTGCAGAGGGGGGATGTTGTTGGCAGCTCCATGAGGACGCTCTGGGACGCTGCCCTGGGCTGTGCAGCGCACTGGGGATGGATCAGCCCCTGCTCTGCTGCTCCTTCCCGTCTGCTCCATGGCCCTTGCAGAGCCTCAGCCATGCTGTTTGCCCCCAGCCTGCCCACGGCCAGCCTGGGGCTGCTCACGGGGCTTTTCTGTGCTGAGCATTGGCCTGGGCATGGTCTTGAGAGAGACTGGGCAAGGAGCCTGGAGCCCCCAGGGCCTGGCCTGAGGCATCAGCGCTGCCCCAGCAGTGCCCATGGCCTGTCCCTGCTGCAGCCCTGGCACTGCCACCCCCAGGGCTGTGCCCAGCCCCGAGAGCACTCAGGCCCTACAGCAACACCAAGGCCAGCAGGGCAGCGGGGCAGGGCCACGGCAGCAGCACTGGCAACACCAAGTGCTGCTGCTGCTGGGCACAGCTGCTGGGCCAGCACTGATCTGCCCCCAGCTCTGCACACAGACATTGCTGCTGCAGCTCCAGAGAAGGCAACAAAAGGGGGATCTCTTCAGAAAACTTTGCTGGGAGATCCTTTAGTTCATTTAAAGCCACCAAGAGTGCAGCCCCTCATTGACGCAGTCTGTGTCCACAGGGAAGGTAGAGAGAAACAAAATGAGAAATGGCACAAACAATGACATTTCTTTTTTGGACAATATGAAAAAAGAAAAACAAAGTAAAAGATCCCCAAAATGAAGCCAACAAGAGTATAAAAAATTACTTTTATTGCAAGTGATTTGCAACAGTTAGCCAGCAGTTTAATAGTCCTGAAACCATCCAGTCATCAGTGTCCACACTGCAGCCTTGAGCTTCTGGTTCCTCAGGCTTTAGATGAGAGGGTTCAGGGCTGGAGGCACCACCGAGTACAGAACTGACAGGGCCAGATCCAGGGATGGGGAGGACATGGAAGGGGGCTTCAGGTGAGCAAATGTGAAAGTGCTGATGAGCAGGGAGACCACAGCCAGGTGAGGGAGGCAGGTGGAAAAGGCTTTGTGCCGTCCCTGCTAAGAGGGGATCCTCAGCACAGCCCTGAAGATCTGCACATAGGAGAAAACAATGAACACAAAACAAGGAAATACCAAAAAGGCACTAACTGCAATGAACTCAAATTCCCTGAGGTTGGAGCGTGAGCAAGAGAGCTTAAGGATCTGTGGGATTTCGCAGAAGAATTGGCCCAGGGCATTGCCATGGCACAGGGGTAGGGAAAATATATTGGCCATGTGCAGCAGAGCATGGAGAAAGGCACTGGCCCAGGCAGCTGCTGCCATGTGGGCACAAGCTCTGCTGCCCAGGAGGGTCCCGTAGTGCAGGGGTTTGCAGATGGACACGTAGCGGTCGTAGCACATGATGGTAAGGAGGGAAAGCTCTGCTGAGAGGAAGAACATAAAGAAAAATAGCTGTGCAGCACATCCTTTGTAGGAGATGTCCCTGGTATTCCAGAGGGAATTGTGCATGACTTTGGGGACAGTGGTGCAGATGCAGCCCAGGTCACTGAGGGCCAGGTTGAGCAGGAAGAAGAACATGGGCGTGTGCAGGTGGTGGCTGCAGGCTACGGCGCTGATGATGAGGCCGTTGCCCAGGAGGGCAGCCAGGGAGATGCCCAGCAAGAGGCAGAAGTGCAGGAGCTGCAGCTGCCGTGTGTCTGCCAATGCCAGCAGGAGGAAGTGCCTGATGGAGCTGCTGTTGGACATTTCCTGTGCCTTGGCATGGGGATCTGTAAAAAAGTAATCATGGGATAGTTGGGTTTGGGGAGGACTTTAAATACCCCAGCACAGCTTGGGGGCACTTTCCCCCCACTGCCTGCCCGGGGCTCTGCTGCCTGGAGCTGTCCCTGCCAGCAGCTGCTTCCCTGTGCCCAGGGCTGGGCCCTGCCAGTGCTGCCAGAGCCCAGCCCAGCCCTGGGGGCTCAGCTCTGCCCTGCAGACCCCTCCCAGATCAGGCACTGCCCAGGGGCATCTCTGGCTTTGCAGGCTCTGAGGGCAATGACAGAGCAAAGCGACACTGATGCTGCCTGTGAGGGGACCTATGGTGATATCTGTCACAGCCTGGTTTTTAACATCTGTGAAAGATTTTATTTATCTTTCTCAACCTGAACTGAGAGATGAATATCTATGGGGAATTTCCCATCCAGTCAACTCAGAGCAGTAGATTTAAAAAGCAGGATTTTCCCTTTCATGCAGTCCCTGCCTCTCTAAGCACCCTTTACAATCTACGTGGAAATGTTCTGCAGTTAAATGCCATGCTGGGAGCAGTCCTGAACAATGCAGCATCCTCCCCACACAAGGAGAACACTTCCAAGCCTTACCAGCTGTCTCCTCCCACTCAGATCTTGTCCCCCAGTGCTGGGAGCAGCTGCCAGGGCTGGCTGAGAGCTGTCCCTGGCAGGCAGCAGAGTCCCTGCCCCAACACAGCGCCCTGGGCTGCAGGACCCTGCACTGCTGGAACGACCGGGGCACCTCTGGTTTCTCTGCTCAAGAGAAAATCAGAGAATGTACTCACAGAGTCTGTAGGCATTGGGAGGTTCCAGCTTGAGGAGATGGCTCCAGGAGCTGCAGCTGCATTGTCCTGCAGCCAGAGGTTCCTTGTGCCAAGGACTGGCAGTGATTGTGCCCCAGGCACTTCTCAGCACCTTCCCAGCCCTGACTGATTGAAGCTCTCTGTGCCTCTGTGCTGTGCCCGGGGTGGCTGCAGGCAGTGCCCCAGCCCTGCTGGGCTAGCAGAAGAGCTGCTCATCAATAGAAATGTGCTTTTGAAGCTTTGCTTGGTTACCAGGAGCTGCCTCTGTGCCAGGCTAAACTCAGCAGCACAGACACAGCACAAGGACATTAATGAGCCTCTGGGGCTTTGTGCTCAGGCCCTGAACATCAGTCCCTGAGAGGGAGCTGAAGAAACCTCTCCAGAACTCCAAGTCAGAATCCAACTCCAAAATTTCTTGGACCTTTAATGGGTCCCACTGAGGGACAGGACAGAGAAAGTGTCCCCAGGCCCCAGGCAGAGCAGAGAACTGGAGGCAGTGATGACAGGTGGGGACAAAGAGAAGCCAAGTCTTGGTGCCCTGGGGCACAGTAGCAGGGTCTGTGCCACCAAGGGCTGTGAGGAGACACCTTGTCCTGAGGACCTGGGGCCTCCTGGCACAGCCCCAGCCAGGCTGGGCACTGTCAGCCCCTTGTCCTGCCCTCAGCACCGACCCCAGCCCACATCCCAGTGGCCTCAAGGATCTGCTGGAAGGAGTCCCTGGGAAGCCTTGCTCAGGAATGGCCCTGGGGGCTCCTGAATGCTCCCTGAAGGGATTGTAGGTTTTTGAAAGCACTTTGGGTTTGGCTTTTGCCTTGGGCTTTCAGAGAGGCTTGTGCAATCCTAGCCTCCAATTATGCACTTTAATTAGTCCCTGGAGAGGCTTTGTCAGTAACAACACTCAGTGGGGCTCATTAATACTTCAGGGTTCTTCAGTTATTTTAAGGTACTTGATTTTTCCCTTTTGATACAGACTCTGTTAGAGGTTTGTACAGTCATGGCCCCTTTATCTGCTTTAATGAGTCCCTTGGGAGCTTTGTACTGACACTCAGTGGGGCTCATTAATGCCTTGAAATATACAAGGTTTTTAAGGTACTGTATGGATTAAAAAATACTTTTAGGTACTTGTACGCATTTTGCTTCCCAAACTGAGTCTCTGAGAGGTTTTTGTGCCATCCTGGCCTCCAGTTCTCTCCTTCAAGGAGTCCATGAGGAGCCTGTGTTGGGTATCTTCCCCCTTTCTCTTTTAAAACAAAGATGGAACTGAGAGAGTTTTGTAAGACCTAATAAAAGCAACCAAATAAACATGGGACAATTAACAATACAACAACAACCACTAAGAGATATAATAGTCCTCTTTTAGCTAGACGTCATCCAACCCTTTTTTCCCTTCGATTGGAAGAATTTATTGAACCAGTCTTTGTTTCCCACTTGAAGCTTCTTGAACCCTTCCTTCAGTACCTGAATGCTCTTGTGGATTGACTCGCTGTGGCTGGAGAGGTTCATGCAACACATGTCCTCAGAGTCTACACAGCCATGCCCATGTGCCCAGAGTAAATATTCTATAGCTGTTCTGCACAGTGGCATGTCTGATGGTCTCTATGTCTGAGAGCAGGCCACTCAATGTGAGGGAGGAAGCACTGGTTTGCTTACTTAACAGGCACCCAAGATGGTCTAATTGTCCTAAATCTTTGGCTGCAGCCACCCAAGGTAGTCCAAATTGGGGGTGCTACCATCAAATACCTGGATTAAAGCTTTCAAAGCCATCTCTTTGATATCATCCAATACTTCTCTGGGGATACCTGCTGCTTGATCATCTGGTAGGCTGTGTTGTTCTTTCTCCAGCTAGATGGTTGACTGTCAATTCCGCCCTTGCCTCATTATTAGCATAGTCTGCTATTAATTGATTTAGTAAACAGTTCCATGCTCTTTCCCATAGGGTATATTCTGCAGGTAACAACATCCTGTTCCTAATATATTTTAAATCATAGGATGTTAAGACATGTGCTGTAAACATGGCACTCATTAGGCCATTAAAACAAGATTAAGTCCTTCCTAGGGTCTTTAGCTGCACTACACAGATCCTTGATTTCCCCTCAAACCAGCAGCTGATACCTGGGATTCTGCCCCTTTATTTCATAACATGCGGGGCAACGAGGAGTTTTGAGACTATTTGCCAGTCTTCTTCCTTAAGTGTTTCTTTCCAAATCCTTTCTTAGGGATCTTCTGTGGTTGAGGGGCAAGGTGGCTCTGGGGAATTGAAACTCTCTTCTGGGCAGGAAGAATAACTTGGAACAGAAACATTTGGATTAGAAATAGTGTGACAGCTGGCCTTAATATACTTGACCATGTGGGTTATATTTTTGCCAGACAGTGAGGCAAAGGGCACTGCATTTTGTCAAGTGTTGGGGAGGAAGGGCCTTGATTTAGGCTTGGTGGACTTTTAGGGTGAAGTTCTGGAGGCATGGCCCAGGGTGAAGATGGAATGATTGACAGTGAGGCATGACTTGCATTTGAGGGATGGAGTCTGGAGGTTTGTTCAGGGTGGAAGAGAAGGTTGTTGGAGCAGGAAGTGGAGGAGCCAAGGTGGAGGAAGGATGGTCGGGCCACATTCAGGCTCCTTCCATCTTGAGTCTCCAGGGTACAATGCTTGAAGAGGACGTGGCAATGGCCATCTCAGAGGATTGTGGAAGGTCCAAAAAAGGCAAGTTTGAGGGGAGGTCCTGAGTTAGGAGTGACCAATGGATTCAGTTTTCAACACACTGCTTGCTGGGGAAGGGTCTCAAGGATGGTGTGAAAGATAGGGGGCATGTGGGGTATGATGGGGTCTCTTTTGATCTAAATGTTTTACAATTTAACTCCCACTGGGTCCCAAAATTCGGTAGTATGGATTTCATCACCAGGGGCATCTGGAAAATTTTTAATGATCCACCTCATGATTTTAATTCGTTCTTTGAAAATATTTTGCCATGATCAGTGAGAATAAACTTAAAGCATCCATATATGCTCCTTTCTACTTTGGACATCTAGTGTCCACCTTAGGGGGAACAGCCACAGAAGACCCCAAATCAGTTATGGAACTTGGGTGCATATTGTAAAAACACAGTGGCAAAATGGGCAATAAATGTCTTGCATTTCCCCAAACCCACCTGCAATCCTGTGCAGGTGAAACCGTCATCGTTCCCGCCGATCCTGGCCAAGGTCCCTTGAAGCAACAATGAATCTGCTGGGCCTGGCACAATCCAAAATCCCAGGGAGCGCTGGCCTATCCATCAGCTAATCGCAGCTGATGTGATTGACAGGGAGCCCTGAATGTCATGGTCCCTGTTTGGGTGCCAAATGTCACAGTGAGGATTGCTGCGACAAACCTCTTTGGTTGTCCTGACTTCAGGGCGAGGGTGGCAAAAATGAAAGAAGTGGGTTTGATGGTATTGCCCAAAAGGAACTTTAGTAATAGGGAGAGAAACAATAAACATGGAGAAGTTGAGCACAGTACAAGGGGCAGGATCCAAAGACCTGAGAAAAGGGGAAGCAACAACATGTACACCTGGGGGTAGAACACTCTAGAACAATAACCATATAGAGGAGACAAGTAACCAATAGGGGAGGAGAACTTGGACAAGTTAGCATAGCAACACTAAAGGCTTATGGGAAACTCTCAAACTCACCCTAAGTTAAGCAAAGGATTCCCAGGGCTTGAAACTCATGCCTAATTCTTTTGGGGTAAAAACTGGCTGACTCTGAGTTACAGCTGGGCTAACTCTCAAACCACTGATATGCACTGGCCCCTTGGGTCCATGCGGCCCAACAGAGCCACAATGATGTCCTTGGTTCCACAAGGCTCCACAGTGTCACAATGGTCCTTTGGATCCATGGTGCTCAACAGTGCCACAATGGCCCCTTCATTTCACAAGACTGCCATGTGTCACATTGGTCTCCATAAGAAAGAAAGCATGGAGCCCCCATGTTTCAGCAGCTGATGGAACAGCAACAACAAGAGGCCAAGGCAAGCCTGACCTGTCTGTCCTGTCAGGTTTGCTTGGAGCAACCCTTGGATATTCAAAATTATGAATGTGGAATCCTAATTTCAGACATATTTGCCTGGAGAAGGATGATTTTTTCCATACAAAGAAAAGCACAGAGCCCCTTCCAGTATTTGGAAAACAGGTGAGTCCTGGAACTCAGGAAACAAAGACCAGCCAGACCTGTCTCTCCTGGCAGCTTTTGTCTTGCAGCAATCCTTGGATACACAGAAATTTGGAGGTGGAATCCTAATTTTGGCCATGGATACCTGAAAAAGATGGAAAATTCTTTTCCATACAAAGGAAAGCCCAGAGCCCCAGTGTTTCAGGGGCAGATGGGAGTGGCCTTCCACATTCCAAGGTCAGCCAGATCTGTCAGGTGACCCCTGGGAGACCAAGGCAGCCACACCTATTTTGTGTTCTCTGTTTCCACAGGGGCCCTGCAGTGTCATAGCAGCTCCTTGCTTCCATGATGCCCCAAGGTGTCATAATGGCCCCTTAGTTACACATGTCCTTGATGGTTACACAAGGATCTTAATGGTCTCCATGGTTCCACAAGTCCCCACAGTGTCCTAATGGTCTTTGGGTTCCATGAAGTCCCTCTGTGTCATCATGGCCCTTGGTTCCATTGGGGCCCAGTAGAGCAAAAATGATCCCCTTGGTTCCACAAGTTCCTATAGTGTCACAATGGCCCGGCCCCTTCCTTCCATGAGGCCCTGCAGGGTCACAATGGCCCTTTGGTTCCGTGGGGCCCCACAGAGTCACAATGGGTCTCCATGATTCCATTGGGCCTTGCAATGCCACAATGGTCTCCATGGATCCATGGTGCCCTGCAGGAACATAATGGCCCTTTGGCTCCACGAGGCCCTGAAATGCAGCAGTGGCCTCTTGGTTCCACAAAGCCCTGCTCCTTCACACTGGCCCTTTGGGACCATGCAGCCCAACAGAGCCACAAAGATGTCCTTGGTTCCATGAAGTCCCACAGTGGTCACAGTGGCCCCTTGGATCCATGGTACCCTGCAGGGTACAATGTTCCCCTTGGTTTCACAAGTTCCTACAGTGGAACAGGTTCCACAAGGGCCTGCACTGTAACCATGGCCTATTGGTTCCACAATGCCCTGCAATGTCACAGTGTTCTCCATAGGAAGGAAACAAGTGAGCCCCAGTAGTGCAGGGGCAGATGAGAGGCAGTCACCAGAGGCCAAGCCTAGCCAGATTTGACTGTACGAGCAGATTTTGTCTGGGAGTAACCCTTGGATATAGAGAATTTTAGATGCAGAATCCCAGTTTTAGCCATGGGTGACTAGACAAGAAAAACAGTTTTTTTCCCATAGGAAGGAAAGCACGGAGTCCTAGTGCTTCACAATCAGATGGGAAGTGGCACTTGAACTATCAAATTCAGTGGGCCCTGACAGCCCCCAGGAGTCCAAACCAGGCAGACCTGTTCCATGTTCCACTGATTTCATGGGTCCCCACCCTGACACAGTGTTCTCTGATTCCATGAGGTCTTGCAAGGTCACAATGGCTTCTTGGTTTCATGGGCCCACACAGAGTCACAAGGGTCCTTTGGCTTCATGCGGCCCCTTGTGTCACAATGGCTCCTTTTTTATGTAGGCCCAACTGTTTAAACATTGACCCTTGCTTCTATAGGGCTCCTGAGTTGCACAATGGTCTCCTTGATTCCATGAGGTTCCATACTCACACCATAGTTTCCTTGGATCTCCATTGTCGCAAGTGACCCATGGCTCCATGAGGTTCCGTAGTGTCACCGTGGTCCCTGTCAGAGGCTGGATGAGATCGATGTCCTGAGACACCTTGGGATGCTCAGAATGCCCGTGTGGGGCCATGGCCGGGTCAGGCCTTGGTTTATGGTGGGACAGAGCCCCTGGCCTGGCAGAGCTGTCAATCACACAGCAGGGGGTATCCTGACCCACATCTGATTGGCCCAGCTCTTAATCAATCACACAGTAGCAGCTGGTGCTACCCTGGCTCTGGTTGGGCAAGCAACTGGCAGTCCCACCCCAGGGACGGGCCCGTGAAGGCCCAGGGGATTAAAAGCCAGAGCACGAGGCCAGCCCATGGTCTGGATTCGCCTTCCCCTGGGGTTCTTTTGCTGTTGAGGCTGGAACCAGAGTGGTTGGTACCTATGTGCATGTCTTTCTATAGATCTTCTGTCTTTCTGTTGTTCTTTATTTCTTCTCCTTCTAATCCTACTTACCTGGGACATTTTTGTGTAACTTAATATCTTAAGGGTTAACAGTTTTCAGGTTAAATGGGCTAAGGCAATGAAATTAATGCTATGATAAGAGGTTTATGTTGAAGTGGGTGTTGTATTAAACCCTTTGCCAAAGTTCCTTGACTGCCTGTATTTTGCCTGTAAAATTTTGTGTCATTTTGACCTCTTAGCCCAGTTGGTTGGAGCATGGTGCTGGTATCACTGAGGCTGTGGGTTCAATACCTGTGTGGGCCATTCACTTAAGAGCTGGACTTGATGATCCTTGAGGCTCCCTTCCTACCAAGAATATTCTTTGCATCTGCCCATGTTGACAATATCTGGTTGGTGTTTCTCCTGTGCACCAAACACAAGTCAAGGAACCTTTGGTTACCCCCAGCATTTCAGTGTTCTGGGGTGTTCCAGCCCTGCAGGCTCACAATGGCCTCTTGTTCCCATGAGGCCCCACAGTGTCACACTGGCCCCTTGGTTCCATGGGCCCCAACAGTGCCGCAATGATCCCCTTGGTTCCACAATCTCCCACAGTGTCCGACTGGTCCCTTGGTTCCATGAGGATCTGGAGTGTCACACAGTTTTATGACATTTTTCCTTGCTGCCCCTCACATGCCCCTGCCCCACAAACAGCCCCGAGCCACTCGTGAGGGACAGGCCCTGCTGGCCCAGGCTGGGCTGAGGGCTTGGCCTTTCTGCTTTCCCCAGCCAGCCCAGGTCTTGCTCAGCATTGCAGTTCCCTGCTCAGAGCCTTGGGCTCCCTGCAATCCTGGCCTCAAGGATCTGCTCTCAGCAGTCCCTGGGGAGCCTTTGGCACTCCCTGCCCTCATTGGAGCCCAGCCATGCTCCAAGGCACTTGGAGTTTTGCTTCTGACTCCTTGAGCAGCTTCTTCAGCCTTCTCTCAGTGCCTGAGGGTCCTGGACTCAGCCCCAAATCCACTGTGGCGATCATCAAAATACAGAAAGCCCTCAGGAGCTCTTTTCCTTCTTTTCCTTCTTTTCCTTCTTTTCCTTCTTTTCCTTCTTTTCCTTCTTTTCCTTCTTTTCCTTCTTTTCCTTCTTTTCCTTCTTTTCCTTCTTTTCCTTCTTTTCCTTCTTTTCCTTCTTTTCCTTCTTTTCCTTCTTTTCCTTCTTTTCCTTCTTTTCCTTCTTTTCCTTCTTTTCCTTCTTTTCCTTCTTTTCCTTCTTTTCCTTCTTTTCCTTCTTTTCCTTCTTTTCCTTCTTTTCCTTCTTTTCCTTCTTTTCCTTCTTTTCCTTCTTTTCCTTCTTTTCTTTATCTTCCTTCCTTCCTTCCTTCCTTCCTTCCTTCCTTCCTTCCTTCCTTCCTTCCTTCCTTCCTTCCTTCCTTCCTTCCTTCCTTCCTTCCTTCCTTCCTTCCTTCCTTCCTTCCTTCCTTCCTTCCTTCCTTCCTTCCTTCCTTCCTTCCTTCCTTCCTTCCTTCCTTCCTTCCTTCCTTCCTTCCTTCCTTCCTTCCTTCTCGCCAGGGTTTGTGCAGCTGATTGGAGTCAGTTTGGAGTTCTGCTAAGGAGGAAGATTTCAAATGCACCAAATACTTATTTTCTTTAATCAAGTGAGTATTTATTATTTTCCAGATCAGAGAAGAGCTGAGAGAAGCAGTACCCAGGTGATCTTGATGCTGAATGTCTCCTTAGGAGGTCTGGGCCCAGAGAAGAATGATCCCCTTGAGAGCTGACCCTGTTTGGACAAGCTGCTCCTCACCCCCAGCCTCACCATGTCTGACATGGCCCACCTGGCACAGACATCCCTGTGCCCTGCAGCAGAACCTTGTCCCTGAGCTCTGCAGCTCCATGTCCCAGCCCATTGCACCATGTCCCACCTGCTCTCCTCAGGGCTTTACCTCCACACAGGCCCAGGAGAAGTTTTCCTGTTGGAAAGGAAAGAATGGAAAAGCCTGAGCAGGTTTCCTGAAGAACAAACTCCACTCAGGAGTCACCTGCTCAGTCCAGGCTGCCTGGAATGGTGTCACCTTTCTCCAAGGGACAGTGTGAGCAGAAATGATCTCTGGAAGCAGAATTCTCTGAGTCTCCCAGCTGAATTCTCTGTCCCTGTCCTTTCCCTGGATCTCTGTTGCAGATGGAAGCTGCTGGTGCCATCCTCACCGTTAACATCTCTCTTGAATGCAAACAAATATTTCCAGGTGTATTAAGCAGGATTTTTCCTTTTTCTACAAAACTTTTGTGTTCCTCAAGGAACGAAGAAGCCCTTTTTTGCAGTGAGGGGTCACGTGGAAGCAAGGAGTCAATTGTGACACTCGAGTCCCATGGAACCAAGGGGCCATGGTGACACAGCAGGGCCACGTGGATCCAGTGGTCCATTGTGACACTGTGGATCCAAGGAGTCCATTGTGACACTGCGGAAGCTCATGGAGCTGTGAAGGTCCACCCGAAATGAACGGGTGACGAATGATTTTTGGGTGCAAAAATAACCAACACAAGGCACAGGGGTTTTGCAGTAACAAATCAACAAGGTGCAATTTTATTGATTATAACCACAGCTAAATATGCGTTTGGTTAAGGGATCCGGGGAAGAGAAGGGTAAGACAAGGAAAAAAAGGAAGGAAAGAAGGTTAGGGAATGGGGTATAGCTACCAAAACGTGATGTCTTTGGGTCGGGGTCCCACCACTGAAACTCGCTGGTACACGTCTTGGGGAGATCTCAAAGGACAGTCGGGCCGAACCCCAATATATATACTGTTCTTGGTTGGGGGAAGGTAACTGAAATTAGGTTTCCATGGAGGGGAGAAGTCCATTGTTTTCATGGCCGAATGCTCACATGTACGTTAAGTTTTCCCCCTCCCTGAGTTGGGAGGGAGTACAGTCCCAGTCTCTGGAAGGAGGTTGCCAGGGGGGTGCCATGGGGGTGACAATAGGGTGCCAGAGGGGTTCTTGGTTCCTTGATGAGGGGATTCTCATCTCAGTTGGTCTGTCACGGTGGTTGAAGACAGGCAAGAGGGGTTTTCTCATGGAGTGGGGGGGAGCCACCCCAGAGCTCAGTCCAGCCAGCTCAGCAGTTTGGAAGAAAGTCCAGTTCAATTGTCCAGAAAGGGGCAGCATGCCCCCTTCGAGTACAGCATGGCGTGTTCTGCAAACATCACTTGTGAACACACTAGATAAGCAGGAGACTTTCTTTCCCAACCGGCTCAGGAGTTTTAACCCTTCGGTAGTCTTTTCTCATGACAATTGTGAGGCAAAAACTGAAGGATTTTCGGATGGACTTCTACAGGAGCGAGGGAGGCCATTGTGACACTGAAGAACTTCATGACACCAAATATCCATGGTGACACAGCAGGGCATCATGGGAACCAAGGAACCGCATTTGGCAGTAGGGAAACTCATGGAACCAGGGGCTGTTGTGGCACTGCAGAACCAACAGAGCTGCTGGACCTTGTGCCCTGGCCCTGCACAGCTCCTTGGGAGGCACGGCAGGAGCAACACCCTGGGAGCCTCAGGAATGCCCAGGATCCACGGCACACACTGCCAGGGGATGGAATTCCAGTTCCCAGCCAGGAAAAGATTTTCCTGCCCTTGAAGACAAAGCTCTCAAGAAAGGGCTGAAAGGCAAGTGGAGTAAGATCCTACAGTGATATTTCACTGCCAGCCTTCATAACTTCATCCATGGTTGTTGTAGCTCGTGGATTGGAAATTAACTCAGGACAGGGTCTTTTGTGGGAGCTGCCTTTGGTCAAGGAAGACACTGAGAGAGAAACAGAGCATGGAAAGAAAGGCAAGAGAGAAAGGAGTGCACAAACACAATCAGCTGAGAAGGTGGCATTCTGAAAAACAAACCAGAATTGATGGAAAAGGAATGGGACAGAAATCAATAATTCTGGAAGTTTTATTTACTATCAAAATAGATCACACACACCCAGACCTACACAATCCTGATCCCACACCATCACATTTGTATGCCACTTCTCCCAGTCTCCTTCCAACCCCATCTCATCCTGGAGGCCATGGAACTGAGTAATTTTGGCATGGGACAGAGTATTTTTTGAGGTGGGAACAAGGCAATTTGAAGTTGGATTGAGCCCTTTGGGGTAAGATTGTGGTGTTTTCAGTAGGACTCAGTCATTTTGAGGTGACAGATCAATCCATCTTGATGTTTGGAGTGCAAAGATATAGAGAACACTTCCTGAAATCCCCCAAGAACCCACAAATCTTCCAGAATATGCCCCAAAACAATAAATTCCTGCTCAAGTAACTGTTAACTGATGGAACTTAAGATGTCTTTGATCAATATCTTTCATTTTAGTCCTATTTCAGGTGTTTTTAAGTGATAAAGAAAAATCAGAAGAAAATTTGGCCAGGGGCCAAACCAAAAGGATAACCAGCCAGGTGTCCTCCCAGTGCAAATCACAGGGAATGTAGGTCACCAGGGCTCTGCCTGACATGGATCCTCCCATGGGGGATGGAGCTGGAGCGGTGCACAAAGCTCTTCCTGCAATTGGGGCATTTGCAGGGCTTCCCTTACCGGTGCGTCCGTAGGTGTCTGGTGAAGTGAGAGCTCATGGAGAAGCTCTTCCCACACTGGGGACACTGGTAGGGCTTCTCCCCAGTGTACATCCTTAGGTGGCAAATCAAGTGGGACTTCTGCCTGAAGCTCTACCAACATTACCCACACTCTTAGGGACGTTCCCTGCTGTGCGTCCTCTGGTGGTAGATAAGGTTGGAGCTCTAGCTAAAGCTCTCATCCCACATTCCTGACACTCATAGGGCCTCTCCCCAGTGTGGATGCGCCAGTGTCTGACAATGTGGGATTGCTGCTTGAAGCCCATCCTGCAGTCGTGGCAGTGGAAAGGCCTCTGCTCAGTGTGAATCCGCTGGTGCAGGAGGAGATTGGAGCTGGTCGGAAACCTCTCCTGACACTTGGGACATTCATAGGTCCTGTTCCTGGTGTGGATGTGTTGATGGATGACAAAGATGGATCGGTAGCTGAAGGCCTTCCCACATTCCCCACACTCATAGGGCCATCCTCTGGTGTGGATCATCTGGTGGCTGATCAGGGTGCTGCTCTGCCTGAAGCTCTTCCCACACTCCAAGCACTTGTGGGGCTTCTCCCCATGATGAAGCTGCTCATGGACCACCAGCTTCGAGCTCTGGCTGAAGCTCTCTCCACCTTCCTGGCTCAGGGTGGGTCTTTCCTCCTAAGAGCATCCTGTGCTGGGTTTGGAGCCCACCCACATGCAGGATCTCTTTGGCTTTTCTTCCCTGTTGGGTTCCGGTTCCCTGGAGTCACTCAAAATGGCCTCTTCCTTGAGGTTCTGCCATGGGGATTTGTCCTGCCTAGTCTCCACCCCCAGTTCCTTGTCTGGGGGAGGAAGGACAAGGAGACAATGGGATTTGCTTCCATGCCAGAGGGAAGGGGAAGGAGATTCTCCCAGTGCATCCCTGGGAGGACGGCATTGGCAGCAGGGTTGTCCTGCAGCTGGGGGCCGTGCTGGGCTGGGAGATGGAGCAGGAGAGAGAGGGAAAGGGGCACTGAATTCCTCCTCACCTGCCTGGGTATCCCAGGGCTCCTTCCTGTTCCTCGCATCCTCCTCCTCCATCTGGCAAAGGTTTGGGGATTGGAAATCCTGTTTAGGGAGGAAAACAAGGGATGAGCACACTGTTTTTTGTACTAGTTGTAAGACAAACCTGGGGAGGGTCTAAACCAGAATTACAATTTAATAAAAAAATTTAGATCAAAGCAATGATACAGAAACACTTCCTTAAACTGACAGAGTCAGGATATAAGCTGACACCCTGTTGGTCAGGATGGTGGCAGCAGTCCCATTAAATGGTGCCTGCAGTCCTGTTGGAGTGATCAAGGTGATTCTGTCAAAGCAGTGATCCTGCAGAAGGGTCTGGTCTTTCTCTCAAGGTCCAGTGGTGGTTATGGAGCTCTTGTCCTCTGGGGATCCAGTAGGCAAGGTGCTCCTGGTGCTCCAAGCCTCAGCTTATATCCAGGTAGGAATGCTTGGATCCTCCCCCCTGGATGGAGCCTCCCACAATGGGATGATGGAATTTTATCAGTCCTGCAGGGACACTCAATGGCCCATTCACAGAAGATATCTGCCCTGGAGGGAGTTATCAGGGGTGAGTCATGGAACCAATAAAGAACACTGCCCTTCCTTTTTATAACAGTTGATGAAGATGGTGATTGAAAATATGCATTTGGTTACATCTTACATTGCACCCTGAAACAGTGGGGTAATCCCTGCTCAGGGGGTGAACACCACCCCTCTTACCCAAACTGGCTCAGGTGTAAAACCCCTACCATGGGATGGCAACACACACACAGGGGACAATGTCACACTTGCCCTGCTCCAGGGGAGGTCTCTGTCCCTGTCACTCCCTCTCTCTCCCCCCCTTTTCTCTTTTTTTGATCTCTCTCTCTATCTCACATTTACTGTTTAATAAAATCTACTTTGGATTTGGTCTCGTTAGCACCTTAATTGGGGCAGAGGCATCTCTCTACCAGTTTTCTTAACCATATTGCAACAATATTTTGGCACAGTGAGTTCAGCCACTGTTCTTTGACCCCAAGTGCCTTTGAGTACAGCATGGTTCCCTCCACTGAGGAGGTTGTGTGGTTCTTTCTGAAAGAACTCTGGGAAACATGGACACAGCTTCCTCTGAGCGACTTACGGGAGAACTGATGAGGAAAATGGCCATTGTGGGTGGCCAGTGTAAAGTA
This sequence comes from Ammospiza nelsoni, assembly GCF_027579445.1. Classification (NCBI taxonomy): domain Eukaryota; kingdom Metazoa; phylum Chordata; class Aves; order Passeriformes; family Passerellidae; genus Ammospiza; species Ammospiza nelsoni. Next base: position 1,784,092 of record NC_080666.1, read on the forward strand.
AATGTTTTGTTGTCCTTCCGGAACAGTTTGTTAAAATCACTGGAGGAAAGGGAGCAAATGTTACCAGAGAGACTGACAAGGTTCATTCACACTGCGGTGAGGAACACAAGGCTGCTGAAAGTCCTGTAAGATGCCCAGCCCAAGTTGCTAAATTCCCAAATAACTCCGGCCAGGGGTCTCCGGGAGGATTTTTTCGGAGAGTGTTCAGAGCTGGCAGATCTCTTGAGCCCTGGATATCTCCAGGTTCCCTAAGAGGAGCTTTTTCAGCGACAGAGGAACCTGCGATCACCCCTCGGGAAGGTCCTGGGGGTTCCAAATAGGGATGGCCCGTTACCGACGGGGCGGGACATTGGTTTTGGGGATCCCTGTGAGAGCCGGGGCTGTGGAACGGGGGACGCCTGGGGTGGGGAGAGGGGAAGGGGCGATACCGGAGCTGGGGGACCCCCAACAGCCCGGAGATGAGGCGGGGACAGAACCCCCTGACCCTGACAGGGGCGTGTCCTGGGGTGGCTTCATGATGCTCATACTGCATCAGTCTATTTAGCCCAGAAATGAGTTCTGCACCTTTAAGGCTGGTTCTGAGAGTGAAGGGGAGGAGGAAGAAGCTGCAGTTTGTTTTCAGAAACTGAACTCACTCCTCTACATTCCATCTGCTGGATGGACAGACAGCAGGACAGAGCTCTCCTTTGCTTTTAGTTAGTTTTTAGGTCTCTGAGGCAGAGAAGTTCCCTGGACTGTGGGTTTTCTTTTTCTTTGGAGCTGTTTAAATCTGCTCTGGACTGAACACCCAGAGAGCACTGGCAGCTTGCACCTTTGGCCCACCTGGCCGGGCCTGGGCCGTGGCATTTCCAGTGCTGGAGGGCTGATAAGAGACTGATAAGAGACTGATAAGAGACTGATAAGAGGCTGAGTGAGCCGAGCTATAGACCACGGAGACTTTATGAGTTTCTCATCTCTTTTGGAGTAGCAGGAGGTAGTATTGCTTAATATTGTTCAATTTTTTTGCGGTGAATGCTTTGCCTGTTAAATAAGGGTTTTTTAACTATTCTCCGAGGATTTTCCCAAACTGGCCGAGGGTTGGGCTGCTGAATCTGCATTGTAGAGGAAACTCCTTTTGGAGATTTTCAACCAAATTTGCCCTAAACCAGGACAGGGTGGTGGAAATAAGGGGTAACCCCAAGTGGCTGGATTGAGGGGAGGCTGGAGAGGGGGACCCTGGGACTCCAAAAACTCCCAAAATCCAAAAGCAGGACCCTGGAGAGGGGGGATCCCCAGCAGCCCTGAGATGGGGGACCACCAGAACCCGAGAGGGATGAAACTGGACATGGGACACTCCTGGTAGCCTTTTTTTATTCTTGATTTTGGGACATCAGGTGATTTCTAGAGATTGACTTGGGCAAGAGGAATCCCAGACTGAAGGCATTCACACCTTGTTTTTCCCAAACCAGGTTTTTCCCCAGACTATCTCATAGAGACATCCCCCCTGTCTCACTCTGGGTGAGCTCAGTCCCAAACTTGACCCAGATCCTGGTCTCAATCTCATTCCACATTTAGACATCCTCACAGTTCTGTATTTTATCTCGTCCCAGTCTCAGACTTGCCTAGCCCCAGATCCAGTCCCAATCCCAGCCTTAAATCCAATCCCACTTTTAGCCTTAACCCCAATCCCAGCTCTAATCCAAATCTCAGCTCCAACTCCAACCCAAACCCCAGTTGAAGCCCCTTCCTAAATCCTCAGCCCCAAACCAAATCCCAGGTTCAGCCTTTCTGGGAATTTGGGGGTGTCTCTGTCCCTCTGACCCCGATGATGTTTGGGTGGGTTCACAGCAGGGCTGAGAGGGACAGAGACCCCCCAGCCTCCCCAGATGTGAGAAGGTCGGAGAGCCCCCCCAGCCCCGAGCACCCTCAGCTGTGAGAGGGACACAGAGCCCCTGGCCCCCAGCCCTGCACAGGCATTACCTGAGGCCAGAGGGATGGAGACCCCCCGAGCATCCCTCAGGATGAGGGGACAGAGACCCCCGAGCATCCCCTGGGCTGAGAGGGACAGAGACTGCCCCGAGCACCCCCTGGCACAGGGGTGAGAGGGAGGGAGACCCCCAAGGCATTCCCTGGGGTGAGAATGATGGAGACCCCAGGGGAATGGCCTGGGGAGAGAGGGACAGGGACACCCCCTGGGGAATGGCCTGGGGTGACAGGGACAGGGACACTCCCCAGCCCCTCCCAAGCATCCCCCAGGGTGAGAGGCACAGAGCATCCTCTGGGCACCGGACAAAATAAACTTTACAGAAATCAAACTTAACTCTGCATAAAATACTTCGATGAATATTTGCTTTTCCCACAAGTCACGTGATGAAAACGCAAACAAATCCCAAAATTTTATAAACTGACAATAGAAGCTATTTTGTGGCAAATCCAAATTCCATTGGTCCTGCACAGCTCCAGCTCAGCTGCTGGCACATTCTGATAAAAGAAAAGTGGAAATTAGGCCCAATATAGCATATGAAAAGGAAGGGGAAGCTCTGTGTAGCTGTCACAAAGGTGACAGGGACAAAGAGAAAAATTATTCTAACATTTGGCAAAGTCGCCCAGCCTGTGAAAAAGCATGACTGGGACAGAGACCTCACCTGGAGGGGGACAAGTGTGACATTTTCCCCTGTGTGTGTGGCCTTCCCAGGGTGGGGTTTTACACCTGAGCCAGTTTGAGTAAAGGGGGTGGTGGTCAGCCACCCAAGCAGGGATTACCACACAGTTTCAGGGTGCAATGTAAGATGTAACCAAATGCATGTTTTCAATCCCCATCTTCATCAACTGCTATAAACAGGTGGGGTAGTGTTCTTTATTGCTTCCATGACTCACCCCTGATAACGCCCTCCAGGGGAGATATCTTCTGTGAATGGGCCATTGAGTGTCCCTGCAGGACTGATAAAATTCCATCATCCTATTGTGATATGCTCTGCCCAGAGGGAGGATCCAAGCATTTCTACCTGGATATATTCTGAGGCTTTTAACACCAGGAGCACCTTGCCTGCTAGACAGTAATTCTGGTTTAGACCCTCCCCAGGTTTGCCTTCTAACCAGTACAAAATTTAGTGTACTCATCCCTTGTTTTCCTCCCAAAACAAAATTTCCCATTCCCAAACCTTCACCTGATGGAAGAGGAAGCTGCAAGGAAGAGGAAGATGCCCCAGGACACCCAGGCAGGTGAGGAGGAAGTCAGTGCCCCTTTCCCCCTCTCTCCTGCTCCATCCCCAGACCAGCATGGCCCCTGGCTGCAGGACAACCCTGCTGCCAATGCCATCCAGCCGGGGATGCACTGGGGGGATCTCCTTCCCCTTCCCTCTGGTACGGAGGCAAATCCCATCCTCTCCTTGTCCTTCCTCCTCCAGAAAAGCAGCTGAGCATGGAGACCAGGGAGGAAAAATCCCCATGGCAGAACCTCGTAAAAGAGGCTGTTTTGAGCGGCTCCATAGCCCAGGAATGTGGTGTGGAGGAAAAGCCCCAGAGATCTCACAGGAGGAGGGGCTCTAAACCCAGCCCAGGGGGCTCTGAAGAGGAAAGACCCACCCTGAGCCAGGAAGGTAGACAGAGCTTCAACCAGACCTCAAAGCTGGTGGTCCATGAGCAGCTTCATGATGGGGAGAAGGCCCACAAGTGCTTGGAGTGTGGGAAGAGCTTCAGGCAGAGCAGTACCCTGATCCGCCACCAGTGCATCCCCACTGGGGAGAGGCCCTATGAGTGTCCTGAGTATCAGAAGAGGTTTCAGGCCAGCTCCCATCTCCTCTGCCACCAGCGAAATCACACAGAGGAGAGGCCCTTCTGCTGCCATGAGTGCGGGAAAGGCTTCAAGAAAAAAATCCATCCTTATCACCCATCGGCACATCCATACTGGGGAGAGGCCCTAAGACTGCCCCACATCATGAGAAGAGCTTCTCCATGAGCTCGGACTTGACCAGACACCAATGGAGTCATCAGTAAGGAAGTTCTGTGAGTGCCCCAACTGCAGGAAGAGCTTCATGCCCAGCTCCAGCTTCTTTCCCCATTGGAAGTCACATGTTGGGAAGAGCCCTGGTGATCCATGTTCTCTGTGATCCATGCTGGGAAGACAGCTGTCCCTTTTCCTGCCCCTGCCAATGACATGATGTGGCAGTGAAAACACGAGGGTCTGCCCATGGCCCTGTCATTACATTCACTCCAACCTCAGGTTATTGCCAGGGGCAGGAAGGGGGCTCTCTCTCTCTCCCCAGAGGAGAAGGGTGTCCTTTCCAGGCAGGAAGAGCCTGCTGTTGATGTTGCAGTTTTCCCTGTAAATAGCTTTTCTTATCTCTTCTGTTATAAATATTGTTTCTGTTCCATTTTTTGCTTATCTCGTTGCTGTTCCAAATAAATTGTTCTTATCCCAGCCCAGGATCTTTGCCTTTTGTGCTTTCCATGGGAGGCGGGAGGGCAGTGAGGGCAGCGCAGTTTTAGCAGGAGCAGGAAATTGGGGAATCCCATTCCTGAACCCCGGCCCGTGGAAACCGAGCATCCCAGCTGGTCCCAGCCCTGGTGGCCATGGCAACAGCCTTGGGAGCGGGTCCCTGGCTGGGGCTGTGGGAACCTCTTCCCTCTGGTGCTCAGGGACAGGAGTGGAGGGAACGGCTGCAGCTGAGTCGGGGCAGGCTCCGGTTGGATGTCAGGAAAAGGTTTTTGCCCAGAGGCTGCTGGGGCCCTGCCCAGGCTCCCCAGGGAAGGGTCCCAGCTCCAGGGCTCTCTGAGCTGCAGCAGCGTTTGGACAGCGCTGCCAGGCCCAGGCTGGCATTGTTGGGGTGTCCTGTGCAGGGCCAGCAGTTGGACTGGAGGATCCTGATGGGTCCCTCCCAGCTCAGCCAATTCTGTGGTTCTGGGATCCCATGAGCCTGGGGATGGGGCTGCCAATGGTTGCCATGGCAACGGGCTCTGGCTGCAGGCCTGAGCTGGTGTCCATGGCAACCACCCCTGGCATGGGGTCTCCATGGCAGCATGGAGCTGCTAAGGGACTGACCATAGCAACAGGGAGCTGGTGATGGTTGCCATGGAAATTGACCATAGCAACAGGGCCTGGTGATGGTTGCCTGCTAAGGATCAGATTTGTCACAGGCCCTCAGAGAGGTTCCATGGGGACTTTCCTGGAGTCTTCAGGCTGTTCCAGAGCTGGAATGTCACAGGCACAGACAGGGGCTCCATGGACACCTCCCAGGGCTTTCTGGGGATGGTAAAGAGCCCTGTGGTCAGAGGCAGTCACAGCCATTCCATGGTGACATCCCAGGGGACCTTGGGCTACAAAGGCACCGATCTGTCACAGGCACTCACGGGGGCTCCACGGTGACATCCCAGGAGTCCCCAGGCTGCCAAAGAGCCGGGCTGTCCCAGACACTCACAGGGGATCTTGTCATGGGTACAAAGGGAGCTTCAGGCAAAAGCTTTATTTCTTTATTGGAGAAACTCCTCCTGATATGTGAGGTGCAGATATTCCACGAAACAGCCACCACGGATCCTCAAACTCATGCAGGGCCCCTAGACGTCTAAAATTCCTTCTATGAGAGGAGACTGGGAACGGCTGTATCCAATCCAAGCTCCAGTCTTTGTCAAAGGTGTAAAAGATTGGACATATGAATTGAACTTAAATGCTATTTGTCCCACAGGATTAATCATAGAATACCCGATAAATTTCTATAAATACAGCTCTGATTTTTTCTGATCATGATTAGACGGAATGGTTCATTTACACCACAGACTAAATGAAAAAAATGAGTTATTGCTGCAGTCTTAGGTGGTCTGGATACAATCTTCCCCGAGAGTGTCTTGTGCCAATGGGTAGGAACCATGAGAGCACCAGCACACAGACACAAACACAGAAACAAACACAGACATACAGACACACAGACACATACACACACACACACACACACACACACACACACACACACACAGAGAGAGAAATGCTGAAAGTGTCCAGAGGCCAAAGAGAAAGGATTGTCCAGGGTGTAAATGGAGGGAAAGAGGGTGCAATGGAGAGCACCAGAGATCCAATGGTCTGAGGGCTCAGGGGTGGTACACTGGTAAGGGACCAGTAGGGAATGCCAGGGTAGATGGACAGGGTTACACACCAATGGGAAGGGAGAACTCACCAGAACATGAACATATAAGTGTAAAAGGGGTAGAGAAGGCCAATGGAGAGGACAGAACTGGGACAAATTTACATAGTGCTGCAGAACACCATGGGGAAGTCTCTTTTCTCACGCTGAGCTGTGAGGAGTGCCCAAAGCCTGTGATGTGTCTTTCCAGGGCATTGCTACTGCCTTTTCCCTGGTAGGCTCACAGGTTTGCACAGTTGTGCAGTGTCACAATGATCTCCTTTGTTCTGCAGCCCTGCTGTGGCTGCTGCGTAACAATGGACCTGTGGTACTGTGAGGCTCCATAGTGTCACCAGGGTCCCTTTGGTTACACAAGGCCCTGCTGGGACATGAGGGACCCTTGGTTCCATGAGGTGCCTGGCTTCCCACAGCCCCTCACGAACCCGTAAGGCCTCTCCGAGTTCCCCATGGCCCCTCATGGCCTCTCAAGGCCCTTCATGGCACCTCATGACTGATGGCCCCTCAAATCCCCTCACAGCCCCTCTCAGCCTCAGGGCCGGGGCTCCACCCAAGGCAGGAGAACAGGTTGGGCCCTACTTGTTCTGCTTTCATTTCAGTCCCTTCACAGCCATGAGTGCAGAAAGGCTGAAATGGAGCCTTTCCCCACCATTTCCCTCGGGGTTAACTACAGGCTGAAGCTCTGTGCTGGCGCTGGTCCCAGCACCACCATCCGTGCAGCCACCAGGCCTTTGCTGTCCCCCCGCTTCCATTCCCTGTCCCCGAGTCCCGCCCGGCTCTGGCAGCAGCAGCAGCCGCAGCGCAGGGGGCGCCGGCCCGGCCCAGCCAGGGCTCCCGACCAGGAGCAGCAGCAGCGCCGGCCCCTTCCCGCCTGCTCCTGCCTGGACTCCCAAGGGCTTTTTCCAGCTCAGTTCTGGAGCAGAGCAACCAGCACCCACACACAGCCCTGACTGCTCAGGGCCCGCCTGTGCTGCCCCGAGCCAGCCCTCAGAGGAAGAAAGAATTGGGTTCCAGCACTGTTTCCAGCTCTGTTTGACTCACCCTGAGGTGACAGGAGGAGGCTGCTGGTGCCTCTGCCTTGGGAATTGCAGATCATGGCTGCTCTTGGCCCTCTTCTGCTTGCAACCTGAATTTTATCCATAAAAATGCAAGTGCCTCTTTCAGTTGGTGCTACCCACGGTGCTTTCATGACAGTGAAGTCAGTATTTTTGTCGCAGGCATAAAGATCAGCAGATACTGGAATGCTCACCAGCGCCTGAACACTAAGATGAGGGGAATTATAGCCACACAGGCCACATTTGCAGGGCTCAAACAGAGCACTGTTGCTGGCACTGTTGAAATAGAATAAGCTGACAGAGGCTGTCACAGAATTCACCTCTGCAGTGTGGAGTTAAATTAAAAAATCAACCAGGAGAAGCAGAAACCAGAACTTCTTCATTGCTCCTTCCCAGAAGCAGGAAACGCAGATGCCCAGAGGTGTTTTGCACTGCTGCTGCCCCCAGTTTGAGCCCAGTCCCAACATTAACCTGACCCCAGCCCAGGGAGCTCAGCGCACGCGGGGCCAGGCCCAGAGCCCTGGGCCCAGCTGCCCATTGCGGGGCAGCGGCGCAGACGGAATGTCCTGCGGCCCAAACCTCCTGCTCCTGCCACACAGCACCAGCCTTCTCCCCCTCCTCCTCCTCTCCCAGCACGGCACAAATTCCAGCTCGGAGGAGGCTTCCCCAGACAGTGCTCTGGCTCCTGTTCCAGTTGAATGTCCCTGCAGAGAAACAGGGCATCTTTCAGCCACTTCCACAAGCTCAGGCTTCGCACTTCATGGGGTATCTGGGATGCAAATGGCTTTGTTAAGAAAGCCAAAGGCCAACGGAATGGATTATAGATTACTGAAAAAAAGTCACCCATCTTCCAGGCAAGGTTTACCAAGGCATTTCTTGCATTTCTTCTTTTCAGATTCTTTCAGTTGGCTGCTCTGGGAAGTCCAGCTTGTACTGGTGCTTATCATTAGCTGATTGTGCTCTTGATTTACGCAGCAAGACACCAAATGTGGAATCATCTATATGGAACTGTTATGAATGATCAATCGAAAGCCAAATTATAAAAAATCTGAAAAGATTTCTTTATCATTTTCTGCTACTAAAATATGGTCTTCAAAACTGTAAGGTTTTCTGTGTTGCTGTTTAGGTGGCCTGGAAAGGCCCAGGGATGGCCTTGGAGAGCCGACGCTTCAAAGGACGAGGAGAGACTTCTGATCTTGTCTCGGTCTTGGTGTTTATTAATTGTTTATCTAAAAGATTTTCTTTCAGCCCGACAGAGGTCTGCACAGCAAGTCAGCCATGGGCACACTGCCGAAGCCCCCGGGCGGTCACTTATCTTTATACCCTAAGTTACGTGTACAATATTTATCATTTTACTCCAATACCTTCTACCCTTATTAACCGGTGCACTTTTAGTAATGACCAATCCCAAAGTGCCACCACCACCACAGAAGATGGAGACCAAGAAGAAGAAGAAGAAGGACAGGACACGCCCCAATTCCTCCATCTTACTTCTTTAGACCCCCCTGTACCAAAATCCTAAACCCTGTGTTTTACACTTTAACTAACTTATCCCTTCACCATTCACCCAGTGAATTCCTCCCAGTCCTCATACAGGTCTCATCTCCTGTGTAGGATCAAAATCCTGCCACCAGACACTTCTGGCAACATTCCAGGATTCCCGAGCCCCCCAAGGGTGGTCTCGGCCTCTCTGCACCTCCATCCTGAGGTGCTGAGATCCCACACAAAACCACCACAGCCAAAGAGACAGTGTTGAGCCCGGGGTTGGTGCTGGGTGAACCTGGATCCCACCTCTATTGCATTGGACCCTCCACCATTCATGAGAGCCGCTTCTTGGAGGGATGCTTTATACAGTTTATTATGCCTGAACGAAGAAGTCCCAGTTTCTTTTGTAACTCTGCATATTCATAGTTGGTTCTTTCACTGTGCAGAGCTGGACAATCGCCATTTCCTTGTTGATAGCCAGCACTGATGGGATTCAGGGAAGTCACGTATTCACAGGTATCTTTCTGGCGACTTTGGCTATCTTGATCGATGTTATCAACAGGGCAATGATCACTCTTAGGTGTCTTCCAATGACATGACGATGTCTCAGGATAATGGTGATCATCGCACTCGGTGTGTCTATTCATGGGCTAAAGTGCAGATTGTTATCTGGCCACCTTCAGGAATTTTGGAATTTGAATAGACGCCTGCCTCTCAGGCTGCTTGTGGTCAGAGACTTGTTTGGATTTTGCAATCTTCATGAAATACATGCTTTTATAGCATGAATTATTTCCCAACATATATTACAACATCACTACAATCTCACAGAAGAAGGCAATCATACAGATCAGTGTATAGTCAAATTGCCCCCTAATTCTCATAAAGTCCATCTACTCTGTACACCCTTACTTTGTATTTTTGTTTCTCAGTCATCACAGAACTGAGAGCTGCAAGAAAAAGAGAAAGAAATATGAACAGGTATCCCTTAGGTATGGGAAATACTGGACTGTCGGGAGCTAAAAATAGTTGATAGCATCTGTATCAGGCAATACTTTTACCCTCCACCAGTGTCCATTTCAGGCATTCTGTTAGCATGACCTAGGATTTTGCAGCTAAATGCAATGGGCGGCAATTTGAGAGGCCTACAAGAAAAAAACTTATCAGACTTTCCCCCACCCCGCCCCCGAGTGAAAGGTGCAAATTACAAAATGAAAGGGCCTACAGAAATTTAAAATTTTCTAATTTTAGAAAAATATAGTATTAGCATCAGATTCCAAGGGCATAGAGATATAGGAGCAGCAAGGAAATGCTCCCAGAAATGTTTTCTAGCCTGAAGAGACAAGCTAGCCACAGGAAGAGGAGAGAGCCACTTCTTTTAAAATGTGTGAATTACTGAATGCAAGAGCCATTGACCCTTTCAGCTTCTCTTTTTAACAAAAAGTAAGCTATTAACTTGTGTTTATGAAGACTTCAGTTGGACTTCAATGTTTTTGAGACAGCTTCTGAGCAAAATACAAAGAAACTACATTACATATTAGTAAATGCAGCATCTAGAATAACAACTAAATAGTCCTATCTCATAGTTAAATGTTCAGTTCTTCATAAATTGTGATTAAGACCATGAAATGCAGTACCTAATCCAGTTGAATCCCACCTACACCTCAGATTTGCTTGTGTAACTAATATTTTCCACTCCACTCCCTATCCCTTCTCTCACCACAGTCCTCAAGCCCTCAGCCAGGCAGAAGCCAACTTCTCACCTCAACTGCTGTTAGCAATTACCAAGCACCTGTTGGTAATTACCTGAGCACCTGCCCCACCCACAGCAGCTGTAGGTCCCTGGCTGCTGGGAGAACAGGTCTGAAGTGCAGACCCCAACACCACCACCCCCCCACAAAAAAAAAAAAAAAACTTTTCTGAATAATTTGAGACTAGTAAAGGATCAGGACATGGAGGGACTTGTTTATCCCCTTTAGGCCAGTCAAGAAAAGGTTTATAGCCTTCTCTGGAAAGGGAAGACTGGGGGGTTTTTCTTGAAGGAGAAGCATGTTTTATCAGCCCAGTTTCCTTCCTCATTTGTTCCTGCTCCCCACGAGGCCATTCACTAGGCATATATATAAATATCTCTGTCTGAAAACACATCTACAGGAGTGTATGACTTACATTGGTGCGATTTAAAACATAGTTTTTATTGTACAAAAATGCAAAAATCTGTTCTAGGAAAGTCACATCTTGTGGAGCTGTAAGGACCCTGCCAGCACATCTGCTACCAAAGCAACAATTCTTGCTCTGCAGTGGCTTAAGCGGGCTGAGATGGAAGTGTTTCTTCATCAATGCATAAACCACAACAAAGTAGCGGTGACAAGCCTTTTTTCCAAGTCTGACTGAAGGTTTGGGAAGCAGGCCTGCCGGCAGAGGGCACACAGAAGCATGACACGTTTGCCTACTGTGCACCTACAATTTCTACACCATCATATCACTACTCAGTCACTGAGCAAGCTGACAGAGTATGACAGGTTATCCATCCTGCATAGAAAGTCACAGAGAGAAGAAGAGAGGAAGAAAACATGGAAGATGACAATGCAAAAGAAGTTGAAGAAATGTGGCAAGGATCGAGCATTAAGGGACAGAAATAAGAAGAGACCATACCCTTGAACTGTAAAGTCCTGTCAGGAAACTGCAAGTACTTGCATATATGAGTTCACCACGTGGACTTGCATGCTTCTCCACATTACCATTATGTCAAAAATTTTGCTTCCTGGACAAGCTGCCAGGTCTCCAGTACCAGTCCTAGCTCCCTTCCAGCAGTCTGCATCTGAGCAGGGAGTTGAAAACAGAGCAGGGATTACCTTTTACACTGTAAGCATTCAAGACAGCCAAAGAACTTTGAGGGAAAAGGCCATACTGAGTGCCCAGGACAAAGAGATCTTTAGAAATTGGAAGAAGGAAGTATTGACTGAGAGTCACAGTTATGTTGAGGTTTAGCCTTTCAAAGGTTTGTTGCTTTTCTACTGAAAACTGCAGGTGAGAAAGCCTAGGCAGAAAAGGGAAGGAGAAGCTATGTAAACAAGCCCATAGCTGTACAGAAGGACAGAAGCAGATTTCTTCTTCACCAGGCTGAAGAGAGTGGTTTTATTATTCATAAAACAAAAGCCAAACTACCCCAAGTCAAATATATATTCTCCCACTATATTTAGATATTACAACAATAAAAATGCACTATAAAACTACTGCAGTAAATTAGTCAGTTAGGAACAATATACAGGGCACATGTTAATAGTATCCATATCTATCTTTGGAAAGATGAGCAATTACAATCTGCATCCCAGCTCATGCTCAGTATTTACTACAATGTCAAATAAGAATAAAGTCAAACATAACAGATGACTGATGTTCCTACCTTCTGTTTCCAAACAGAGTTTTAAAAGATAGTTTATTGCAAAATCAGTCTCAAGTATGTTCAAGGCCTTGGGAGCTCTCTAAGTTTAATTAACATCACACATAAAGAATCCATTTTAATATTTGTGTAAAGCCAATATTATAATATTATAATTTGTATATAACCATCTATTTGTAATATTACTGAAAGAAGGCACACTTTTCTAAATATCTACTGGCTTTTGTAACTGCTAAAGGTAATGTAGATTGGGCTGTACTAGTGTTTACTCATCTTTCTGTTGCACAGAAATCTTGGATACGTCAGTGTGTACATCTGTAATTCTGACATTTTCTGAAATTAAAGCGAGAGGAGAAATGGGCTAAATTCAGGTACCTAAAGTTACGTATCAACATTTGCAGACATAAATCAAATACACAAGGAAAACTTTTCTATGGGAAGAATGCCAGAGCAAATTAAAATATGTATTGATAAGGATAATCAACACAGTAGAAATGAAGAGCATCTGCACCATAGGAGAGAGTGTATAAAATCACACTCTGCATCAAGAAACATAATTCGTATTTCTTCACAGCCTTCTCCCTTTGCATGCCCCTCTGCCAAGTGCAAGGGGCCTCAAGGACTGAAGGAAACACAGGGAGTCAAATGGAGACACTTGCATCTCTCTCACTGGGGGCTCCTGGAGAAGCAGTTTCCTTGGGAATCAAGCCCCTCTCTGCCAAGGGCACTTCCCCAGATGTGTACATTTCATGGGCAACACCAACCCACCCTTAAGTGCGTGGTGTGGAGGTTCAGGGACATCACAACATAACCAATATGATCCAGTGAAGCTAAATTTATTATTCCTAAAAAGACTCTATTTATAATAAATCTCTACTGTCCACGTGTCCCTAGCTAATATATGATTGGTTAATCCAAGCTGTTCACATGTCTAAAATAGAATGCTGATTGGATCAACTAATTTTTTATGCATATTGCTGTGGTTGTCTGGCCCACTCATGGCTCACTTTCCCAAGCCTGCTGACAAACTTGCCGAGTCTTGATGACTCTTCTTCATGTGTCTTTTTCAAGGATAAACCGAGCTCATTTCTGAATATGTCCATAATTCATTCTTTGAGAAGGTGTTCATTGTCCATTATTACAAGCAGGCTGGATTGTACATTGGCTGAATATGGCCCTTGTCTTGCAAAAACTCCTCCATTCTTTCTCTGAGCCATCATTCGAACCGGTTAAACAAAATCCTCCCTCTCACACTGTAAAGAATGTGGAATTAGAGTTGGAATGTGACCCTGAAATAGAAGCAGCTCAGAAACTACAGTAGAAAAAAGTTATTCCAGAAGCTATTGTAGAAGGGACTTTTCTCTCAAATGATGTAGAGGCTTTTCCTGTAGTAACTAATGCTGCAAGTAGAGTTTGAGAACCTTTCAGTTGGAAGATTTTAGAAAAATTGAGAGCTGCAATTTCACAATTTAGTTGAAAATCCCAACTTTCACAGTCACTTCTGCAGTATATTTTTGCATCTAACACAATAATTCCTGCTGGTATGCATACTCTAAAAAGACTTTGAATGCCACCCTATCAGCAGGTGATGTTTCATAAAAGCTGGGAGGAAAAGTGTGCTCAAGGAGCAGCAAGACCTAGAGTGCAGGGTATCCTCTGTATGGTTTAACAGCACAACAGTTACTTGGCAAAGGGCCCTGGGCTACTGCCACTGCCCAGGCTAGGAGCATTGATCAAGTGTTACAGATGAACCAACAACTAGCATGTAATGCATTTCTTGCACTTCCAGATAAGTTACACACTATGTCTTTTACACAGATTTGTCAAAGAAAGAATGAAGACTTTGATAAATGTGTAGACTGTGGTGGTTTGACCAGAAAGAAGTGGGAATTCTGGGATGTTCTGGTCAAACCAATGGGTGCTTGGATTTTGATATTGGCACCTGGGGTAGCCAGTGGGTTTTAGGACACACCTCCGAGAACACCCAGGGGTTAAAAGCAGAGCTTCGGGGCTGGGAGGCTCTCTTGGGACTTCGAGGGAAGGAGGTTGGATCTCCCTCCCCCGTCTAGCCGCTGCCGCTGGGCGGGGGAGGGGCAGCCATGCGGTAGGCCTGGGCCTGGACAGACATGCGAGTGAGGAGGCCCTGGAGGATGGAAGGGTGGAGGAGCCCCAAGATACATCGGGCAGCCTTTCCCGCCCCCCCCCCCCCCCCCCCCCCCGGAGGCAGATAGAGAGAGAGAGAGAGAGTGCAGCCTGTGTCCTTACCTTGAAATTCAGTAAATATGTGCTGGCAGCAGGCAGCCCAGCTGAGGAGATGGGGGGGGGTGCAGCCAGGAGTCCAGCCGCCTGGAGTTTTTAACCCCTTTTGGACAATGAAAACCCTACAGAACATTAACCCTTCCTAGACGAGTGATAAGAGTGGAGCAGGACGAAGGAAATGAACGAGTGATGGAGGTCTGGACCAGAGAGAGAGAGAGTGAGAGATGTTGAAAGAATGGAGAAGATGGAGTGGCATTTTATGCTGGACTCTTTTGTGTAGCCATGGACAGAGCTATCTTTCCGTGAGATGCAGAGACTGAGTCCAGGGGGAGAAATGTCCCAGTGCCAGAGAAGATTCAGTGTGGGTACCCCTCGGCCCCAGGGGGTATATAAAATATGGGGGGGACGGATGTCCCAAAGGTGAGAAGGTGAGATACTGTGCTTTTCTGGAACTGGACAAAGCATCCTTAAAAAAAGACAACCCTGGAAGCAGCCCTGATCCCTGTTCGGTGGTGAGAGCACCGGAACAAGGACGGAAGAGGCCACCACGACACACGGAAGGACTCCCTCTCCTCTTGAGGAGCTGAAAGTCTGAGCAATCTGAAGGGTGGTGTTGGACCTAGAATTGGTGATTTTGGAGGATGTATTGTATTGGGAATTTAGGGGGGAGGAGGAGGAGAGTGTTTTTGTGAGGTTTTCATTTTCCTTGTTGTTTTTTTTTTTCTTTTTCTTTTGTGTGTAGTTTAGTAATTGTTTGTGTGTAGCTTAGTTAATAAAATTTTCTTTATGTTAAGTTTGGAGCCTGCTTTGCTTATTCCTGGTCACATCTCACAGCAGACACCGGGGAGAAGGTGTACCCATGGGGCTCTGGCTTTGCCAGGCCCAAACCATAACACTCAGCCTTTCACTCCTTTTTCCTTTTCCAGCCCTGGTACAGCAGCTCTGGAAATGTTGAATTGCCTTGGGATTGTCAGCACTGAGCGCCTGAGGAAAGCTGGTGCTCCGTGCTGACTCTGCCAGAGCTTGTCCGGGGCCACCAGAGCACGTTTGGAGTTCCTGCTCTTCCTTGGCCACTGCTGATCCCCATACAATATCCCCAAGGGGAGGAGGAGGAGAAGTAGAGCAGAGCCACAGCCCCGAGGGCTCTGCAGCTGCAGCACAGGGACAGCCCAGGCTGGGAGCAGTGCCTTGGGACAAAATGGGGCAAACTTGGAACTGTGTTGGTCAATGCCCCTGTTCTGCTCTGGGAGCAGCAGACCCTTACAGAGTAGTGGTGATTAGGGACGGGATTCCTGTAATTTAGCCATGCTCCTAAAGCTTCCCTGTGCACAAACACGCGACTCTGCTGCCTCTCCCTGGGATTTTGGGATTCTGTGGCTGAGGCGGGAGCGGCTGGATGAGGTGTCCCAAGGGAGCAGCAACTGCTGGCATTTTTTCACAAGCATCCTTATATCAGCGATTTCACAAAGCTTAATTAACAACAGACATAAAAACTATATCTTTGTAACAAAGTTACTTTAACATTACATATAAAAATTCCATTTTATTATTTGTAAAATTCCAGTAATATAATATGTATTTACAATACTTGGTGAGAGGGACAAAGTGATCAATTGCTGCATTTATGGACTGGCTCCCCCTCAATGTCTCTGCAGTGCGGTTTCCAGCCAGCCCTGCTCTGAAAACCATCATAGGCCCTCGCAGAGCCACTGCTTGGGCTCTCTTTGGGGTTTGTGCTTCTTGCAGAGCTGAGCAAACCACAGGCAGGCCTTTGTCCCCCTCACAATTCTCACCTCTGCAGCAGCTCTAAGGCTGTCAGAATCAAAGCCAATGGGGCAGGGGGGACCCTCAGGTGCTGGCTGTCACATGGGGCTGGGCAGAGCAGGGCTGGGCAATGGCTATCCCTGTGCAGTGGGGCTGGGCCATGGCTGGGCCCCACCCTTGCATGGCCACTGGCTTCAAGGAGCAGGAGTTTGGGAGCTCCTTCCTGCCCACGGCTCCATTCCCCAGCGGCTCTTGCTGGCTCAGATCCTGCAGGGAACACCAGGAGCTGCATCCCCCAGGACAGGAGCCCCTTGTCCAGCATGTGTCCCCCCTGGGACAGGATCCCCCCAGGACAGGAGCCCCCTGGATGTGCCTCCCCCCAGGGCAGAACCCTCCTCCCATGTGACACTCAGCACAAACGGCCTCTTCCTTCTGCTGCAGGAGAGAGAAAGTGGAAGTGTAGGCAGAGGGAAAGCTGCACTCCTCCATCCCCCACAGCCTCCCCAGCCCTCCCTGCAGACCCCTCACCCCTGCTTCCCCCACCCTGGGCATCTCCCAACACATTCCCTGCTTAGGAGCTCCCCAGGATCACCAAGGCATGAACTGGGAGGTTGTGAAATTGAGGGATAAAAGGAAGGAAATGGTAATGAAGAATGGGAAATGCCCCTGGAGGTTGTGGTGGCACAGACCCAGAGCTCCTCTGAATCCCCTCTGGTTGCCCCCCCAAATCACCCAGCAGGCAGCGCCAGCCCCTGAGTCTTCCCAAAATCTGAGGCAGCCAGGGAAGGAGCTGTGACCCACATGCACATCCCGTCACTGTCCATCCCTGGCAAACTCATTCCCCTGGGAAGCTGGCCATGGGACCCCCATTCCTTCTGTCTCCCCTTTCCTGAGACCCCCATCCCAGGGCTGCCATTGCCCAGGAACTCCATGGCCCATGACCCCATTCCCAAGGAAGCCTCTCCCATTCATTCCATGTCCTGAAATCCCCATTCCCCCGGGACTTTCATTCTCCCAGGTCCCCCCATTCCCCCTGCACCCATACCTGGCACAAAAATCTCTTGATGAGGGATTTATTACAATTAAAAAATTTTCTTATATACACTTTTAAAGTTTTAAATGTACTTTACCTTTCTCCTAGTCTCATCTCAAAACAAAAAAGAAATAAATACTTTCTGATAAATGCACTAATAATTAACCAACACTAAACCCACCACATTAATATTACATTAACTGAAATATCTCAAATTAGCAAATGAAAACCATGACACCAAATCCCTGAAGCCCACCTTCACCTGGGACTCCCATCCCTGAGTCCCCCCCGCCCTGGGGACCCCCATTCCCATGGCACCCCAACCCCCATGACTCCCCCTCCTCATGACCCCAACCCCCCATGGACCCATTCCCTGGACCCCCATTCCCTGGACTCCCCATTCCCCTGGACACCCATCCGTGGCTCCCCAAACCCCCTGAGCCCCCCTGCTCCTGGGAAGCCCATGTCCCACCGACCCAGAGACAGCCTTGTCCCCAGCATGTCCCCACCCTGCCCACAGCCTGTCCTCAGCTTGTGGCCACCCTGCCCCCCCTAGGTGCCACCTACACATGGGGACGAAATGTGACCTCGCTTCCTTCCCCTTCATCCAAAGAGCCGCCAGCCAGGGGAGCGGTGGCCACAGCAGCGAGTGACAGCCAGTGCACATGGCTGGGGACACCGGGATGGCCGGGAAGGTGGCGCTGCTCCTGTGGGGTGAGTGCCCCGGGCACGGGCCACACTGGTAGTACCCCAGGGATGGGCCCTGGTGAGGCAGAGACTGGTGGGGAGGGGGCACAGGGGAGCTGCAGGGTTCCCTGACGTTCCCAATGCCAGCAGAGCCAGAGCATGAAGTGACCGGGGTCATGGGGTGGCCGTGGGGACAGGAGAGGGTGAACAGGGCTGGAGGGATAGGAATGTTGGGAGAGGCATCCTGGGGCTGGGGCAGCTGTAGGGACAGGGACACAGGGATGCAGGGATGCAGGGACAGGGAGAAGAAGACAAGCACAATGTGGATGGGCCATGGAGACAGAGGCCATGGGGCTGGCAGGGGAGACCTGTGCTAGCACAGTGTCCCCATCGAGACATCTGTGCCACACCAATTCCCTCAGGGGGACAGTTCAGGGGCAGCCCCTAGACCCATTCCCCTGTGCACAACTGTCCCCATGGTGCCACACTCACTGAGCCCTGTCCCTTCTCCCTTCCAGCCCAGACCCTTGGCCTCGCTGGTGAGTCCTCGGGGGATGCCATGGCCCCACCCCGCTGTCCCCAGCCCTGCAATGGCCCTGGCAGGCTGGTGTCCCCTGTCACTCACAGGTGCCCAGACCACCCAGCTCCTGGGGGAGCCCCCCTGCAGGCCGGCGGTGCTGTGGGACCGGGTGACACTGACCTGCCAGGGCTCGGGGAACACTGGTGTCACCACCTGGTACAAGGATGGGCAGCGCTGGGGGCAGGAGAGACACAACCGCCTCACTGTCCCTGAGAAAGGCAACTACACGTGTGAGAGACCCGGCACTGGGCTCAGCCCTCCTGTGACAGTCTTAGATGGTGAGGGGGGTTTGGGTGTCCCTATCCTGGCACCAGCATTGACCCTGGGGCTCTGGGTGGGCTCTGCTCCATTGGTCACCTCCTTTTTGACCAGAGCCTGTCCCCTACTCTGGAAGCATCCCAGAGCATCCCAGTGCTGGCAGACCCTGTTTGTGGATTTGGGGATCCTGGGTGTGCTGTGTATGAGCCAATATGGGGGTTGCGATGGCATTGGGACCCGCCAGGTCCCCGCAGTGTAACAGGACCCCCGTGTCTCGCAGCCCCATTGGTGCTGCAGGTGCCGGCACAGGCGCTGCTGGAGGGGGACACGGTGACACTGCACTGCCGGCGCCGGCGGGACAACCCGGTCAGCTCAGTGTCCTTCTACCACGAGGAGAAGAAACTGCAGGAGCTCCGTGATGGGACTGAGCTGTCCCTGTCCCCTCTGCAGCTGCAACACAGCGGCCGCTACAGCTGCAGGGGCTGGGTGAAATCCACGGTATCACGAGGATGGGAGAAGTTGGAATCAGTGACAGTGACAGTGCATAGTGAGCACTCCACAACTGTCACTCCAAACACCTCACAGCCCCTCCCTAGTGACTCGGGCTCACAAATCTCCCTCCCCTCTCCTTTCCAGAGGTTTTTACAGTGCCGGTGCTGGAAGTTCACTCTGAGCCCACCAATGGGTCCCCCCTGACTCTCAGCTGCCTCAGCACCCCCAGCCCCATGCGGCCCCGAGCCCCCCTCCTGCACGTGTTCTACCGGGACGGGCAGGTGCTGGGGGGCCCACAGGGTTCCCCGCAGCTGCTGATGCCCACTGTGGGGGTCTCCCACTCAGGGAATTACAGCTGCCAGGTGCGCTCCGAGGAGGGGTCCGTGCAGAAGAGCAGCACCTGGCTCCGTGTCACGGTGCGCAGTGAGTGTGGAGATGGGCACGGGGAGCCCTCACAGCATCCTCGGGTGCCCTGCCTGGGTACCTCCATTACTGCCCCATTCCCCCCGTCCCTCACTGGGTCCCTTCACCCATCTCTGTGTCAACCCCACCCCTTCCTGCTGTTTCCCCGCAGTCGCCAAGTCCCACCATACCCTCTCTGGGTCTCCATACCCGCACTGGGGTCCTCCCATCTCCCGCTCCATG
This sequence comes from Ammospiza nelsoni, assembly GCF_027579445.1. NCBI lineage: Eukaryota > Metazoa > Chordata > Aves > Passeriformes > Passerellidae > Ammospiza > Ammospiza nelsoni. Next base: position 1,803,857 of record NC_080666.1, read on the forward strand.
TGTCCCCTCGTTAAACCCCCCCCATCCTTCCTTGGGGTACCTATCCAAGCCCCTCCCCCCCCCGCAGCTCTGCACCTCCTCTCCTCTCCCTCACTGGGCTCTCCCTGCCTCTCCCTGACCTCCCCCCAAGTCCCTCAATGTCCCCTGGTGTCACCCCCTCCCGCGGGGGTTCTGCCCTCGTGGGTGTCTCTGTCAGTGCAGCCTAGTTCTGAGCTGCACGGTGGCCACAGGGACAGGTCACCTGTCCATTTCCTGGTGCCCGGGAGGGCTCAGGGGCACCACTTGGCACTGGTCCCACCTGGAGCTGCACCACACTGGGGACAATGGCAGCGGCCACTGACAGTGCAGGGACAGCATGGCTGAAAGTGTCCCCCTGAATGTCACTGTCCTTTGTGAGTGGGACCCTCAGACTGGGGGTGACCCCACCCATGGCACCCCCATCCACCTCACCAGGTGCCAGCCCTGTCTGTGTCCCCACAGTGCCCGTGGCCAATGCCACCATCACCCTCAGTCCCCTGTCACACCTGGTGCGCTCAGGAGACAATGTGACCCTGTGCTGATCGGTGCAGGTGGGTTCAGCCCCTGTCACCTTCACCTGGCTGCACAATGGGCAGGAGGTGGCCCGGGGTCCCCTCCTGGAGCTCAGGGCTGTCGATGTGGGACATTCGGGCACCTACCAGGGCATGGTCACCAACCAACAGAATGGGCCCCAGGCACTCAGCCCTGAGCTGGCCCTGGAGGTGACAACACAGGGACAGGGCACAGGTAGGGTCACACAGGGTCACAGGGGGAGTTCAGGACCCTCGGGGTTCTGGGTGACCCCAATGTGTCCCTCTCTGTCCCCAGCAGTGTCTGCAGGGGTCTGTGGGTCCCTCCTGTTCCTGGTTCTGCTCCTGGCTGTCATCGGAGGCTGGCACTGGTGGCACCACCCAGGTAGGTGACAATGAAGGGGAATGAGAGTCCCAGGGATTGGGGTGCAGCCCCCAAAGAGTTCAGGGTCCAGAGGGTGGCACCAACAGCTCCTGACTTGGGTGAAGCTGAATCCCCAGAGATCTCACCTGGGGGTCCTGGGGGATTTGGGGAGGTCCTGCAGGGTCGTGCAGGGATATTTGGGCTTCTGTCAGGGGTTTGGAGGAGTTTGGGGACTCAGTGGATTCAGTGGGTGATTCAAGGCTCATTAGGAGCTTCAGGGATGCACGAGGCTCCTGGGGGCAGTCAGAGGTCTCAAGGGTGTTCAGGGGCCCCGAGGACTGCACAGTCACCACTCCCCCCTTTCCTTTGCAGCCCTCAGGGAACAGCAGGAAAGGTGAGTGGGGGGTCCAGGCCTGAACCCCCATTTTATGTTCATTACAACCCCCCACACCCCCACAGACACCCCCTTATCCTTGCAGGGGCCCCCCAGGGCCGTCGGCCCCTCCAGAGGCAGGGGAGGTGCTGTACAGCCAGGTCGTGCGAAACAAGAAGGCAGGGGGTGAGTACAGGTGGGGGGACAGGGACATGTCACCCTAGGGGTGTCACCTCCCATCCAAGTTCCCCCACCCGGTGTCTCTTGCAGTGCCCCCTGTGCCACATCTCCCCCAGGTGACCAATGCAGAGTTGTCAGGACCCCATGGGCAACAGCAGGACTCCAGTGATATCTACGAGAACATGCTGTGACACTGGGGGCACAGGGGGCACTGGGGATCCCTGCCTGAGGGCACCTCCCACTGTGTGTCTGCCCCCCAGCTCCCGTGGATGCCCACCGTGCCATGGGGGGATGGCCACAAGTGTGGGGTCCCATGTGGGGCTGCCCAGAGCTCTCCGATCCTGCTCCCAGTACCCCCAGGATCTCCCCATTCCCTCCCCCAGTACCATGGGGCACAGCATCACTGTCCCTCTTATGGGACCCAAAACACAGCTTTTTCATTAAACCAGGAAAATTGGTTTTTGTTTGTTCAGCTCTGCCCTGTTTGGCTCAGGAAGGAGGGACCCGGCCATGTTGTTGCGCAGATCTTTGTGGGATTTTTGGGGCTCTGTCTTGGTTTGAAAGACAGGTGTCTGTTAAAGAAGGAAGGAACTTCTCTGGAAATGGAAACTATAAACCCCTTCCCTCTGAATTATTAAAATTTTGGAATTAAGGGGCTCTCAGGTAAAGATATGGGAGTAGGAATAACAGTAGGAAGATGCAAAAATAAAAATAAAATTTGTTATAGATTAATAATGAGATGATTGGCCCTAACAATTAAGGAATGAATGCTGTGTGAATATTTCAAGATTTCTTGATGTATAGGTACGTTATTGTAGTTTATTGTTTAGATGCCCTCTGTTCTCCTCACAGTCCCCTTTCCCCATCCTCTGTATTGTCGCCACCGGGCAGCCTGGGTTATTTAGCACAGGTAAAAGGAAGGCGTGTACGTGTGCTCCTCCTACAGGGCAGCTGAGAATGAAAAAGCTCCTTGCTACTGGAGGGCACAGCATGGCAACACCTGACGCACCAATCAAGTTGCAGGAAAGCAATCTCCACCAATAAACGGCAAAGAAGAGTTGACTGACAGAATTTGGGAGGGGCCAGGGTTGGCTGATGCAACCCCCAGAGGTATAAAAGGTGAAGCGCCCGTCCCACAGATGGGCTGTGTGGTAAGCAGCCATGAGGGAGGCTCCCAGGCCTGTTTTTCCATATTGTTATGTTTGCCCAATTATCCCATCATCAAAAAACCAAACAATATTAGAGGTAGCAGCAATTTGAATTGAAAAGTTTAGAAAATATATAAAATTGGATACACTTGAAATATTAAGAATATAATTGGTCAAAATTAGGGGATAATTTGGTTCCAATAATAGCGCATAAGCAAAAGATAACTGCGAGGTACGGCATGCAGGGCTCTTGGACTCTTGCCACCTCACGTAGGAGCTTGCCAAGTGAAGATTCCCCCCTTCTATGCCATGTGTCAATGTCATCTCCTCCCATTTTCGATTCATCACACTTCTACCTCTGCCCTCATCACCACCTTTACCGTGCATGCACCACCACTTGTTCTGGTGGTTGCACAAGTCTTTGGGGGTCGCCACTGATGAAGGCCTCTATTCTTCATCGATGTCCTTTAATTCACCTTTGGGTTACACATGCACATCTAGCCAGTACAATGAAAGCCAAAACTAACATATTACTGCATTTAAGAATCAAAGTTATAAATCTCTTACAGCTGGCATTTTCCTGGGACCCAACCAGATTGTCCCTTCTTTTTGTTAACTTTTAGTAACTGTTATCTCTTGCTTTTTCCTCCTGTCCTTCAACATCTGCAGGGAGGGGGGTGGAACCCCTCCTATCTCTTTCTTTTTTGGCATTACAACTTTTGAATGTTTTATTATTTGCAATTATTAATTGCTGTATCAATATTGATTGTGGTTTCAATTTTACAGCACGAATTGTGGAGAGATTTATTAATAATTGGTTAGCTGAGAAAGGCCACGCTGAAATAATGCCGCTGGTTAAGCTGAAAGAGAAAAGCCAGCAGTCAGCAAGCTAAAAGGAAAGGTCAGCAGTGACCTTGCTGCAACATGAGGAAAGGGAGTAGAGATACTCCTGAATATATCCTGAGAATATGTGAAAAGTATCAAAAGTAGAACCATAGGAATGTAGAAGTAGGCGTAGATGCTGATATGTAAGCTGACCAATCCTGAGCTCAACTTTTGCAATATGTATGAAGCTTATTATTAACTGTATTTAACCCGCCGTACTGATCAATAAAATCGGGCCTATGATGATCAACGGATGTCTGGGTCTCCTTCCTTCGACAAATGGTGGAGAATGCGGGCATAACCGAATCTCTACCCTTTTTCTCGGATTAAAAGGAAAAGGGATTACGCCACGGTCGGGAAGTTGGGTTTGGGTCCCGGCAGCAGGGACGGTGCCGGAATTTGAAGCACCCTTAAGGTTCACAACGGTGGACTTAAGCCAATACGTGCCGCCGGAGCCTGGAGAGCTGCAACAGCGCTGATTAATAGGTATGGATAGGCAAGCGGCATATGATTTATTTACCGCCTATTTAGAGCGGCGTGGGATAAAGGGGATAGATTTAAAAAAGGAGTTACCAGGGTTATTAGCCTATGGCTATGCTAAGGGTATTTTTTCTAACCCTCATACAGTTCATGAGCTAGCAGAGTGGAAGAAGTTTGGGGAAATATTGTGGGATACAGTGTTGGACGATGATAAGTCAGCAAAGAAATTCGGGAAGTTATGGCGGGTGGTGTATAACACGTTACTGCAGCAGGTCTCTGAGAGAAAGGCAGCAGAAAGGGCAACAGAAGCTCATAGGAGGAATATAGGGTATGGTCGTGAGGATGATCCCCTGGCACCTTCTGTAACTAAGATACTTATGCCTAAGGGTCCCCAGGAAAGTAGTGTGGAAGATTTTCCTATAGGCGCAGTGGAACCGTCTGCACCTTTCCTGTCTGAGGGGGAGGGTGAGTCGGATGGTGGGGGTAAGAGCAAACCAGCTTTGCCTCCGCTACCGGCTTCGGGCGGGTCGGATGGTGGGGGTGTGAGCAAGCCAGCTTTGCCTCCGCTACCGGCTTCGGGCGGGTCGGACGGTGGGAGTGGGAGCAAGCCAGCTTCGCCTCCGCCGTCAGCCTTGCCTCCGCCGCTTCCCCTCAATGAGCCGGCTCCGGTTACAGCTCCAGCGGGGGGGCTGATTGCCCCCCGCGGGCCGTCTCAGCCTGAGCCGGCTCCGGTTTCACTGTCAGCTCCAGCGGGGGGGCTGCTTCCCCTGCTTCCCCCGCGCGAGCCAGCCTCTGCTTCACTGCCTTCCCCGTGCGAAAACTCGGTGTCTGCACTGAAGCGCCAGCAGCATAGCACCCTTAAAGAGCCAGATCCCATCCCAGGGGCACACCATGATCCATGGGGGGAGATGGCTAAACAGAGGAGGGAAGCTTGGGCTGCTTTGGCGAAAGAAGTAATGCAAATGGGGGATGGTGAGGCGGTGGAAATAGCTTCTAGTCTTGCATGCCCAGTTACATACACACCACACTATGATGCACAGGGGAACCTTACGCATAATATAGCAGAATATACTCCCTTAGATTGGAAGCTGTTAACTCAGCTACGTTCTACGGTTAGTCAGTTTGGAGTAAAAAGTGAACCTGTTAAGCAAATGCTAGATTATCTTTTTAATACTCAGGTTTTATGTCCTAATGATTTAAGAGGAATAGTTCGGTTGATATTCACTCAGCATCAGCAGTTGTTGTTTAATGCACATGACCCATTACATGGAGTAACAGTAAAGGAGCTGATGGGCTTAGAGGCATTTTTACGTACAGAGGCACAGATGATATCGGGAGAAGATAAACTTAGGGAGTCTATGTGGTTAGTGAGTGCTGCAATAGACATGGTTAAAGAGCCAGGAGGGTTACCGGTTTATATGGGCATTAAACAAGGTAGAAAAGAATCATTTGGAAATTTTATCGATAGAGCAGCTACTGCTATAGATCGGGCTGGTGTTGCAGGGCCCTATTGAAGTAGTGTGCCTTGCAAAATAGCAATCCAGCAACCCAAAGAGTGCTAGCTACTTTAGGGGCAAATTGGGCTATTGAGGAAGCATTAGAGTGAATGGCATTAATGCCAACAGCTTCACAGGCATTTATAGTAGAAGCCTTAAAGGAATTAGGATTAGGGTTGCAAAAGCATAGTCTACTCAAAATCAGGTATTAGCTGCTCTTGCTCCTCTCCGAAGCGGCTCACTGGTGGTCACGTAAGGAGGCTCGAGACCATTCATCAAGTGTTACCGATGTGGCAATGAGGGACAGACACAAGTTGCCACCGTGTCATCGGAGACACCAGCTGCTGCCGCAACATCGTTGCTACCTCCTGCCTGCAACCCGCAACAACAGGGAGCCTCGGCTTGGACTTATCAGCAGCAGTAGACGTCACACTAATGACGAACCGGCCTGAGAGGATACCCACTGGAGTAAAGGGCCCTCTTATATTAAATGGACAAACATGTGGAGCATTATTGCTGGGACGTTCCTCTACAACTATGTTGGGATTATTTGTTTTGCCTGGTGTTATCGATGCAGACTTTACTGGGGAAATACAAATCATGGCTTACACCCTTTATCCTCCGATTAAAATTACAAAAGGACAACGCATTGCACAATTGGTACCACTGTCACAAATGACATCAGGAATACAATCATTTACTGGACAAACACGGGATGAAAAAGGTTTTGGCTCTACTGGTGTTACACTTTTAACTGTGGATTTACAAAATAGACCAAAGCAAAAGGTTGGAATTACTTATGGGCATCAAAGCATTACCCTTTATGGATTATTGGATACAGGAGCAGATACTAGCATCATTTCTCCAGAAGCATGGCCACAACACTGGCCTCTATTTCCCTCATCAAACATGCTCACAGGAGTGGGAGGATTTACACTGGCAAGCAGGTCGCCGTCTTTGTCTGTGTGTATTGAGAATCAACAAATATCTGCTGTGTTTTCAATTGTTCAACTGCCTCCTACAGTTTCTTGTTTAATTGGAAGGGACATTTTAACACAATTGGGAGTGGTGTTAACTAATCAGCACCCTTTGGGGTAATTGCCATTGCTTGGACTTTCCCCATTCCACTCACCTGGAAAACAGATACACCGGTGGTGGTTAAGCAATGGCCATTAAAAGGGGAGAGTCTTATGCATGCCCATGAATTGGTACAGGAACAATATACAAAAGGGCACCTACGACTATCTACAAGCCCTTGGAATACACCTATTTTTGTAATCAAAAAGAAATCAGGGAAATATCGTTTGATACACGATTTGAGGGCTGTGAATGACCAAATGGAACCAATGGGAGCTTTACAGCCTGGTCTTCCAAATCCAGCTATGATTCCAGAACACTGGCCACTTTTAATTATTGACCTAAAGGATTGTTTTTTTTCACTATTGGCCTACATCCTGATGACATGAAGAGATTTGCTTTCACTTTACCAGCAATACCAGCAATAAATCGTGGAGAACCGGATAAAAGATTTGAATGGACATCTCTTCCGCAAGGCATGCGCAACTCTCCCACTTTATGTCAGCTTTATGTTGATGCTGCTTTACAGCCACTACGTCGCAAATGGCCAGCAACTATAATATATCATTACATGGACGATATTTTGTTTGCACAGCAACAGCCATTCTCCTCTTTACAGATTGAAACCATTAAAAATACTCTTGCTGCATATTCACTTGTTATTGCTGCAGAGAAAATTCAGACTACAAAGCCCTGGAAATATTTGGGATGGACTCTGATGGATCAAATAGTAATACCACAAAAATTGGAATTACAATTGGACATTAAAACTTTACATGATGCACAGAAGTTGCTGGGAGACTTACAGTGGCTGAAGCCTATTGTGGGAATACCAAATCATTTACTAGAAGCCCTACGGCCTTTGTTGAGAGGCGTGGACCCTACTACTCCTGTACACCTGACAAAGGAGCATCATCTTGCCTTGCAGCAAATTAGTAACTGTGTACAGCAAGGGTATGTGTCTCGTCGACAACTCGACCACCCCATCGACCTTACTATCTGGAATAGCCCTCGCCACTTGCTTGGTGCTCTCTCTCAGTTGCAAAAGAAAACGGGGGAGATACGGGTGTTGGAATGGTTATCACCACCACTACAGCATAAGAAAACAATATCTTCAAAAATTGAACAATTGGCTGCATTAATCAAAAAGGGGCGTCTCAGAATTCTTGAAGTGGATGGTAGAGAACCTGCTACTATTAGATTGCCTATGGAAAAAGAAACCTTGGACTGGTACTTGATTAATTCAAAGAATTTACAAGAAGCATTATTAATGTCACCTGCTAAAGTAGAGACTAGTAAATTAGTGCCTAGAGTTTTGCAATGGATGACAGAATGGAACTGGATTACTCGACCTTTGAGAGAAGAACACCCCATAGAAGGAGCTATTACAGCCTTTACAGATGCAGGAAAGAAATCAAGGCGTGCTGCTGTTACCTGGCAAGAAAAGGGACAATGGAAGCATCAACTCCTCACAGCAGACCCTGCAGATAGCTTACAAACTTTGGAATTGTTAGCAGTAGTATGGGCGGTATCCAACTTACAGGAGCCTTTAAATGTGGTCACAGACTATGTATGTTGCAGGAGTAGCCAAACGAATAGAGGAAGCAGCAATTAAGGAAGTGAATAATAAACGATTGTATGAGTTACTGATACAGTTAAGGAAGGCTTTACGAGAAAGAAATGCAGCATATTCTGTGATTCATATTAGGAGTCATAAATGGTCTGAAGGTTTAGGAGAAGGGAATGAACGTGCAGATAAATTGGTTACCCTACCCATTTATAATTCTTGTCATATTGACAAGCACACATTGGCCAGAGAAGCACATAGTAGGTATCATCAAAATGCAAGAGGTTTAGCAAAACACTTTGAGCTGAGTTTGTCAGAAGCCAAGGCCATTGTCAGAGCATGTCCAACATGTAGTTATCATAATGGTGGGATAGGTCTAGGCATCGGGGTTAATCCTCGAGGTTTAGAAATAAATGAGAAATGGCAAATGGATGTTACACACATAGCCAGATTTGGTAAAGTCAAGCATGTGCACGTCACCATAGATACATATAGTCATTACATATGGGCTACGGCTCAGGCAGAAGAGAAAGCTACACATGTTATCAGACACCTGTTAAGTTGTTTCGCTGTTATGGGAGTTCCAAAGAGTATTAAAACCGATAATGGTCCAGCTTATGTAAGTGCTAGGGTTCGGAAATTTTTGAATCAGTGGTCTGTTAAGCACGTGACAGGTATTCCACACTCTCCTACTGGACAGGCAATAGTGGAAAGAGCAAACGGTACCCTTAAGCAGTATATTGAAAAACATCAAGATTTGGCAGATCCACAAGCATGTTTGGCTAAGGTTTTGTATGTGATTAACCATTTATGCATTTTTGGGGAAGATGATACCCCCCCTGCAATGAAACATCATCCAAGGTCAGGTCAGGAAAATACTAAGGAAACAGAGGTCTGGGTTAAGTATAAGAACCCGAGTACAGGATTATGGGAAAAACCTGCAAAAGTATTATATTGGGGTCGGGGGTATCTTTGTGTTTCCTCACCTACAGGGCCTTTGTGGGTGCCTGCTAAGTGGACTAAACCTGTCTTTGATGCAGCCTCTGGTGGATCGCCTCACGGAGGAGGACAGGGAGCGACTGGGGAAGAAACTGCTTCTAGTCCTACAACCACTACTGTTACAATTGAAGGGGTACTCGGAAGCGTTGGACAGAGCACTGACACGTCACTATCGGACAGCCCAGGAGCTGATTGGTTTTATTGACTCATTATCAACTTTTCATTTAACGAATCCAGCGAAACTACATTGCCTTGACTGTTACAATCCACATTGTGCTGCCTGGATAGCTCTACGTTGTGGGGGTTGTGAAAGAACTTTTTGGATAGAACAATCACTATTGTGGGATTTGTGGTGTCATACTTGTGAACAAGAGCACACGTGGGGTAAAAGTTGGCAAGATGAATTAAGGAGACAAACAGGGCAAAATGCATATATAGCTTTAAATCTTTATGAGTCTCCTGAACAGAAAATTCTTGCTTATTATCGATGGGAACTACAATGTATTGTGAATAGAATTAAGGTTCAAAGTAAATCACGTATAGTTTCTATAAGGTGTAGGAAATTAGTGCCTTTAACACAGCATTCAATTGTAGGACCCTTCAAAGGGGATCCTGATAGAGCATTAGATTGCTGCATTGACAAGTTGCAAAAATTGAGTTTGCAAGTGGCAGGACCAGTGAGATCAGGAGCAGCAAGATTAAAGACAGATAAGAAAAAGAAGGCAAAAGGGGAAGGGTCTCATTTGAATAAGGGTATCAGTGATTGCTAATTAATTTTCTATGATTAGAACACTTTTACAGTTGTGGGACCCTCGGGAAGATATAATTGTTGAGGAGGATAACGAACAAGAACTACGATTACGAAATAAGATACGTCTTGTGTTAAAGAGAGACCTTGAGCTGTTAGCCTCATACAGTAAAAAGGCAGAAGAGGCTTTGCGATCACCACCATTGAATTGGTTGCTTTGGATTGAAGAACCACAATTTCATACTGGTCCTTACTTATATTCACTTCCTTGTTACGTTTGCAAAAGGGATAATGATAAATGCTATGCATGGGTAGCTTTGCATTGTGCAGATTGTAATCAGGTTTATTGGTATTCACAGAGGTCAGTAGATTATTTATGGTGTAAACCTTGTTCTGGAAAGTGGATTCGAAATTATTTCTGGGTTAGAGCTCTTGAACAAAGTACTGGCCTGCCAGGACGGACAGGATTACAGCTTTTTGAGAGCGCAAAACAAGTGATTATAGCATATCTTAGGTGGAAGTTGCAGGAAAACCTTAGAGTATTTGAAATTACTAAAGCCTCACGCATCATAGCAGCTCGCTGTAAAGCTGATTTGCCTTCAAACTTATCTCATGCTATACCTGTGAGCAAGGATGCTGATTTAGAATTAGATCAGTATATTCAAAAATTGACTCAGCCTTACAATAGACAATCTAGAAAACCAGGGAAAAGACAGCGAAGAAAGGAAAAACAAAACAAGCAGAAGGAAGAAAGGGAGAAGCAAAGCAAGCAAAAAGAAAAATGAGGTTTGTTCTTGTTATACTGCTCAATGCTGTAGCAAGTGAAGCAGTAGGAATAACACACTTTAGTCAACCAAGGGAAAATTTATGGGTGACACTTGCTAATCAAACTAACCAATCATCACTTTGTCTTAGTCTTGGAGGAGTCACTAACCCATTTCGAACATGCCTGGTGGGACTTCCGGTGTGGTCTCCTGGAGAATTTTGCAGTTTGATAAACAACCAAACCTTATGTATGTCTAACATGTCAAACATCACATTGCCGGTGCAACAAGGGTATACTGCAGGTCAGAGTGATGGCTATCGTCAATGCTTACTAATCCAATCACTTAACACCTCTTTGCATTCTCCTCCTGAGGAACTGGATCTTTTTGGAAGTACAAATGCCAGCGTATCTAACACTACAGCTGGTGGATGGTTTAGCTTCAGACTTTTGGGTGCTCAGAATTTAAACCAACCTAAAGAAACATGGGCCACCCTAGATTCATCCCTGAATGTGAGTGAATTCTCTCCACAGCATTACAATCAATGTAACGGCACAAATATCACAGCACCAATGAAATTACCCACAGGAATATTTTTGATTTGTGGAGACAGGGCGTGGAATGGCATACCAGCTAAACCACAGGGTGGACCCTGTTATTTGGGAAAATTGTCACTATTTCACCCTAATGTGTCCTTGCTAATGCAGCTGAGTCAAAATTCAAACAGGAAAAAACGTAGCATACATGACTTAGACTGCAGCAAGATAGGAGATCCACAGTTTTGGGGCACATTCAAACAGGTGGTGGTTTCAACTATCTTGCCAGGAGGATCTGCCAATAAAGCTATGAATTTAGCAAAACAATTAGGATGCTGGGCAAGGGATGAGCTGAACAAGACATCACAAATTCTAGACATGTTAACTGCAGATGTGCAAAGTGTTAACCATGCTGTTTTGCAGAATAGAGCTGCTGTGGATTTTTTGCTCTTAGCACAAGGGCATGGATGTGAAGAGTTCGAGGGAATGTGTTGCATGAATCTGTCTGATCATTCGGTGTCCATTCACTCTAAGATAAAAGAATTGCAACAGGGACTTCACAAACTTAAGGAAGAAGACGGTTTAGGAATTGACGAATGGCTTAAAGGCTTAGGACTTGGACCGTGGCTGAGGAACCTTGTGATCTATGCTATAGGCCTGCTGGGTGTAATCTTACTGTTTTTGCTTATTTTGCCTTGTATCTTTAACTGTATTCAAAACATGGTTAGCCGTACAATAGCAAAAACATGGCAAACTAATCTCCTTGCGCAAGAAGAAAACGGGGGAAATGTGGAGAGATTTATTAATAATTGGTTAGCTGAGAAAGGCCACGCTGAAATAATGCCGCTGGTTAAGCTGAAAGAGAAAAGCCAGCAGTCAGCAAGCTAAAAGGAAAGGTCAGCAGTGACCTTGCTGCAACATGAGGAAAGGGAGTAGAGATATTCCTGAATATATCCTGAGAATATGTGAAAAGTATCAAAAGTAGAACCATAGGAATGTAGAAGTAGGCGTAGATGCTGATATGTAAGCTGACCAATCCTGAGCTCAACTTTTGCAATATGTATGAAGCTTATTATTAACTGTATTTAACCCGCCGTACTGATCAATAAAGTCGGGCCTATGATGATCAACGGATGTCTGGGTCTCCTTCCTTCGACAACGAATCATACCAATTTTCCACACATGCAATCCTTTGGTTTTCATTGCTTGTTAAGACTATAAAAAAAATATTGTTGCTGGGAGATTCAGAGTCAGCCCATGTGTGTTAAGTGTAGTCTACAGGGGATAAAGAGAAGGAAAAGAGAAGTACTAATACATCCTGATAAGTTGGGAAATTAAGATAGCATGAAGAATGAATAACACAAGAAGTAAAGGTGGTATAAAAAGAGTCCACTAGAATGTAATTTAGCAGATGAGAAAGATTTGGCAGGAATCCCGGAGGGTAATTTTTCAAGGAAAGGTAATCTGATGAAATACTCTTACCCAAAAGTAGGCTTGGTATCAATTAGCAAGTGGTGAGAAGTCACCCCCTAATGGAACTTTACGATACACTGTTCCAGTTGATGTTATTTTTAAGACAAGAAGAAAAATGAGATCCAGTGATATATGCAGACATCCTTTTTACCCTGAAGAATAAACCTGAGTGTCAGAAAGAATGTGGCTTTGATTTGGCCTCACAGGACTTTTAGTCCTAACTTTGGAAAGAGATAAGAGGCAGAAAAGAAAGAGATGTCATTCAGCATTCAGCATAGGGCAGAGATGTTTGAAATTGGCTCCAATGCACCAGGAAGATTGTGTTCTAGGTGCCCAAGACTTAGAGCCGAGTTAGCCCAGGCCAGGTCGGGTACACTCCCCCTGAGGCAACCGCTCTGGCCCCTGAATGAAAGCCAAATGGCAGTGAGGATGAGAGGAATAATCCAGGTGAGGGGACAATTTCAGAGAGCCCCAGTGACAAGCAACCCAAGGAATAAAACCAAGAAAGCTTTGCCTTTAGTCACCCCCTTAAGGCAAGTCTTGAGTCCCCCAGGAGAAGCCATGTGGGTGAACATCTGCTTTTCTACTAGTGACCTGAAGAGTTGGTGGGAAAAAGTTAAAATGGATAGAGAAAACTCTAGCAAAGTAGCAAAAAGATTGGAGTTCATAGTCAAGAGTCAAGAGCCAGAATGAGGTGATACTGATTTCATGTTGACAGAGCTAACCAAACCAGCAAAAGAGTTGGTGATCAAGGTAGCCAGGGCACGTGTGCAGGGACAAATTGCTAGTGGAGCCTTACAAGGTACAGTGGACCAGCTGTGTCCTATTGTAAGCTGTTGGGACCGGCGGGAGAAATGCAGCACGCAATATGAGTGATCAGCAAATCTCAAACTTTATTGATAGGTACACATCTTTATATCAGTGTTAATGAATCTCATACATATTGCAAAAGCGAGCTCACTATTGGTTAGTTACTTATCAGGCAACTATGCCTACTTCTGCCTTCTTGTGGATATTTTATTGAAACTTTTCTTTGTATTTCTGCCAAAGATGCTCTCCCCTATCCTACTGTTGCACCAAGGGCACCATATCCTTGCCTGTTATTGTACACTGACTACTGGCTTCTATGCTTGTCCCTTTCAAGCTTAACAAGCGGCATTATGTCGACGTGACCTTTCTCAGCTAACCAACTGTCCACAAAGCTCTCCACACTTCCCCCGTTTTTCTGTTGAATAAGCATAGTCTGATTAAATGCAGCAGATATCATCTTTTGCACCATGTTCTGTAAGCACATGCAAAAACACGGCAAAATTAACAGTACTAACAGAGCTATAATTCCCACTATAATGCCAACTTTAACAACAGAACGTAGCCATGATCCCAGGCCTAACAATGAGAGCCATCCATCAATACCGAAACCTGATTCTACCTGTAAGTTTCCAGTTAACCTTTGCAATTCAGCGAGCTGGGCATAGATGGACTGCGAATGGTCAGAAAGATTCATGCAACACATGCCCTCAAATTCTTCACAGCCATGGCCTTGTGCAAGTAAAAGAAAGTCAATCGCAGCTCTATTTTGAAGCGTTGTGTGACGAATAGAATTAACATCAAGCAAAAGGCTAGCAAGTGCCAAAGAGGTGGCATTGGTTTGCTTTGCAAGCCAGCATCCCAACTTATTTAGGGTACCATGGGCACCTGCGGCTGCCACCCCTGGAGTCAGAAAGGATGCTGCAATTATGGCCCCTGGGAACCAAAATTTTACATCGTCCCTACAGTCAGCAGTAAATGCAGGGATCATTCTCTTATGTTGACGATGGCGGCGGCTCATGTTTAATATCATGGACGTATTGGGAGTAAGCAGAGACAGCCGTCCAATTGTACATGGCCCAATGTACGTGCAGCATCAATGGCACACCAGGCCGAGCACGGTCCCCACAGATTAAGAAGTAACCTGCTGGCAGTTGAATAGGGTCATTTGATGAGATTGACACTTTCCCTGTGGTATAATTGCACCAAGCTGTTGCATTATGATACACAGCCATGCTGGAAGTTACAATAGTGGAATGGTTTTTTGCTGAAAGCTGGCTTCTATGGTAAAAATTAATACATGCATCTGCCATCACTGAAGCTAACAGCTCCAGTTCTTGGGGTTCCTGTGGTGCGATGGGGAAGTGAGAAACCCATTGGTCCCAATTATCTACACTTGTCTTAGGATTGTCAGTTTTGCAGGTGGGAACACCTGAGGGACATGGCCAGGGATCTGCTGGTAGCCCTACCAAGCAAGTTGTAAATGGATTACCAGGAGAAGATAATGACAGGAAAATAGCCTCCTGGTTAGTTAAGTTTGCCAGGGCGACCCAAATGTTAGTCTTAGGCTGAGGTGGGGCCCATGCATGATGAGTTTTCACTTCTCCGGCAGCACCTGCACTGTCTGCTAAGAGGGTGAGGATTAGCAAGGTAACAGCATAAAAGTGCCACATCACCCTGGTCTCCCCAGGCGTTGCTTTGAACCACCCAGACATTTGGGAGATAAACATGTTTCCCACAAGTCATTAAGAATGTCTCTTCTTTCCTTTCCCCTTCTTTCTCCTTGATCTGCCCAGATTTAACATCTTTAGGTCTCTCAGACAATTGTCCCACGCTTGGTTGGGATCTTGATCTGCAGAAATTGGACCTATTATACTTGTCTGTGAAAGGGGAATACCCTTACCACACTTAGTCTGTAAAATATGCAACTTGGACTGTCCCAAAGCACGTTTAACTAAATGCTGCATTTCCCACCTAAATCATGCAATAATATTCTGTTCTGGTGACTCATACAACTGTAACCCTTGGCGGCCAGGTAATCCTGTAAAGGTCCAGAGTTCTGCTTGCTAGGAGCAAGCAGATAAATAAAATTCAGCCAATAAAATTCACAGCTCCTGCACCACAATTCAGGTAATTGAGTCTGATGTACCCACTTAGTTTGCTGACAACCCCCACAAAAAAACAATACCCATGCAGCACACTGTCTATTTTGACAATCAGTGCAAGCTAGGTACCTAGGCCCTCTAAATTCAAATGTAGAAAGCGCTTGAAGCAGGCTTAGTATATAATCTAAGGATTTGCACCGATCAATCGCTCGGTAGATAGCCAAACTGCACTGTCTCTTAAGCTTGAGAAGTATTGGTCGAAGGATGATCAACAGCTTTGTCTCTACTCGCTGACGGTCTTCTGTGCTCAGCTGATGGAGTTTTGGTGGTTCCATCTAACACAGCTGCTTGGGTCCATTCAGCAGGTACCCATAAGGATCCTGTAGGGGTAGAGACACAAAGATATCCTCGGCCCCAATATAACACCTTAGCAGGACCTTGCCATTGTCCTGTTTTGGGATCTCTGTATTTTACCCTTACATCTTGCTTTACACTTTCTTTCTCCTGTACATAGTGGCGAATTACAGCAGGAACCTTGCTTTCCCCAAAACACACACAAGTGATTTAAAACAAATAAACACCTTAACAGTCTTTCTTGCAGCTCTCTAATATCCTTGTATTTACCTAGATATCTTTTCAAGGTACCATTAGCTCTTTCTACGATTGCTTGCCCTGTCGGGGAATTAGGGATGCCTGTCACATGTTCTATCCCCCACATTTGCATGAACTGCTTTATTCTTTTGCCGCAGTAGGCAGGCACGTTATCTGTCTTAATACACCGTGGCACTCCCATTGCAGCAAAGCAGCTGCTGAGATGCCTCTCCTCTTGTCCAGCTTTCTCACCAGTCTGTGCTGTGGCCCATATAAAATGACTCTAGGTGTCTATAGTGACATGCACATACTTCATCCTATCAAACTCAGCAACGTGTGACATCCATTTGCCAGGTCTCATTTGTACTCAACCCTCTTGTGTTAACTCCCAGACCTAACCTGCAGCCCCCATTATGACGACTACATATGGGACAGGTTTTGACTATTGCCCATGCCTCGTTCATAGATACCTGAAATTCTCTATGGAGACCTTTTGCATTTTGGTGAAACATGGAATGTGACTCTCTGGCCATAGTCTGTCTGGGAATTGGAGTCATTTGTGTGATTGAGACTAACTTATCTGCTCGTGCATTACCCTCTACCAGACCAATATCCCATTTGTGACTTCTGATATGGATAACAGAAAAGGGATGTTTTCTCAGCTTAATTGCCCTCTGTAATTGAATAAACAGCTCATGTAACCTCCTGTTTTGAACATCTTTTATAGAGGCATCCTCTATTTGCTCACACACTCCTGCAACATACAAAGAATCTGTCACTATGTTGAGGGGCCCCAAAAAATGCATCATGGCCCACAGAACAGCCAATAGCTCCCTTGTTTGTAAAGTATCCAACTCGGAAGCCTGGAGAATCTGATGGTGCCATTGTCCCTTTTCCTGCCAGGTCACTGCAGCAGTTCTTGATTTTCTTCCTGCATCCGTGTAGGCTGTTATAGCATCCGACAGGAGCTTCTGTGATCTTTTTGGGCATTGAATCCAACCTCACTGCCCTACCCAGTTCAATGGTATATTGGGAATATCACCAGTGGCAATCACGCTTCCAGCTCCCAGCAGCACCTCTTGTAATTCCATACTGTTTATCAGGTACCATGTCAACGTATCTTTCTTCATTGGTATCCATATCTGATCAGGCTCCTTTCCCGTAATCTGTAATGCCCGTTCACAACCCTTCTTTAGCAGGTCAGCCAAAATTTTGATTTTTTGAAGAAGGGTTTTATGCTGTTGAAGTGGAGGACATACCCATTCTAAGGCCCACGCCTCCCCCGTTTTTCTGTTTTGCTGAATAAGTGAACCCAGTAAAAATTTAGTTCCACACCAAACTGTCAGCTGTATGGGGAGGTTAAGATCTCGTCGCCGGACACTGCCCTGTGTCACACAGTCCAATATCTGCTGAAGTGTCTTAACCTGCTCAGAGGTTATATGGACAGGTTGTGCTGGGTCAGTCCCTTTTAGTAAAGGTCGAAGTTCATCTAACAACTCATTTGGGATGCCCACAATACGGCGCAGCCATTGCAGATGACCAAGTAACTTTTGAGCATCATGCAATGTATGTATTTTAATATTCAATTGCAATTTCTGGGGGATAACAACCTGATCAGTAAGTGTCCATCCCAAATATTTCCAGGGTGCAGATAATTGGATTTTTTCAGGAGCTACAACCAAGCCATGTAGTTCCAGGGCCTTATGTATTTCTTGAATTTTTTGACCTGTGAAAGGTTGCGGCTGCGCAAATAAAAGATCATCCATGTAATGATAAATGGCTATTTTGGCCCAGGCCTGTTGCAAAGGTTGTAAAGCATTGTCAACATACAGCTGACACAAGGGGGCGCTGTTGCGCATTCTCTGTGGAAGAGTAAGCCATTCAAATCTCTTGTCTGCTTCTTCTCCCCTATTTAAAGCTGATAAGGTAAATGCAAACCTCCGAGTGTCTCGAGGGTGAAGAGCAATAGTAAAAAAGCAGACCTTAAGATCCACAATTAACAGTGGCCAGTCCTGTGGCAACATGACTGGGTTAGGCAGACCTGTTTGTAAGGCGCCCATAGGCTCCATTTGTTCATTTACAGCCTGTAAATCTTGTAGTAAACAATTCTTTCCTGACTTCTTTTTAATAACAAAAATAGGGGTATTCCAGGGGCTTACTGACAACTGTAAATGACCCTGCTCATATTGCTCTTGTACTAGTACATGTGCTTTTTCCAGACTTTCCCTTTTTAATGGCCATTGCTTAACCCACACTGGTGTGTCCGTGTTCCAAATGAGTTGGATTGGGAAAGTCCACGCAATGGCCATTAGCCCAAAGGGTACTCATTTGTCAGCACTACCCCCATTTGAGCCAAAATGTCCCGATCAATGAGGCACTGCACAGTAAGGGGCAAAGGCACGACTGAGAAAACACTCCGTAAAATTTTTCCGTTGATAATTTCTGATAACATGGGTGATTTTATTCCAAGCATTAAGCCTCCAACCCCGGTAACTGCTACTGTGGTTGGCTGTAATGGCCAGTTATGGGGCCAGCAATCCAGGCTGATAATGCTGGAGTCTGCGCCAGTATCTAATAAACCTTCCAAGGTTTGCCTGTCACCGTGATACTCTATCAATACAGCACGTTTTGGCCAATTGTTTAAATTCATTGTTAACAGAGTAAGTCCTCCAGTGGAGCCAAAGCCCTGTTCCCCTCTGGACTGTGATTGATGAGGGGGTAATGTTTTAGTCATTTGTTCCAATGGAACTAATTGAGCTATCCTCTGTCCTTTTTTGATTCGTATCGGTGGAAAAGGAGTATGTACCATAACAAAATTTCCCCTGTAAAATCAGCATCTATTACCCCAGTTAAAAAAAATAATCCCATCATGGTGGCTGATGATCGCCCCAGAAGCAAAGCTCCCATAGGCTGTCCATCAATGATGATTGGTCCCTTTATTCCAGTCGGGACCTTTTCCAGTTGGGTGGTCATCAATGTTACCGCTACTGAGGCTGCCACGTCCAGCCCGAGGCTCCTGACGGTGGCTGGTTGAAGGGGGGCTGGGCTGAGGTGTTGACAGCTGCTACTCGTGTCTGGGTGCGGTGGCTGTTCGCGCTGGGCCTCCCGGTTCCCGAGCGGCGTCGGCAGGCTCCGGTATTGTGGGTATCCGAGCGACACCTGTGACACCAGATCCCAGCTGCTTGGCAGGCTCGCCGGGTATGTCCCATGCCTCCGCACCGGTAACATTTAAATTGGCCAGTAGATGGAGATGGTGGACTACTTGTTGCTGCTACTTGTAGGGGCGCAAGGGTGGCAAGGACTTGACTCTGCTATGCTGCTGCCTGCTCCTTCAGTCCTGTCCCTAGCTCTTTAATAGCTTCTACTAACATTGCCTGAGTCCCTAGGGCACATTTGCCATGCATTCTAAAGCTTCTTCTATAGTCCAATTAGCTCCTAGGCTATTTAACACACTTTTCGTAGCCTGGTTGCTATTTTGAAGCGAACACTGCTTCAATAGGGCCCCTTTCATGAAATCTGCCACTCCAGATCACTCGATAGCAGCGGCCACCTTATCTACAGAAGATGCAAACGATTCACCCCTTCCTTGCTTTATAGCCATGTATGAGGGAACCCTGCCTGGTTCTTTTATCCTGTCTATAGCTAGCCTCACCAGTCGCATAGCCTCTCGGCATTTATCAGGACCGATTAACGCTTGTGCTTCTGTTTGAGCAAAAGCCCCTGTGCCCAATAATTCATCTAACGTTATCCCCTGTAAAGGGTCACCTGGTTGCCGTACCACTGCTACGCACTCCTGGCAGAGTGCTTGCCAATGTGCATTAAACAGAAGCTGCTGATGTTGAGTAAAAATAAGCTTTGCTATTCCTCTACAATCGGCTGACAATAACACCTGGGTCCCCCAAATATAGCCAAGCATTTGCTTTGTGGGCTCACCGGTCACCCCAAACTGACTAACTGTGGTCCGTAACTGTGACAACAGTTTCCAATCTAGGGCAGTAATTGCTGCCTGTAATCCACCCCCGTCCAGAGGAGTATACACCACGGGGCAAGCCACTTCCATAGCTGCTGCCATAGCCTCACTATCCCCCGAAGCCATGATCTCTTTTGCAACCGCTGCCCATGCCTTCCTCCGCTCTTGTGCAATGGCCCCCGCTAGGTCCCTCTCTGCCCCAGGGATTGGCTCATTGCTAGGAGAGGGAGTGGAGGGTCTGGCCAGGGCACAGGCGGTGCGGATGGTGCTGTTATGGGGGGTGAGCTGCTGCTTGAAGCAGGAGCCGATGTTGGTGGCAAGATAACTGTGGATGTGGCAGGGGGTAATGGGCAAATCTGACAATTCCCCATAACTTTTATTCTTACCATGAGCCGCAGTAGCTTGCTGTGCAGCCTTCTTTTCTACCTGATATTGTACTAACTCATTATGCACCACTCGCCATAACTTTCCTAATTTCTTTGCAGTTTTATCATCACCTAAAACCACCGCCCACAGCTTATCTCCAAACTTTTGCCACCCACTTAATTTATGGACTGTATGAGGATTTTGAAAAAATCTCTGTGCATACCCGTAAATTAATAACCCATGAAGCTCTTTCTGAATCTATGCCCTTAACCTGTTGCTTTTTTAAAAAGCAAGTTAATAAATCATATGCTGCTTGCCTTTCCATTTTAAACATCAGTGCTGTTGCAGCCCCACAAGGTCAAGGCAGCACGTATCGGCCGGGCTTTCTGTTGAAGTCACTCAGGGAGCGGCACCTCCCCCGTTTTCAGCGGTGCTTTTTCACCGTCCTTGCTGCGACAGGACCCAAACACCTTCACCGATCCCCCGTGGTCGCCGTTACCGATATCACGTCGTTGGGGTCACCATGTTGTTGCGGGAGAAACGCAGCACGCAATATGAGTGATCAGCAAATCTCAAACTTTATTGATAGGTACACATCTTTATGTTGGTGTTAATGAGGCTCATACATGTTGCAAAGGCGAGCTCACTATTGGTTAGCCAAGTACGCCTACTTCTGCATTCTGGTGGATATTTTATTGAAACTTTTCTTCATATTTCTGCCGAAGATGTTCTCCCCTATCCTGCTGTTGCACCAAGGGAACAATGTCCTTGCCTGTCATTGGACACTGACTACTGACTCCTCTAGGGCATGGAGACTGCTCCTGACCAGCACTGGACATTAGATTCAAGTACAGGAATCTGACAGAATGTATTTCTAACCTGCTGCCTATTAAAATCACATCAGAAGAGAAAAGATAGACTGTAATTTTGAGATAATTCCTATATCAACCCAGTGAAATTTACACGTGGCAGAGAAGCATTTTAGTGGAGTGCAGACCCCCTGCCCTCCTGCTAGCTCAATCAAAGGGCTTTTACAAGGCAATGCATTTGTCTGCTGATTTCTTTGAATAAGGGAGACCCCTCAGGACTGCTGAATCCTGAGGGAACACTGCTGGCAGTCCCCAGTGTGTATCTGCAAAAGCTTCAAATCAGCCGCCCCAGCTTCCAGGGCCTCTCTTGGCCAGCATCCTGATGAGGATGCAGGGCTGCTGTCAGGCACTGCTGGGACCCAGTGGGTCAAGACCAGCTTTCTCGTGTCCATGGAGCAGCCCTGACACAGCCAGGGCCATCCCGAAAGCAGACAAATGCTCATGGGTCAGCAGAGAGGAGCAAGGAGCACTGGGCTGCTCTCAGGGTATCTCAGCATGGTGCTCCAGGGGGAGGAGCAGGCTGGCCATCCACATTCAGGGCATCCCCTGCATCAAAAGGATGGGCATTTTGTCCTTTTCATCCCTCCAGCCCATAACCAGGCCTGACATCTCCTCTTCTGGGCTGGAGTTTTTCCAGTTACAGTCAAATTCCCACCAGTTAAACCATAAAGTTTCCTTCATTGTCTGCTCTTCATGATCTTGTTGACATGCACAACAGTGGACCAAATATGGCAGGGCCTTAGACACGACTTTGGTCCTGACACACAGGCTCCTTGTCCCTCTGCCGGCCTTTAGTGTGCTCAACAAGATTGTGGAACTGCACAGTGCTGTGCAGCTGCGCCTTCAGCACAGGGACCTTTCCAGCCTGACCTGCCCTCGTTCCTCTGGGTCTGTGGGAGAGAATGGCAGCAGGGGCCAGTGTGTCCCAGGGCCCCGGATGTGCTTCAGCTCCACAGGGATGCAGGCAAAGTGAAGAAGCCAAACTGTTTATTAATGGAAGGCGAAGCAAAGGGAGGAGTGGGGAGGGAAGAAAGGGCACGGGGTGGGTCTGAGGGCTGGGGGGAGGCACGGACTTGTCAACAGGCAGGGAGAAGGCAGGAGCTATTGGAGCTTCCCATAGGCTCAGCTGTGCCAATCATCAGCTGTGCCTCAAGCTCCAGCTGGTCTCTTCTGTCTCTTCTGGCCTCTCAAGTTGCTCTCCTCTTCCATGGTGTTTTTAGGACTTTTAGGAGCAATGGTTCTTCTGAGCCACCAGATAAACGTAGTTCTGCAGATCTCTCAATGATTCTCTGCTGAACGACTATGTTCATTTGGGAAGGGCTGTCATCTCTTCTCAGGCCTTGAAGGGCTGGAAGAGAGATGAGCAGAGGCACAGTCAGAGCCTGGATCTGCAGGTAGCCAAGGAGGCCTTCCTGCCAGGGCCATACCCCCCACATCGTGCCATGGACAGGAGGCAGCAGGAGACAATGGGATCAGCCAGAAGGTGCTGGCCACAAATGTCCCCCACACAGGTCCTGTCCCTGAGACCTCTCTGTGCTTGTCCACACAGGGAAAGAAGCCTGTCGCAGCCAGGGCACGATGTGCAGTTCCCCCAGTGGCAGCCCCCGCTGTCAGCCCGCTGCCCGCACTCACCCTCATTGAGGAGCTGGAGCTCTTCCTTCCAGCCCATCGTGACCATCCCGGCCATGCCTGTGAACACAGAGCCTGTCACGGCCCCAGCGGCACAGCTCCCTGCCAGCGGCGCTGCCGGCGCTGTGGCCACACGGGCTGCTGGCCCGGCAGGGCTCAGCCCGGGCCCTTGCCGCTCGCTGCTGCCCCAGGGCACGGCTGCCAGAGGGCGGCAGAAGCAATGCCCAGGCCAGGCGGGGCTCCACGGCGCCGGGCCGGGCTGGCGCTGCCGGGGCAGCAGGCGGGGCCGGGGCCGAGCTGCGGCGGGCCGGGGAGGAGCCCGGGCTCGGGACTCACCCATGATCCTGACGGCCGCCGCTCGCAGGGGCTCCTGTGGGCTATCCAGGTAGAGCAGTGCCCGGCGCAGGTGCTCGGCCGCTCGGCTCCTGTCCTCTGCCAGCTGGAGAGAGCAACAGGAGGGAAGGGTGGGCCCGGGCTCAAGCTCCTGGGCGGGGCGCTGCCTGCGCCCATCGAGGGCCTGGCCTGCCCGCACAGCCCTGAGGCGCGGCCAGCAGCCGCTGGCCAAGGGCTCCCGAAGGGAGGGGGCAGAGGGCCGGCTGCTGCCCGGGGAGCCGCGGTGCCGACCCGCAGCCCCGCCGGGCCGGGGCTCTATGGGCACCCGACTCAGGGCCACGGGAGCCTGGAGAAGAGTCCGCGCGGCCTCTGGGTGCAGCAGCGGGCACAACTGCCAGCCCCGCACACTGAGCACCGCCCTCAGGGACCTTCTCCAGGCTGAGCCTGGGGCTTCCAGGCCCTCCTTACCAGGACCTCGGTGAACTCTAACAGCTGCCCCTTCTTCACCAGCTGCTTGAGCTTCCTCCTCTTCAGGAACCTTGCCACACGAAGCAGCGTTTCCCAAGAGGCCTGGAGGGCAGCAGAGACCCAGAGATGGCCCCACGGGCCAAGGCACAGGACCCACATCGCTGTGCCAAGTCCTGCAGGAGGCTGCAGTCCATGAGGTGCCAGGGCAGGAGGCAGCCGAGCCCCCTCCCCGAGATCCACCAGCATCACACAAAACCTCACCTTTGCCACACACTGGTTCTCATCATGGCAGTGGAAGAAGAGTGGAAGGAGGCTTTGGCTCAGAATCTTTGCAAGGGGCTTTTTTCCCTCATCCACTACCAAGTCCATCACCCTGAAGAAGAGCTGAAGGGAGAGCACTTGTACATAGCTGTTGTCCTGGAGGAATGGAAGAGGATGAGGCCTTTAGAACAATTACTCCAGGCTCACCTAGGCAAAGTTTCTGGGCAGCAGCCAGTGCCTGCAAGTGGGGACACAGAGCCTTACATGGTCAAAGAGCAGCAGCAGTGCCTCAGCCAGTTTTGGGGCAGTGGTGCTGGATACCAGGATGTCTGCCTGGAGCACATTTGTGAACACATGGATGGACATGCTGACCACCTCTCCATCGGCATCACCCAGCAGCTCCAGAAGGCTCGGAGACAGACTGCACATTCTGCTGGCCTGTGTGGAACACAAGGCTGTGCTGCAAAGCCATGGAGGGCTGCACCGCCAACACTGCCCTGGCACTGCAAGCCCACCCTGCTGCTGCAGGGCCCACAAAGGCCTGACGCCAAGAACTGTGGCAGGTGAGGCAGGAGAGCTGAGAGCAGCTGCCTCAGCTCCTGAAGCCCTGCACGCCCAAGGGGCTGCTTTCCTCAGCGCAGCTTCAGCCACAGCCCCCTTCTCACCATGGCGGGATCCTTGCTGAGCACCACGAGGCCTCTGAGTGCCAGGCGACGCCGCTCCCTGCACTCCATCTGCAGGCAACTTGACATGATCTTCACAAGAGTGTGAGCACATTCCCTCAAGTCCAGGCACTCAAGGACCTGAAAGGCACAGGGCAGTGACAGGGGACCCCTCCAGCAGGAGCCCAGAAGCGCACAGGGCCGGGCCCAGGCAGCAGCACAGGGCGTGGGCACCGTCCCAGGCAGCTGTGGCTGTGAGAGGGCACAGAGCTGGGAGGCAGATCAGCGAGGCAGCGCTGGCCGCCAGGCTCACCTCCACAAGGAATGCCAGCAAGGGCAGATCCCACCTTGGCTTTTCACTGCTGAGCAGCAGGAGAAGGCAATATGCGACATGGGAACACAGGGGTGTCAAGTCATAACGCATCTCCCTGGCAGGGGGAAAAAAGGAGACCCTGAGGTGGGGGACAAACCTCTCCCAGGACTGACTCAGAGAGGTCTGGTCTTTCCCCCACATCCCTGGAGTGGATGTGGGTGCTGTGGGAAGTGGCCCCTTCTGGGCACTCTCCTCTCCCAGCCTTTTTCAGGCTCCTTGGCCGTCCCTCAGTGACGAGGCTCCGTGGCCCATGACCACAGGGACTGTGTGGAGCACAGGGCACAAATGCCGGGGGCAGTGGGGAGAAGGGGGTCTCACCTGGCCAGCAGACCCATGGCATAGTGCTGGGTGTCAGCACACAGCAGCGTGTCCCAGCCACACTTGCGCTCCATAGACATCACCATGTGGTCACACTGCAGCATGTAGAGCAGAACCTTCATGACCTGCACTGCAAACCTGTGTGCAGAGCAAAGGCCTGGTCACACTGGGAGCGCTGGCACTGGCCACAAGGGCATGGAAAGGACAGGAGGACTGGGACCTGTTAAGCTTGGTGGGAAGGCGGTGTTCCTCCTGGCATGCTCTCCAGAAGGTATGAACTTCCTCTGGTGGCATCTGCTGTGTAGTGATGACAATATGAAAGAGCAGTGCCACAAACAGTTGCTCAGAATAAGGGATCATGGTCTTTTTGCACTCAGGCACCTGGACAGTCACCCAGAGCACCAGAGCTGCCTGCAAAAGAAGCAGCCCAAGACAGCGCTCAGTGCCAAGGCATCCATGGGGCAGGGCCCAAGGGCAGATGCAGGAGGGGCAGCATCAGGCTTGGTGCCCCCTGAGCCTGCCCCTAGACCAGGTTTCAGCCCAGTGACTCCGGCACCGAAAGGACTGAGAGCTACTGGAGAGGCGACCTGGGGGTGAGCATGGGCCCAGAAACTCACAGCCAGGGCAAAAACGTCCCTGTCGTCCCCATCAGAGGTGCATTCGCTGTGCAGTGGCCAATCCTCCATTACACGGAGCAGTGTTGGACGCACTCTCTCCATTGTTGGTTGTGACGAGCCAATGGTTCTCCATATGATTGCAGCAGCTCTGTGGGATCAGAGCTCTGTGTCAGGGGCATCTCAGTCACAGTACCTTGCCCTGTGCAGCTGTGGGAGTGCAGGTGAAAGAGCCCCGGTGCCCTGAGGGGCAGGGGGGGAGCATTGGCAGCAGGCTTGGGAAACAGAAGGGCCCGAGGGTCCTGGACCTCTGTGCCTGTCTGGCAGAGCCCATAGCACAGGCTGTGCAGGGCCATGGGCCCTAAAGGCTGGTGAGCCCTGAGCTCTCCAGGCACGTGGGCCCCGTACCTGTCACATGTTGGGGCACAGCGCAGGAGGGTGAGCACCACGTCAGCAGGCTGTGCTTCAGCCAGCCTCACAATGTCCCTTTGCAGCCTGGCATCCACAGTGCCCTGGGACAGTAGAGTCTGGTGGATGTTTCTTACGATGGCTGGCACCTGGAGGAGGCATGGGGTAGATTTTGAGTGCTCTCCTAGGGAGCAACTTCCTCAGCTTCCCCCAAGAAGTGCTTCCCTTCCTGCCACACTGTGCTGGCCTCAAAGGCTGAGGGGGCCCAGTGACCATGCCTTGAGGGGACACACAATCCTGGCAATCCTCCAGGCCTGGTCCCAGGCTGCTTACCTGCTGCTGAGAAGGAACAGCACTCTCCTGGAAAAAATCCTTAGTGGGAGCATGAATCCCAGTGAGAGTGGGCCTGGTGAGAGTATTTGAGATGTCCTCAGTCTCTGCAGTGTTGGTGTTTATGACGGCCACATCCTCAGTCACTGCCTTGTCTGCTTTTGCCCTGTCCTCATTCATTGCAGCCTCAGAGTTTTGTGAGCGCTCAGCCGAATCTGGGCTGACATCAGGCTCTGCCTGGAGCTCGGTCAGCCCTGAGTCAGGCTGGGCTGTGCCCTCAGCTGCTGTGGTGTCGCTCTTTCTACGTCGTCGGATGCGCAGGAATTTCCGGAACACCTGCAGGAGAATAAAGGGCAGGGAAGCCAGGGATGCTCCGTGGCATGCTCCAAGCGTGGTGCTGGGCTGAGCAGGGACAGCAGGCCCAGCCCAGGTGGGGGTGGCTGCAGGTACCTTCAGGGTTTGGTGCAAGCAGCCACGGCTGGACTTCTGCTCTTGTCTCTTGTCCAGGGCTGCATCTGGCAAAGAGTGAGCACAGCCAGAGCTGAGGGGCTGCGGGAGAGCCTGGAGAAGACAGCCCAGCCCTGCGCTCGCAGGCAGGGAGAGCCCCAGCACGACCCAGGGGATAGAGCACGGCCTTTGTGGGGTGTCTGTCCTGCCCCTGTTTCATCCTGTCCATGGGCATTTCCCCAGGGGATGGGATGGGATGGGATGGGATGGGATGGGATGGGATGGGATGGGATGGGATGGGATGGGATGGGATGGGGCCAAGCTGGCTGTACCCATCAGTCCTGTGGCCCAGCTCTGCTACTCACCATCCTGCAGTGTCTGGATCTGCTCTGGATCTTCAGGCTGTTGTGCTGCGGCAGCTCCAGGGCTTCTCTTTTTTTTCCCCCTGAACACTTTCAACATGCCGGGGAATCTGGCTGCCATGTCAGAGTCTGTTCTTGAGGGCACCTTAAAAAGAGATGCCTCAGGATATCGTCAAGTCAACAATTGCAGTTGTGCCCTCAAGGCACCTGCAACAGGGAAGCCTCAGGAAGGCTGCAGGACAGGAAGCCCTGCACTCTGGTCTTGAGGGCTCCTGCCACAATGACAGGAGGCTCCTCCTAAGTGATTCAGGTGGCCAAATCCCACGGTCGATGGCACTGGCCGCAGGAATGGCAGATGCCTCGGAAAAGCTCCGAGTCACAGAGTCCCGCAGTCTGGCCTCGAGCTCAGCTGCAGGAATAACGCTGCGGAAAAGCACCGGGAGAATGAAACGAGTGTGCTGTGTGGGGGCTCCTCACAGCACTGCTCTGTCCTGTTGTGTCCCGTTGGCTGTTCTGAGCACCCGGGCAAGCTTCTATTTCCCACGTGTCACAAAGGTCCCTTGGACACCGGGTTCCATTCCATGCAACGGTGACTGTGCTGCAGCTTGCCACCCAGGGCCGTTGCACAACTGCCACCTGCCCTGGGGCCGCCCCCAGCCCAGCCAAAGTGGCCCAGGCTGGAGGGAATCCCTGGGCCCAGGTGTCTAAGGCAGCCCCACAGGATCTCTTGGAACTGCTGGAAACATCAGCAAATGCTGCCCTGCTCTGTGGGCTCAGGGCATTTAAGAATCCTCACTTCAGGAAAGCTTTACTTCCCATTGCTCAACTCAAGTAGTTCCAAAATTTGCAAACTTCTCCAATTAATAGCCATGGCCAGAGAATGGGAATGGTTTGGATGTTTATTCCCATCTCAAAGCAGCAACTCATTTGCCTTAACATCATCCACTGGAAGTCACTTTACAAAACATAACACTACACGGAGCCAAAAAGAAGGCCATTCTTTGATTTGCAAATGGATTTTGAAGAAGGGATTATAATCTCCTAATTCTCTTAAGGACTAAAAACTGTCAAGGAATGAAAGACCACTCAGTGTTACAAGAGTAACCAGAACAAAGGAGTAGATGGCAAAAGGGCTAATCCTCCCCCAGTACAGATATCTAAGTGGCCAATAAAGTACAACTCTCCCTTCTTGTTCCCTGCAGGAGAAACAGCACCAGTAAAACAAATGGTCACAGATATTCTTTCTGCCCTCCATAACCAAAGCTGTGCTAAAGCACAGATGCTGCCTCCAAACTGACTCAAATTCCAGGCCAGACCTCTCACCTTCCAGACAACTCTTTCCCCAACACGCCCCCCAACAACCACCCCTAAACGCCCCCACAGAAGCCCTCAACTCCCCACCAGGAGCCCCAGCTGTGCCCGTCCCTCCGTAGAGCTTTCCCAGCCTCCAGCAGAGCCCCTGGTTCCCTGCATGTGCCGTGGGATGGCACTCAGGAGGATCTGCTCCAAGGCCTTCTCTGGCTTGGAGCAAAGCCAGGCTGCCAGGCCTGTAGTTCCTGGATCATCCTTGCCAGCGAGCCTTCCTGTGCACGGCTGCTCCATGGGCACATCTGCGCTCAGCTGGGACTTCTCCACTCAACCAGGGCTGCCGGGAAAGGATCCAGAGCAGCCTGGCAAGCTCTTTCTCCAGCTCCCTCTTCACTCTTGGGGGAGGTAGAACATCCCACAGGAAAGCAACTGGTGCCACAAGGAGTGGGTGGCATCAGGCAGCTCAGGACTGATGAGATGCCCCTCAGGACTGCTGTATCCTGAGGTAACACTGCTGGCCATCCCGTGTGTACCTGTAAAAGCTTCAAATCAGCCGCCCCAGCTTCCGGGGCCTCTCTTGGCCAGCACCCTGATGTGGATGCAGGGCTGCTGCCAGGCACTGCTGGGACCCAGTGGGTCAGGACCAGCTTTCTGGTGTCCACGGAGCAGCCCTGACACAGCCAGGGCCATCCCGAAAGCAGACAAATGCTCATGGGTCAGCAGAGAGGAGCAAGGAGCACTGGGCTGCTCTCAGGGTATCTCAGCATGGTGCTCCAGGGGGAGGAGCAGGCTGGCCATCCACATTCAGGGCATCCCCTGCATCAAAAGGATGGGCATTTTGTCCTTTTCATCCCTCCAGCCCATAACCAGGCCTGACATCTCCTCTTCTGGGCTGGAGTTTTTCCAGTTACAGTCAAATTCCCACCAGTTAAACCATAAAGTTTCCTTCATTGTCTGCTCTTCATGATCTTGTTGACATGCACAACAGTGGACCAAATATGGCAGGGCCTTAGACACGACTTTGGTCCTGACACACAGGCTCCTTGTCCCTCTGCTGGCCTTTAGTGTGCTCAACAAGATTGTGGAACTGCACAGTGCTGTGGAGCTGCGCCTTCAGCACAGGGACCTTTCCAGCCTGACCTGCCCTCGTTCCTCTGGGTCTGTGGGAGAGAATGGCAGCAGGGGCCAGTGTGTCCCAGGGCCCCGGATGTGCTTCAGCTCCACAGGGATGCAGGCAAAGTGAAGAAGCCAAACTGTTTATTAATGGAAGGCGAAGCAAAGGGAGGAGTGGGGAGGGAAGAAAGGGCACGGGCAGGGTCTGAGGGCTGGGGGGAGGCACAGACTTGTCAACAGGCAGGGAGAAGGCAGGAGCTATTGGAGCTTCCCATAGGCTCAGCTGTGCCAATCATCAGCTGTGCCTCAAGCTCCAGCTGGTCTCTTCTGTCTCTTCTGGCCTCTCAAGTTGCTCTCCTCTTCCATGGTGTTTTTAGGACTTTTAGGAGCAATGGTTCTTCTGAGCCACCAGATAAACGTAGTTCTGCAGATCTCTCAATGATTCTCTGCTGAACGACTATGTTCATTTGGGAAGGGCTGTCATCTCTTCTCAGGCCTTGAAGGGCTGGAAGAGAGATGAGCAGAGGCACAGTCAGAGCCTGGATCTGCAGGTAGCCAAGGAGGCCTTCCTGCCAGGGCCATACCCCCCACATCGTGCCATGGACACGAGGCAGCAGGAGACAATGGGATCAGCCAGAAGGTGCTGGCCACAAATGTCCCCCACACAGGTCCTGTCCCTGAGACCTCTCTGTGCTTGTCCACACAGGGAAAGAAGCCTGTCGCAGCCAGGGCACGACGTGCAGTTCCCCCAGTGGCAGCCCCCGCTGTCAGCCCGCTGCCCGCACTCACCCTCATTGAGGAGCTGGAGCTCTTCCTTCCAGCCCATCGTGACCATCCCGGCCATGCCTGTGAACACAGAGCCTGTCACGGCCCCAGCGGCACAGCTCCCTGCCAGCGGCGCTGCCGGCGCTGTGGCCACACGGGCTGCTGGCCCGGCAGGGCTCAGCCCGGGCCCTTGCCGCTCGCTGCTGCCCCAGGGCACGGCTGCCAGAGGGCGGCAGCAGCAATGCCCAGGCCAGGCGGGGCTCCACGGCGCCGGGCCGGGCTGGCGCTGCCGGGGCAGCAGGCGGGGCCGGGGCCGAGCTGCGGCGGGCCGGGGAGGAGCCCGGGCTCGGGACTCACCCATGATCCTGACGGCCGCCGCTCGCAGGGGCTCCTGTGGGCTATCCAGGTAGAGCAGTGCCCGGCGCAGGTGCTCGGCCGCTCGGCTCCTGTCCTCTGCCAGCTGGAGAGAGCAACAGGAGGGAAGGGTGGGCCCGGGCTCAAGCTCCTGGGCGGGGCGCTGCCTGCGCCCATCGAGGGCCTGGCCTGCCCGCACAGCCCTGAGGCGCGGCCAGCAGCCGCTGGCCAAGGGCTCCCGAAGGGAGGGGGCAGAGGGCCGGCTGCTGCCCGGGGAGCCGCGGTGCCGACCCGCAGCCCCGCCGGGCCGGGGCTCTATGGGCACCCGACTCAGGGCCACGGGAGCCTGGAGAAGAGTCCGCGCGGCCTCTGGGTGCAGCAGCGGGCACAACTGCCAGCCCCGCACACTGAGCACCGCCCTCAGGGACCTTCTCCAGCCTGAGCCTGGGGCTTCCAGGCCCTCCTTACCAGGACCTCGGTGAACTCTAACAGCTGCCCCTTCTTCACCAGCTGCTTGAGCTTCCTCCTCTTCAGGAACCTTGCCACACGAAGCAGCGTTTCCCAAGAGGCCTGGAGGGCAGCAGAGACCCAGAGATGGCCCCACGGGCCAAGGCACAGGACCCACATCGCTGTGCCAAGTCCTGCAGGAGGCTGCAGTCCATGAGGTGCCAGGGCAGGAGGCAGCCGAGCCCCCTCCCCGAGATCCACCAGCATCACACAAAACCTCACCTTTGCCACACACTGGTTCTCATCATGGCAGTGGAAGAAGAGTGGAAGGAGGCTTTGGCTCAGAATCTTTGCAAGGGGCTTTTTTCCCTCATCCACTACCAAGTCCATCACCCTGAAGAAGAGCTGAAGGGAGAGCACTTGTACATAGCTGTTGTCCTGGAGGAATGGAAGAGGAT
Organism: Ammospiza nelsoni; assembly: GCF_027579445.1. Classification (NCBI taxonomy): domain Eukaryota; kingdom Metazoa; phylum Chordata; class Aves; order Passeriformes; family Passerellidae; genus Ammospiza; species Ammospiza nelsoni. The sequence continues at coordinate 1,835,853 of NC_080666.1, forward strand.
GAGGCCTTTAGAACAATTACTCCAGGCTCACCTAGGCAAAGTTTCTGGGCAGCAGCCAGTGCCTGCAAGTGGGGACACAGAGCCTTACATGGTCAAAGAGCAGCAGCAGTGCCTCAGCCAGTTTTGGGGCAGTGGTGCTGGATACCAGGATGTCTGCCTGGAGCACATTTGTGAACACATGGATGGACATGCTGACCACCTCTCCATCGGCATCACCCAGCAGCTCCAGAAGGCTCGGAGACAGACTGCACATTCTGCTGGCCTGTGTGGAACACAAGGCTGTGCTGCAAAGCCATGGAGGGCTGCACCGCCAACACTGCCCTGGCACTGCAAGCCCACCCTGCTGCTGCAGGGCCCACAAAGGCCTGACGCCAAGAACTGTGGCAGGTGAGGCAGGAGAGCTGAGAGCAGCTGCCTCAGCTCCTGAAGCCCTGCACGCCCAAGGGGCTGCTTTCCTCAGCGCAGCTTCAGCCACAGCCCCCTTCTCACCATGGCGGGATCCTTGCTGAGCACCACGAGGCCTCTGAGTGCCAGGCGACGCCGCTCCTTGCACTCCATCTGCAGGCAACTTGATATGATCTTCACAAGAGTGTGAGCACATTCCCTCAAGTCCAGGCACTCAAGGACCTGAAAGGCACAGGGCAGTGACAGGGGACCCATCCAGCAGGAGCCCAGAAGCGCACAGGGCCGGGCCCAGGCAGCAGCACAGGGCGTGGGCACCGTCCCAGGCAGCTGTGGCTGTGAGAGGGCACAGAGCTGGGAGGCAGATCAGCGAGGCAGCGCTGGCCGCCAGGCTCACCTCCACAAGGAATGCCAGCAAGGGCAGATCCCACCTTGGCTTTTCACTGCTGAGCAGCAGGAGAAGGCAATATGCGACATGGGAACACAGGGGTGTCAAGTCATAACGCATCTCCCTGGCAGGGGGAAAAAAGGAGACCCTGAGGTGGGGGACAAACCTCTCCCAGGACTGACTCAGAGAGGTCTGGTCTTTCCCCCACATCCCTGGAGTGGATGTGGGTGCTCTGGGAAGTGGCCCCTTCTGGGCACTCTCCTCTCCCAGCCTTTTTCAGGCTCCTTGGCCGTCCCTCAGTGACGAGGCTCCGTGGCCCATGACCACAGGGACTGTGTGGAGCACAGGGCACAAATGCCGGGGGCAGTGGGGAGAAGGGGGTCTCACCTGGCCAGCAGACCCATGGCATAGTGCTGGGTGTCAGCACACAGCAGCGTGTCCCAGCCACACTTGCGCTCCATAGACATCACCATGTGGTCACACTGCAGCATGTAGAGCAGAACCTTCATGACCTGCACTGCAAACCTGTGTGCAGAGCAAAGGCCTGGTCACACTGGGAGCGCTGGCACTGGCCACAAGGGCATGGAAAGGACAGGAGGACTGGGACCTGTTAAGCTTGGTGGGAAGGCGGTGTTCCTCCTGGCATGCTCTCCAGAAGGTATCAACTTCCTCTGGTGGCATCTGCTGTGTAGTGATGACAATATGAAAGAGCAGTGCCACAAACAGTTGCTCAGAATAAGGGATCATGGTCTTTTTGCACTCAGGCACCTGGACAGTCACCCAGAGCACCAGAGCTGCCTGCAAAAGAAGCAGCCCAAGACAGCGCTCAGTGCCAAGGCATCCATGGGGCAGGGCCCAAGGGCAGATGCAGGAGGGGCAGCATCAGGCTTGGTGCCCCCTGAGCCTGCCCCTAGACCAGGTTTCAGCCCAGTGACTCCGGCACCGAAAGGACTGAGAGCTACTGGAGAGGCGACCTGGGGGTGAGCATGGGCCCAGAAACTCACAGCCAGGGCAAAAACGTCCCTGTCGTCCCCATCAGAGGTGCATTCGCTGTGCAGTGGCCAATCCTCCATTACACGGAGCAGTGTTGGACGCACTCTCTCCATTGTTGGTTGTGACGAGCCAATGGTTCTCCATATGATTGCAGCAGCTCTGTGGGATCAGAGCTCTGTGTCAGGGGCATCTCAGTCACAGTACCTTGCCCTGTGCAGCTGTGGGAGTGCAGGTGAAAGAGCCCCGGTGCCCTGAGGGGCAGGGGGGGAGCATTGGCAGCAGGCTTGGGAAACAGAAGGGCCCGAGGGTCCTGGACCTCTGTGCCTGTCTGGCAGAGCCCATAGCACAGGCTGTGCAGGGCCATGGGCCCTAAAGGCTGGTGAGCCCTGAGCTCTCCAGGCACGTGGGCCCCGTACCTGTCACATGTTGGGGCACAGCGCAGGAGGGTGAGCACCACGTCAGCAGGCTGTGCTTCAGCCAGCCTCACAATGTCCCTTTGCAGCCTGGCATCCACAGTGCCCTGGGACAGTAGAGTCTGGTGGATGTTTCTTACGATGGCTGGCACCTTGAGGAGGCATGGGGTAGATTTTGAGTGCTCTCCTAGGGAGCAACTTCCTCAGCTTCCCCCAAGAAGTGCTTCCCTTCCTGCCACACTGTGCTGGCCTCAAAGGCTGAGGGGGCCCAGTGACCATGCCTTGAGGGGACACACAATCCTGGCAATCCTCCAGGCCTGGTCCCAGGCTGCTTACCTGCTGCTGAGAAGGAACAGCACTCTCCTGGAAAAAATCCTTAGTGGGAGCATGAATCCCAGTGAGAGTGGGCCTGGTGAGAGTATTTGAGATGTCCTCAGTCTCTGCAGTGTTGGTGTTTATGACGGCCACATCCTCAGTCACTGCCTTGTCTGCTTTTGCCCTGTCCTCATTCATTGCAGCCTCAGAGTTTTGTGAGCGCTCAGCCGAATCTGGGCTGACATCAGGCTCTGCCTGGAGCTCGGTCAGCCCTGAGTCAGGCTGGGCTGTGCCCTCAGCTGCTGTGGTGTCGCTCTTTCTACGTCGTCGGATGCGCAGGAATTTCCGGAACACCTGCAGGAGAATAAAGGGCAGGGAAGCCAGGGATGCTCCGTGGCATGCTCCAAGCGTGGTGCTGGGCTGAGCAGGGACAGCAGGCCCAGCCCAGGTGGGGGTGGCTGCAGGTACCTTCAGGGTTTGGTGCAAGCAGCCACGGCTGGACTTCTGCTCTTGTCTCTTGTCCAGGGCTGCATCTGGCAAAGAGTGAGCACAGCCAGAGCTGAGGGGCTGCGGGAGAGCCTGGAGAAGACAGCCCAGCCCTGCGCTCGCAGGCAGGGAGAGCCCCAGCACGACCCAGGGGATAGAGCACGGCCTTTGTGGGGTGTCTGTCCTGCCCCTGTTTCATCCTGTCCATGGGCATTTCCCCAGGGGATGGGATGGGATGGGATGGGATGGGATGGGATGGGATGGGATGGGATGGGATGGGGCCAAGCTGGCTGTACCCATCAGTCCTGTGGCCCAGCTCTGCTACTCACCATCCTGCAGTGTCTGGATCTGCTCTGGATCTTCAGGCTGTTGTGCTGCGGCAGCTCCAGGGCTTCTCTTTTTTTTCCCCCTGAACACTTTCAACATGCCGGGGAATCTGGCTGCCATGTCAGAGTCTGTTCTTGAGGGCACCTTAAAAAGAGATGCCTCAGGATATCGTCAAGTCAACAATTGCAGTTGTGCCCTCAAGGCACCTGCAACAGGGAAGCCTCAGGAAGGCTGCAGGACAGGAAGCCCTGCACTCTGGTCTTGAGGGCTCCTGCCACAATGACAGGAGGCTCCTCCTAAGTGATTCAGGTGGCCAAATCCCACGGTCGATGGCACTGGCCGCAGGAATGGCAGATGCCTCGGAAAAGCTCCGAGTCACAGAGTCCCGCAGTCTGGCCTCGAGCTCAGCTGCAGGAATAACGCTGCGGAAAAGCACCGGGAGAATGAAACGAGTGTGCTGTGTGGGGGCTCCTCACAGCACTGCTCTGTCCTGTTGTGTCCCGTTGGCTGTTCTGAGCACCCGGGCAAGCTTCTATTTCCCACGTGTCACAAAGGTCCCTTGGACACCGGGTTCCATTCCATGCAACGGTGACTGTGCTGCAGCTTGCCACCCAGGGCCGTTGCACAACTGCCACCTGCCCTGGGGCCGCCCCCAGCCCAGCCAAAGTGGCCCAGGCTGGAGGGAATCCCTGGGCCCAGGTGTCTAAGGCAGCCCCACAGGATCTCTTGGAACTGCTGGAAACATCAGCAAATGCTGCCCTGCTCTGTGGGCTCAGGGCATTTAAGAATCCTCACTTCAGGAAAGCTTTACTTCCCATTGCTCAACTCAAGTAGTTCCAAAATTTGCAAACTTCTCCAATTAATAGCCATGGCCAGAGAATGGGAATGGTTTGGATGTTTATTCCCATCTCAAAGCAGCAACTCATTTGCCTTAACATCATCCACTGGAAGTCACTTTACAAAACATAACACTACACGGAGCCAAAAAGAAGGCCATTCTTTGATTTGCAAATGGATTTTGAAGAAGGGATTATAATCTCCTAATTCTCTTAAGGACTAAAAACTGTCAAGGAATGAAAGACCACTCAGTGTTACAAGAGTAACCAGAACAAAGGAGTAGATGGCAAAAGGGCTAATCCTCCCCCAGTACAGATATCTAAGTGGCCAATAAAGTACAACTCTCCCTTCTTGTTCCCTGCAGGAGAAACAGCACCAGTAAAACAAATGGTCACAGATATTCTTTCTGCCCTCCATAACCAAAGCTGTGCTAAAGCACAGATGCTGCCTCCAAACTGACTCAAATTCCAGGCCAGACCTCTCACCTTCCAGACAACTCTTTCCCCAACACGCCCCCCAACAACCACCCTTAAACGCCCCCACAGAAGCCCTCAACTCCCCACCAGGAGCCCCAGCTGTGCCCGTCCCTCCGTAGAGCTTTCCCAGCCTCCAGCAGAGCCCCTGGTTCCCTGCATGTGCCGTGGGATGGCACTCAGGAGGATCTGCTCCAAGGCCTTCTCTGGCTTGGAGCAAAGCCAGGCTGCCAGGCCTGTAGTTCCTGGATCATCCTTGCCAGCGAGCCTTCCTGTGCACGGCTGCTCCATGGGCACATCTGCGCTCAGCTGGGACTTCTCCACTCAACCAGGGCTGCCGGGAAAGGATCCAGAGCAGCCTGGCAAGCTCTTTCTCCAGCTCCCTCTTCACTCTTGGGGGAGGTAGAACATCCCACAGGAAAGCAACTGGTGCCACAAGGAGTGGGTGGCATCAGGCAGCTCAGGACTGATGAGATGCCCCTCAGGACTGCTGTATCCTGAGGTAACACTGCTGGCCATCCCGTGTGTACCTGTAAAAGCTTCAAATCAGCCGCCCCAGCTTCCGGGGCCTCTCTTGGCCAGCACCCTGATGTGGATGCAGGGCTGCTGCCAGGCACTGCTGGGACCCAGTGGGTCAGGACCAGCTTTCTGGTGTCCACGGAGCAGCCCTGACACAGCCAGGGCCATCCCGAAAGCAGACAAATGCTCATGGGTCAGCAGAGAGGAGCAAGGAGCACTGGGCTGCTCTCAGGGTATCTCAGCATGGTGCTCCAGGGGGAGGAGCAGGCTGGCCATCCACATTCAGGGCATCCCCTGCATCAAAAGGATGGGCATTTTGTCCTTTTCATCCCTCCAGCCCATAACCAGGCCTGACATCTCCTCTTCTGGGCTGGAGTTTTTCCAGTTACAGTCAAATTCCCACCAGTTAAACCATAAAGTTTCCTTCATTGTCTGCTCTTCATGATCTTGTTGACATGCACAACAGTGGACCAAATATGGCAGGGCCTTAGACACGACTTTGGTCCTGACACACAGGCTCCTTGTCCCTCTGCTGGCCTTTAGTGTGCTCAACAAGATTGTGGAACTGCACAGTGCTGTGCAGCTGCGCCTTCAGCACAGGGACCTTTCCAGCCTGACCTGCCCTCGTTCCTCTGGGTCTGTGGGAGAGAATGGCAGCAGGGGCCAGTGTGTCCCAGGGCCCCGGATGTGCTTCAGCTCCACAGGGATGCAGGCAAAGTGAAGAAGCCAAACTGTTTATTAATGGAAGGCGAAGCAAAGGGAGGAGTGGGGAGGGAAGAAAGGGCACGGGCAGGGTCTGAGGGCTGGGGGGAGGCACAGACTTGTCAACAGGCAGGGAGAAGGCAGGAGCTATTGGAGCTTCCCATAGGCTCAGCTGTGCCAATCATCAGCTGTGCCTCAAGCTCCAGCTGGTCTCTTCTGTCTCTTCTGGCCTCTCAAGTTGCTCTCCTCTTCCATGGTGTTTTTAGGACTTTTAGGAGCAATGGTTCTTCTGAGCCACCAGATAAACGTAGTTCTGCAGATCTCTCAATGATTCTCTGCTGAACGACTATGTTCATTTGGGAAGGGCTGTCATCTCTTCTCAGGCCTTGAAGGGCTGGAAGAGAGATGAGCAGAGGCACAGTCAGAGCCTGGATCTGCAGGTAGCCAAGGAGGCCTTCCTGCCAGGGCCATACCCCCCACATCGTGCCATGGACACGAGGCAGCAGGAGACAATGGGATCAGCCAGAAGGTGCTGGCCACAAATGTCCCCCACACAGGTCCTGTCCCTGAGACCTCTCTGTGCTTGTCCACACAGGGAAAGAAGCCTGTCGCAGCCAGGGCACGACTTGCAGTTCCCCCAGTGGCAGCCCCCGCTGTCAGCCCGCTGCCCGCACTCACCCTCATTGAGGAGCTGGAGCTCTTCCTTCCAGCCCATCGTGACCATCCCGGCCATGCCTGTGAACACAGAGCCTGTCACGGCCCCAGCGGCACAGCTCCCTGCCAGCGGCGCTGCCGGCGCTGTGGCCACACGGGCTGCTGGCCCGGCAGGGCTCAGCCCGGGCCCTTGCCGCTCGCTGCTGCCCCAGGGCACGGCTGCCAGAGGGCGGCAGCAGCAATGCCCAGGCCAGGCGGGGCTCCACGGCGCCGGGCCGGGCTGGCGCTGCCGGGGCAGCAGGCGGGGCCGGGGCCGAGCTGCGGCGGGCCGGGGAGGAGCCCGGGCTCGGGACTCACCCATGATCCTGACGGCCGCCGCTCGCAGGGGCTCCTGTGGGCTATCCAGGTAGAGCAGTGCCCGGCGCAGGTGCTCGGCCGCTCGGCTCCTGTCCTCTGCCAGCTGGAGAGAGCAACAGGAGGGAAGGGTGGGCCCGGGCTCAAGCTCCTGGGCGGGGCGCTGCCTGCGCCCATCGACGGCCTGGCCTGCCCGCACAGCCCTGAGGCGCGGCCAGCAGCCGCTGGCCAAGGGCTCCCGAAGGGAGGGGGCAGAGGGCCGGCTGCTGCCCGGGGAGCCGCGGTGCCGACCCGCAGCCCCGCCGGGCCGGGGCTCTATGGGCACCCGACTCAGGGCCACGGGAGCCTGGAGAAGAGTCCGCGCGGCCTCTGGGTGCAGCAGCGGGCACAACTGCCAGCCCCGCACACTGAGCACCGCCCTCAGGGACCTTCTCCAGCCTGAGCCTGGGGCTTCCAGGCCCTCCTTACCAGGACCTCGGTGAACTCTAACAGCTGCCCCTTCTTCACCAGCTGCTTGAGCTTCCTCCTCTTCAGGAACCTTGCCACACGAAGCAGCGTTTCCCAAGAGGCCTGGAGGGCAGCAGAGACCCAGAGATGGCCCCACGGGCCAAGGCACAGGACCCACATCGCTGTGCCAAGTCCTGCAGGAGGCTGCAGTCCATGAGGTGCCAGGGCAGGAGGCAGCCGAGCCCCCTCCCCGAGATCCACCAGCATCACACAAAACCTCACCTTTGCCACACACTGGTTCTCATCATGGCAGTGGAAGAAGAGTGGAAAGAGGCTTTGGCTCAGAATCTTTGCAAGGGGCTTTTTTCCTTCATCCACTACCAAGTCCATCACCCTGAAGAAGAGCTGAAGGGAGAGCACTTGTACATAGCTGTTGTCCTGGAGGAATGGAAGAGGATGAGGCCTTTAGAACAATTACTCCAGGCTCACCTAGGCAAAGTTTCTGGGCAGCAGCCAGTGCCTGCAAGTGGGGACACAGAGCCTTACATGGTCAAAGAGCAGCAGCAGTGCCTCAGCCAGTTTTGGGGCAGTGGTGCTGGATACCAGGATGTCTGCCTGGAGCACATTTGTGAACACATGGATGGACATGCTGACCACCTCTCCATCGGCATCACCCAGCAGCTCCAGAAGGCTCGGAGACAGACTGCACATTCTGCTGGCCTGTGTGGAACACAAGGCTGTGCTGCAAAGCCATGGAGGGCTGCACCGCCAACACTGCCCTGGCACTGCAAGCCCACCCTGCTGCTGCAGGGCCCACAAAGGCCTGACGCCAAGAACTGTGGCAGGTGAGGCAGGAGAGCTGAGAGCAGCTGCCTCAGCTCCTGAAGCCCTGCACGCCCAAGGGGCTGCTTTCCTCAGCGCAGCTTCAGCCACAGCCCCCTTCTCACCATGGCGGGATCCTTGCTGAGCACCACGAGGCCTCTGAGTGCCAGGCGACGCCGCTCCCTGCACTCCATCTGCAGGCAACTTGACATGATCTTCACAAGAGTGTGAGCACATTCCCTCAAGTCCAGGCACTCAAGGACCTGAAAGGCACAGGGCAGTGACAGGGGACCCCTCCAGCAGGAGCCCAGAAGCGCACAGGGCCGGGCCCAGGCAGCAGCACAGGGCGTGGGCACCGTCCCAGGCAGCTGTGGCTGTGAGAGGGCACAGAGCTGGGAGGCAGATCAGCGAGGCAGCGCTGGCCGCCAGGCTCACCTCCACAAGGAATGCCAGCAAGGGCAGATCCCACCTTGGCTTTTCACTGCTGAGCAGCAGGAGAAGGCAATATGCGACATGGGAACACAGGGGTGTCAAGTCATAACGCATCTCCCTGGCAGGGGGAAAAAAGGAGACCCTGAGGTGGGGGACAAACCTCTCCCAGGACTGACTCAGAGAGGTCTGGTCTTTCCCCCACATCCCTGGAGTGGATGTGGGTGCTCTGGGAAGTGGCCCCTTCTGGGCACTCTCCTCTCCCAGCCTTTTTCAGGCTCCTTGGCCGTCCCTCAGTGACGAGGCTCCGTGGCCCATGACCACAGGGACTGTGTGGAGCACAGGGCACAAATGCCGGGGGCAGTGGGGAGAAGGGGGTCTCACCTGGCCAGCAGACCCATGGCATAGTGCTGGGTGTCAGCACACAGCAGCGTGTCCCAGCCACACTTGCGCTCCATAGACATCACCATGTGGTCACACTGCAGCATGTAGAGCAGAACCTTCATGACCTGCACTGCAAACCTGTGTGCAGAGCAAAGGCCTGGTCACACTGGGAGCGCTGGCACTGGCCACAAGGGCATGGAAAGGACAGGAGGACTGGGACCTGTTAAGCTTGGTGGGAAGGCGGTGTTCCTCCTGGCATGCTCTCCAGAAGGTATCAACTTCCTCTGGTGGCATCTGCTGTGTAGTGATGACAATATGAAAGAGCAGTGCCACAAACAGTTGCTCAGAATAAGGGATCATGGTCTTTTTGCACTCAGGCACCTGGACAGTCACCCAGAGCACCAGAGCTGCCTGCAAAAGAAGCAGCCCAAGACAGCGCTCAGTGCCAAGGCATCCATGGGGCAGGGCCCAAGGGCAGATGCAGGAGGGGCAGCATCAGGCTTGGTGCCCCCTGAGCCTGCCCCTAGACCAGGTTTCAGCCCAGTGACTCCGGCACCGAAAGGACTGAGAGCTACTGGAGAGGCGACCTGGGGGTGAGCATGGGCCCAGAAACTCACAGCCAGGGCAAAAACGTCCCTGTCGTCCCCATCAGAGGTGCATTCGCTGTGCAGTGGCCAATCCTCCATTACACGGAGCAGTGTTGGACGCACTCTCTCCATTGTTGGTTGTGACGAGCCAATGGTTCTCCATATGATTGCAGCAGCTCTGTGGGATCAGAGCTCTGTGTCAGGGGCATCTCAGTCACAGTACCTTGCCCTGTGCAGCTGTGGGAGTGCAGGTGAAAGAGCCCCGGTGCCCTGAGGGGCAGGGGGGGAGCATTGGCAGCAGGCTTGGGAAACAGAAGGGCCCGAGGGTCCTGGACCTCTGTGCCTGTCTGGCAGAGCCCATAGCACAGGCTGTGCAGGGCCATGGGCCCTAAAGGCTGGTGAGCCCTGAGCTCTCCAGGCACGTGGGCCCCGTACCTGTCACATGTTGGGGCACAGCGCAGGAGGGTGAGCACCACGTCAGCAGGCTGTGCTTCAGCCAGCCTCACAATGTCCCTTTGCAGCCTGGCATCCACAGTGCCCTGGGACAGTAGAGTCTGGTGGATGTTTCTTACGATGGCTGGCACCTGGAGGAGGCATGGGGTAGATTTTGAGTGCTCTCCTAGGGAGCAACTTCCTCAGCTTCCCCCAAGAAGTGCTTCCCTTCCTGCCACACTGTGCTGGCCTCAAAGGCTGAGGGGGCCCAGTGACCATGCCTTGAGGGGACACACAATCCTGGCAATCCTCCAGGCCTGGTCCCAGGCTGCTTACCTGCTGCTGAGAAGGAACAGCACTCTCCTGGAAAAAATCCTTAGTGGGAGCATGAATCCCAGTGAGAGTGGGCCTGGTGAGAGTATTTGAGATGTCCTCAGTCTCTGCAGTGTTGGTGTTTATGACGGCCACATCCTCAGTCACTGCCTTGTCTGCTTTTGCCCTGTCCTCATTCATTGCAGCCTCAGAGTTTTGTGAGCGCTCAGCCGAATCTGGGCTGACATCAGGCTCTGCCTGGAGCTCGGTCAGCCCTGAGTCAGGCTGGGCTGTGCCCTCAGCTGCTGTGGTGTCGCTCTTTCTACGTCGTCGGATGCGCAGGAATTTCCGGAACACCTGCAGGAGAATAAAGGGCAGGGAAGCCAGGGATGCTCCGTGGCATGCTCCAAGCGTGGTGCTGGGCTGAGCAGGGACAGCAGGCCCAGCCCAGGTGGGGGTGGCTGCAGGTACCTTCAGGGTTTGGTGCAAGCAGCCACGGCTGGACTTCTGCTCTTGTCTCTTGTCCAGGGCTGCATCTGGCAAAGAGTGAGCACAGCCAGAGCTGAGGGGCTGCGGGAGAGCCTGGAGAAGACAGCCCAGCCCTGCGCTCGCAGGCAGGGAGAGCCCCAGCACGACCCAGGGGATAGAGCACGGCCTTTGTGGGGTGTCTGTCCTGCCCCTGTTTCATCCTGTCCATGGGCATTTCCCCAGGGGATGGGATGGGATGGGATGGGATGGGATGGGATGGGATGGGATGGGATGGGATGGGATGGGGCCAAGCTGGCTGTACCCATCAGTCCTGTGGCCCAGCTCTGCTACTCACCATCCTGCAGTGTCTGGATCTGCTCTGGATCTTCAGGCTGTTGTGCTGCGGCAGCTCCAGGGCTTCTCTTTTTTTTCCCCCTGAACACTTTCAACATGCCGGGGAATCTGGCTGCCATGTCAGAGTCTGTTCTTGAGGGCACCTTAAAAAGAGATGCCTCAGGATATCGTCAAGTCAACAATTGCAGTTGTGCCCTCAAGGCACCTGCAACAGGGAAGCCTCAGGAAGGCTGCAGGACAGGAAGCCCTGCACTCTGGTCTTGAGGGCTCCTGCCACAATGACAGGAGGCTCCTCCTAAGTGATTCAGGTGGCCAAATCCCACGGTCGATGGCACTGGCCGCAGGAATGGCAGATGCCTCGGAAAAGCTCCGAGTCACAGAGTCCCGCAGTCTGGCCTCGAGCTCAGCTGCAGGAATAACGCTGCGGAAAAGCACCGGGAGAATGAAACGAGTGTGCTGTGTGGGGGCTCCTCACAGCACTGCTCTGTCCTGTTGTGTCCCGTTGGCTGTTCTGAGCACCCGGGCAAGCTTCTATTTCCCACGTGTCACAAAGGTCCCTTGGACACCGGGTTCCATTCCATGCAACGGTGACTGTGCTGCAGCTTGCCACCCAGGGCCGTTGCACAACTGCCACCTGCCCTGGGGCCGCCCCCAGCCCAGCCAAAGTGGCCCAGGCTGGAGGGAATCCCTGGGCCCAGGTGTCTAAGGCAGCCCCACAGGATCTCTTGGAACTGCTGGAAACATCAGCAAATGCTGCCCTGCTCTGTGGGCTCAGGGCATTTAAGAATCCTCACTTCAGGAAAGCTTTACTTCCCATTGCTCAACTCAAGTAGTTCCAAAATTTGCAAACTTCTCCAATTAATAGCCATGGCCAGAGAATGGGAATGGTTTGGATGTTTATTCCCATCTCAAAGCAGCAACTCATTTGCCTTAACATCATCCACTGGAAGTCACTTTACAAAACATAACACTACACGGAGCCAAAAAGAAGGCCATTCTTTGATTTGCAAATGGATTTTGAAGAAGGGATTATAATCTCCTAATTCTCTTAAGGACTAAAAACTGTCAAGGAATGAAAGACCACTCAGTGTTACAAGAGTAACCAGAACAAAGGAGTAGATGGCAAAAGGGCTAATCCTCCCCCAGTACAGATATCTAAGTGGCCAATAAAGTACAACTCTCCCTTCTTGTTCCCTGCAGGAGAAACAGCACCAGTAAAACAAATGGTCACAGATATTCTTTCTGCCCTCCATAACCAAAGCTGTGCTAAAGCACAGATGCTGCCTCCAAACTGACTCAAATTCCAGGCCAGACCTCTCACCTTCCAGACAACTCTTTCCCCAACACGCCCCCCAACAACCACCCTTAAACGCCCCCACAGAAGCCCTCAACTCCCCACCAGGAGCCCCAGCTGTGCCCGTCCCTCCGTAGAGCTTTCCCAGCCTCCAGCAGAGCCCCTGGTTCCCTGCATGTGCCGTGGGATGGCACTCAGGAGGATCTGCTCCAAGGCCTTCTCTGGCTTGGAGCAAAGCCAGGCTGCCAGGCCTGTAGTTCCTGGATCATCCTTGCCAGCGAGCCTTCCTGTGCACGGCTGCTCCATGGGCACATCTGCGCTCAGCTGGGACTTCTCCACTCAACCAGGGCTGCCGGGAAAGGATCCAGAGCAGCCTGGCAAGCTCTTTCTCCAGCTCCCTCTTCACTCTTGGGGGAGGTAGAACATCCCACAGGAAAGCAACTGGTGCCACAAGGAGTGGGTGGCATCAGGCAGCTCAGGACTGATGAGATGCCCCTCAGGACTGCTGTATCCTGAGGTAACACTGCTGGCCATCCCGTGTGTACCTGTAAAAGCTTCAAATCAGCCGCCCCAGCTTCCGGGGCCTCTCTTGGCCAGCACCCTGATGTGGATGCAGGGCTGCTGCCAGGCACTGCTGGGACCCAGTGGGTCAGGACCAGCTTTCTGGTGTCCACGGAGCAGCCCTGACACAGCCAGGGCCATCCCGAAAGCAGACAAATGCTCATGGGTCAGCAGAGAGGAGCAAGGAGCACTGGGCTGCTCTCAGGGTATCTCAGCATGGTGCTCCAGGGGGAGGAGCAGGCTGGACATCCACATTCAGGGCATCCCCTGCATCAAAAGGATGGGCATTTTGTCCTTTTCATCCCTCCAGCCCATAACCAGGCCTGACATCTCCTCTTCTGGGCTGGAGTTTTTCCAGTTACAGTCAAATTCCCACCAGTTAAACCATAAAGTTTCCTTCATTGTCTGCTCTTCATGATCTTGTTGACATGCACAACAGTGGACCAAATATGGCAGGGCCTTAGACACGACTTTGGTCCTGACACACAGGCTCCTTGTCCCTCTGCTGGCCTTTAGTGTGCTCAACAAGATTGTGGAACTGCACAGTGCTGTGCAGCTGCGCCTTCAGCACAGGGACCTTTCCAGCCTGACCTGCCCTCGTTCCTCTGGGTCTGTGGGAGAGAATGGCAGCAGGGGCCAGTGTGTCCCAGGGCCCCGGATGTGCTTCAGCTCCACAGGGATGCAGGCAAAGTGAAGAAGCCAAACTGTTTATTAATGGAAGGCGAAGCAAAGGGAGGAGTGGGGAGGGAAGAAAGGGCACGGGCAGGGTCTGAGGGCTGGGGGGAGGCACGGACTTGTCAACAGGCAGGGAGAAGGCAGGAGCTATTGGAGCTTCCCATAGGCTCAGCTGTGCCAATCATCAGCTGTGCCTCAAGCTCCAGCTGGTCTCTTCTGTCTCTTCTGGCCTCTCAAGTTGCTCTCCTCTTCCATGGTGTTTTTAGGACTTTTAGGAGCAATGGTTCTTCTGAGCCACCAGATAAACGTAGTTCTGCAGATCTCTCAATGATTCTCTGCTGAACGACTATGTTCATTTGGGAAGGGCTGTCATCTCTTCTCAGGCCTTGAAGGGCTGGAAGAGAGATGAGCAGAGGCACAGTCAGAGCCTGGATCTGCAGGTAGCCAAGGAGGCCTTCCTGCCAGGGCCATACCCCCCACATCGTGCCATGGACACGAGGCAGCAGGAGACAATGGGATCAGCCAGAAGGTGCTGGCCACAAATGTCCCCCACACAGGTCCTGTCCCTGAGACCTCTCTGTGCTTGTCCACACAGGGAAAGAAGCCTGTCGCAGCCAGGGCACGACTTGCAGTTCCCCCAGTGGCAGCCCCCGCTGTCAGCCCGCTGCCCGCACTCACCCTCATTGAGGAGCTGGAGCTCTTCCTTCCAGCCCATCGTGACCATCCCGGCCATGCCTGTGAACACAGAGCCTGTCACGGCCCCAGCGGCACAGCTCCCTGCCAGCGGCGCTGCCGGCGCTGTGGCCACACGGGCTGCTGGCCCGGCAGGGCTCAGCCCGGGCCCTTGCCGCTCGCTGCTGCCCCAGGGCACGGCTGCCAGAGGGCGGCAGCAGCAATGCCCAGGCCAGGCGGGGCTCCACGGCGCCGGGCCGGGCTGGCGCTGCCGGGGCAGCAGGCGGGGCCGGGGCCGAGCTGCGGCGGGCCGGGGAGGAGCCCGGGCTCGGGACTCACCCATGATCCTGACGGCCGCCGCTCGCAGGGGCTCCTGTGGGCTATCCAGGTAGAGCAGTGCCCGGCGCAGGTGCTCGGCCGCTCGGCTCCTGTCCTCTGCCAGCTGGAGAGAGCAACAGGAGGGAAGGGTGGGCCCGGGCTCAAGCTCCTGGGCGGGGCGCTGCCTGCGCCCATCGACGGCCTGGCCTGCCCGCACAGCCCTGAGGCGCGGCCAGCAGCCGCTGGCCAAGGGCTCCCGAAGGGAGGGGGCAGAGGGCCGGCTGCTGCCCGGGGAGCCGCGGTGCCGACCCGCAGCCCCGCCGGGCCGGGGCTCTATGGGCACCCGACTCAGGGCCACGGGAGCCTGGAGAAGAGTCCGCGCGGCCTCTGGGTGCAGCAGCGGGCACAACTGCCAGCCCCGCACACTGAGCACC
Source organism: Ammospiza nelsoni (assembly GCF_027579445.1). Classification (NCBI taxonomy): domain Eukaryota; kingdom Metazoa; phylum Chordata; class Aves; order Passeriformes; family Passerellidae; genus Ammospiza; species Ammospiza nelsoni. The sequence goes on from NC_080666.1 coordinate 1,850,905, forward strand.
GCCCTCAGGGACCTTCTCCAGCCTGAGCCTGGGGCTTCCAGGCCCTCCTTACCAGGACCTCGGTGAACTCTAACAGCTGCCCCTTCTTCACCAGCTGCTTGAGCTTCCTCCTCTTCAGGAACCTTGCCACACGAAGCAGCGTTTCCCAAGAGGCCTGGAGGGCAGCAGAGACCCAGAGATGGCCCCACGGGCCAAGGCACAGGACCCACATCGCTGTGCCAAGTCCTGCAGGAGGCTGCAGTCCATGAGGTGCCAGGGCAGGAGGCAGCCGAGCCCCCTCCCCGAGATCCACCAGCATCACACAAAACCTCACCTTTGCCACACACTGGTTCTCATCATGGCAGTGGAAGAAGAGTGGAAAGAGGCTTTGGCTCAGAATCTTTGCAAGGGGCTTTTTTCCTTCATCCACTACCAAGTCCATCACCCTGAAGAAGAGCTGAAGGGAGAGCACTTGTACATAGCTGTTGTCCTGGAGGAATGGAAGAGGATGAGGCCTTTAGAACAATTACTCCAGGCTCACCTAGGCAAAGTTTCTGGGCAGCAGCCAGTGCCTGCAAGTGGGGACACAGAGCCTTACATGGTCAAAGAGCAGCAGCAGTGCCTCAGCCAGTTTTGGGGCAGTGGTGCTGGATACCAGGATGTCTGCCTGGAGCACATTTGTGAACACATGGATGGACATGCTGACCACCTCTCCATCGGCATCACCCAGCAGCTCCAGAAGGCTCGGAGACAGACTGCACATTCTGCTGGCCTGTGTGGAACACAAGGCTGTGCTGCAAAGCCATGGAGGGCTGCACCGCCAACACTGCCCTGGCACTGCAAGCCCACCCTGCTGCTGCAGGGCCCACAAAGGCCTGACGCCAAGAACTGTGGCAGGTGAGGCAGGAGAGCTGAGAGCAGCTGCCTCAGCTCCTGAAGCCCTGCACGCCCAAGGGGCTGCTTTCCTCAGCGCAGCTTCAGCCACAGCCCCCTTCTCACCATGGCGGGATCCTTGCTGAGCACCACGAGGCCTCTGAGTGCCAGGCGACGCCGCTCCCTGCACTCCATCTGCAGGCAACTTGACATGATCTTCACAAGAGTGTGAGCACATTCCCTCAAGTCCAGGCACTCAAGGACCTGAAAGGCACAGGGCAGTGACAGGGGACCCCTCCAGCAGGAGCCCAGAAGCGCACAGGGCCGGGCCCAGGCAGCAGCACAGGGCGTGGGCACCGTCCCAGGCAGCTGTGGCTGTGAGAGGGCACAGAGCTGGGAGGCAGATCAGCGAGGCAGCGCTGGCCGCCAGGCTCACCTCCACAAGGAATGCCAGCAAGGGCAGATCCCACCTTGGCTTTTCACTGCTGAGCAGCAGGAGAAGGCAATATGCGACATGGGAACACAGGGGTGTCAAGTCATAACGCATCTCCCTGGCAGGGGGAAAAAAGGAGACCCTGAGGTGGGGGACAAACCTCTCCCAGGACTGACTCAGAGAGGTCTGGTCTTTCCCCCACATCCCTGGAGTGGATGTGGGTGCTCTGGGAAGTGGCCCCTTCTGGGCACTCTCCTCTCCCAGCCTTTTTCAGGCTCCTTGGCCGTCCCTCAGTGACGAGGCTCCGTGGCCCATGACCACAGGGACTGTGTGGAGCACAGGGCACAAATGCCGGGGGCAGTGGGGAGAAGGGGGTCTCACCTGGCCAGCAGACCCATGGCATAGTGCTGGGTGTCAGCACACAGCAGCGTGTCCCAGCCACACTTGCGCTCCATAGACATCACCATGTGGTCACACTGCAGCATGTAGAGCAGAACCTTCATGACCTGCACTGCAAACCTGTGTGCAGAGCAAAGGCCTGGTCACACTGGGAGCGCTGGCACTGGCCACAAGGGCATGGAAAGGACAGGAGGACTGGGACCTGTTAAGCTTGGTGGGAAGGCGGTGTTCCTCCTGGCATGCTCTCCAGAAGGTATCAACTTCCTCTGGTGGCATCTGCTGTGTAGTGATGACAATATGAAAGAGCAGTGCCACAAACAGTTGCTCAGAATAAGGGATCATGGTCTTTTTGCACTCAGGCACCTGGACAGTCACCCAGAGCACCAGAGCTGCCTGCAAAAGAAGCAGCCCAAGACAGCGCTCAGTGCCAAGGCATCCATGGGGCAGGGCCCAAGGGCAGATGCAGGAGGGGCAGCATCAGGCTTGGTGCCCCCTGAGCCTGCCCCTAGACCAGGTTTCAGCCCAGTGACTCCGGCACCGAAAGGACTGAGAGCTACTGGAGAGGCGACCTGGGGGTGAGCATGGGCCCAGAAACTCACAGCCAGGGCAAAAACGTCCCTGTCGTCCCCATCAGAGGTGCATTCGCTGTGCAGTGGCCAATCCTCCATTACACGGAGCAGTGTTGGACGCACTCTCTCCTTGTTGGTTGTGACGAGCCAATGGTTCTCCATATGATTGCAGCAGCTCTGTGGGATCAGAGCTCTGTGTCAGGGCATCTCAGTCACAGTACCTTGCCCTGTGCAGCTGTGGGAGTGCAGGTGAAAGAGCCCCGGTGCCCTGAGGGGCAGGGGGGGAGCATTGGCAGCAGGCTTGGGAAACAGAAGGGCCCGAGGGTCCTGGACCTCTGTGCCTGTCTGCAGAGCCCATAGCACAGGCTGTGCAGGGCCATGGGCCCTAAAGGCTGGTGAGCCCTGAGCTCTCCAGGCACGTGGGCCCCGTACCTGTCACATGTTGGGGCACAGCGCAGGAGGGTGAGCACCACGTCAGCAGGCTGTGCTTCAGCCAGCCTCACAATGTCCCTTTGCAGCCTGGCATCCACAGTGCCCTGGGACAGTAGAGTCTGGTGGATGTTTCTTACGATGGCTGGCACCTGGAGGAGGCATGGGGTAGATTTTGAGTGCTCTCCTAGGGAGCAACTTCCTCAGCTTCCCCCAAGAAGTGCTTCCCTTCCTGCCACACTGTGCTGGCCTCAAAGGCTGAGGGGGCCCAGTGACCATGCTTGAGGGGACACACAATCCTGGCAATCCTCCAGGCCTGGTCCCAGGCTGCTTACCTGCTGCTGAGAAGGAACAGCACTCTCTGGAAAAAATCCTTAGTGGAGCATGAATCCCAGTGAGAGTGGGCCTGGTGAGAGTATTTGAGATGTCCTCAGTCTCTGCAGTGTTGGTGTTTATGACGGCCACATCCTCAGTCACTGCCTTGTCTGCTTTTGCCCTGTCCTCATTCATTGCAGCCTCAGAGTTTTGTGAGCGCTCAGCCGAATCTGGGCTGACATCAGGCTCTGCCTGGAGCTCGGTCAGCCCTGAGTCAGGCTGGGCTGTGCCCTCAGCTGCTGTGGTGTCGCTCTTTCTACGTCGTCGGATGCGCAGGAATTTCCGGAACACCTGCAGGAGAATAAAGGGCAGGGAAGCCAGGGATGCTCCGTGGCATGCTCCAAGCGTGGTGCTGGGCTGAGCAGGGACAGCAGGCCCAGCCCAGGTGGGGGTGGCTGCAGGTACCTTCAGGGTTTGGTGCAAGCAGCCACGGCTGGACTTCTGCTCTTGTCTCTTGTCCAGGGCTGCATCTGGCAAAGAGTGAGCACAGCCAGAGCTGAGGGGCTGCGGGAGAGCCTGGAGAAGACAGCCCAGCCCTGCGCTCGCAGGCAGGGAGAGCCCAGCACGACCCAGGGGATAGAGCACGCCTTTGTGGGGTGTCTGTCCTGCCCCTGTTTCATCCTGTCCATGGGCATTTCCCAGGGGATGGGATGGGGATGGGATGGATGGATG